>NC_138034.1:52205475-52768010 GCF_964106645.2 Podarcis pityusensis
TCTCCACCCTTCACCCTAAGGTCCCTGGGCAGGTTACAACAACTGAAACGCAATGTTCGAAACTGTTCAGAAGAACTTACAATCATAGAAATAAGGTGGGTCCTAAAAGCATAGATCTCACGTGTCAAAAGCCAAGGTAAAGAGGTGTGTCTACAGCATTTGTCAAGGGTCATATAATGAAGGTGCCAAGTGCACATTTTTGGGGAGGGTGTTCCACAAGCTGGGACTGCCACAGGAAATGCCCTCTTCCAGGCCACCAAAGAACTTCTGAGGTCAGTGGAAAACCAACAGGGCCTCCTGTCTTGGAGAAAAGACATTTCCATGATGTCCTACACAGTTTCAAATCTGATGCAGAAGCCTGCTGGTTATCATTTAGATAGTGTAGATGTGATAGAAGGGGAAGAAATGGAGGCAATGAGAGATTTTACTTTCTTGGGCTCCATGATCACTGCAGATGGTGATAGCAGTCATGAAATTAAAAGACGCCTGCTCCTTGGGAGAAAGGCGATGGCAAACCTAGACAGCATCTTAAAAAGCAGAGACATCTCCTTGCCAACAAAGGTCTGTATAGTTAAAGCCATGGTTTTCCCAGTAGTGATGTATGGAAGTGAGAGCTGGACCATAAAGAAAGCTGATCGCCGAAGAATTGATGCTTTTGAATTATGGTGCTGGAGGAGACTCTTGAGAGTCCCATGGACTGCAAGAAGATCAAACCTATCCATTCTTAAGGAAATCGGCCCTGAGTGCTCACTGGAAGGACAGATCGTGAAGCTGAGGCTCCAATACTTTGACCACCTCATGAGATGAGAAGACTCCCTGGAAAAGACCCTGATGTTGGGAAAGATTGAGGGCACAAGGAGAAGGGGACGACAGAGGTTGAGATGGTTGGACAGTGTTCTCGAAGCTACCAGCATGAGTTTGACCAAACTGCGGGAGGCAGTGGAAGCTAGAAGTGCCTGGCGTGCTCTGGTCCATGGGGTCACGAAGAGTTGGACACGACTAAACGATTAAACAACAACAGATGTGATACATATTGCAATGGGAACTGCCAATTAGTTAATACTAAATAAAGGGGCACACAAGGCTAAAAAGCGACAAAGTTTGTCCTGCACCGGCTCCTTGGAAGCTATGTCAGATCTATTTTTTTTTTTTTTTTTTTTTTGCATTTTAAAATTTTATTGATTTCCCATTATTTATACATTATATCCATATTTCAATACATCTCATACATTTTGAACTTCCTTCAGCGTCTTTGACATTCATTCGTATTTATATCTTTAAAACACATTCCATATTTCATATTGCCATTCGTTCCTCCCTTCATACATTATTTCTATTAAACAATACTTATTAGTTCTTTACAGTGCCTCTTTAAATCCCACTAGCGTTGTATTTACAAAGCATTTATTCTCCAGATAACCCGCAAATTTCCCCCAGTCCTCAATAAACTTTTGATCCTTAATATATCTGATTTTCCCTGTTAATTTATCCAACTCGGCGTATTCTGTCAGTTTTACTCTCCACTCTGCTACCGTAGGGATTTCTTCCTGCTTCCACTTCTGAGCTATCACAATTCTGGCTGCCGTTACCGCATACTGGAAGAGTTTGCAGTCCTTTCTTCTGATGTCCTTTCCCACAATACCTAATAGAAAGGCTTCTGGCTTTTTTACAAAAGTATAACTTAACATCTTTTTCATTTCGTTATAAATTTCGTCCCAGAAGCTTTTAACTTTTTTACACTCCCACCACTGATGATAGAAGGTCCCTTCCTTTTGTTTACATTTCCAGCATTTGTTATCTGTCTTGTACATCTTAGCCAGTTTTACAGGTGTCATATACCACCTGTAGAGCATCTTCATCACATTTTCCCTCAGTAACGTGCATGCCGTAAATTTTATGTTCACTCTCCATAACTTTTCCCAATCCTCCAATTGAATATTATAGCCGAAATCCCTTGCCCATTGTACCATCACTGATTTTACTTCCTCATCCTTCGTATTCCACTCTAACAATATTTTATACATTTTTGACAGGTTTTTATATTCGTTGTTTATTATCTCTTTTTGGAATGCCGATTCCTTTTCCTCGTAACCCCTTTCCTTCACCTCTTTTTTAAACATTTCATTTATCTGAAAATAGTGCAGCCAGTCATATGTAAATACTTTAACCTGATCGTATGATTTTACTTTCCACTTCCCTCCTTCATTAATAACCATTTCTTCATACTTTCCCCACTTTTCTCTCATATTAACTTTCTTTACACTTATTATCTCCAACGGGGATAGCCAATGTGGAGTTTTCGGTTCTAATATATTTTTATATCTGTCCCAAACCTCTATTAGTGGACCTTTAAAAATGTGGCTACAAAATTCCTTATGCACTCTCTTTTTATCCCTCCATAAATACGCGTGCCACCCAAATCTGTTATTATGCCCTTCCAGATCTAGTAATTCTTTGTTCTCCAACTTTACCCATTCTTTTATCCAACACAGACATGCTGCTTCGTAATACAGTCTCATGTCTGGTAGGGCGAAACCCCCTCTTTCTGTTACATCTGTTAATAACTTAAACTTAATTCTGGGCTTCTTTCCTTCCCAGACATATCTAGAGATCACCTTTTGCCATTCTTTAAAGTTTTTTGTACCTTTTAATATGGGTATCGTTTGGAACAAAAATAACAGCTTTGGGAGCACCATCATTTTGACCATGGATATTCTTCCCCAGAATGATAATTTCATCCTGGCCCAGACCTCCAGATCTTTTTTAATTCCATTCCAAACCGGGGTATAGTTATTTTGGTATAAATCGATGTTTTTGTTGGTAAGCCAGAGTCCCAGATATTTAACCTTTTTAACAACCTCAATTTCAGTTCGTTGCTGTATTAATTCAATCTTATCCTGATCTAAGTTTTTAACAATCATTTTTGTCTTACTCTTATTCAATTTAAATCCTGCTAACATCCCAAATTTCTCCATCTCTTCCAAAATCTCCCTTAAACTCTCTATAGGTTCTTCCACTGTTAAGACCACATCATCTGCGTAGGCTTTAACTTTGTACTCATTTGAACCTAATGTTACCCCTTTAATTTGTTTATTTTGTCTTATTGCACTTAGTAAGACTTCCAAAACCACAATAAAGAGCAACGGCGAAAGCGGACATCCCTGTCTTGTTCCTTTGGATATTTTTATATCTTCAGTAATGACATTATTAATTATCAGTCTCGCTTTCTGTTCTGTATAAATTGCCTTTATGCCATTTAAAAACTCTTGGCCCACCTCCATGATTTCCAAATTTTTCAACATGAAATCCCAGACTACATTATCGAAGGCTTTCTCCGCATCTACGAAGATTAGGCTGGCTGGTTTATCACATCTATCAGAAAGATATTCAATTAAATTAACTATACTTCTTGTGTTATTTCTTATTTGCCTGCCCGGTAAAAAACCCGCTTGGTCTTCGTGTATAATTTTTGTTAGTATCTTTTTTAGTCTTTTGGCTAGGATTCCGGCGAAAATCTTATAATCCGTATTTAGTAAAGAGATGGGTCTGTAATTCTTAACTTGGGTTAGATCCGAGTCTTGCTTTGGAATTATTGTGATAAATGCCTCCTTCCATGTGCCTGGGATATCTCTTTCCTTTAGGATGTTATTCATCACGTCAATTAACGGAGTCATCAATGTGTCTTTCATTTCTTTATAGTAACTCGATGTAAACCCATCTGGGCCCGGTGCTTTCCCTCTTTTCAATTCTTTTATCACTTCTTCTACCTCTTCTCTACATATTGGGGCATTTAGCTGTTCCTTTTGATCTATTGAAATCTTCCTCACCATCTTTTCTTTTAAATATCTTTCTATTTTTTTTTTATTGTTCCTTTCTTTATTCCTATATAGTTGCTCATAGAAGTCTACGAATCCTTTTCTAATTCTTTTCGGGTCAGTTGTTTCTTCTCCGTTTATTTGTATTTTGCTGATTGTATTTTGTTCGTTCCTCCTTTTAACTTGCCAAGCAAGCCATTTTCCTGACTTATTGGCGAATTCAAAATTTTTCTGTCTTAACCTTTTGATATTCCACTCAACCTCTTTATTTATTAACATAGCAAATTGAGTTTGGAGGGACTTTATTTCCTGCATTATCCTTTCATTATTCGGTTTTTTAATCAATTTTTGTTCATTGTCCATAATCTGTCTCAAAATCTCCTTTGTCCTTTTTTCTTTGTTTTTTCTTTTCCACACACTTTGCTGAATAAAAAGGCCCCTCATTACTGCCTTACTTGCATCCCATACCACACTTATTTTCACCCCTTTATCTAAATTATCCAAAAAATATTCAAATAGTTTCTTCCGTATTTTTTCAACGAACTTTTGATCATCCCATAAGTTATCGTTCAACCTCCATCTGAAAGTTCGTTCTTCAGCTCCCTTCATCTCCATTTCTATTGGGTTATGATCAGAAATGACTTTGGCCTGGATTTCAATTTTTTGAATTCTTGGTGTCAATTCATTTGATATCCATATTTGATCTATTCTTGACATTGATTGGTTTGGTTCTGAGTGATATGTGAATTGTTTCTCCAGAGGGTGCCTAAGTCTCCAAATATCTATTAAGTTACAATTCTTGGTCATCATAAAGAATGTCTTAGGTAACTTTCCTTCTTTGTTCTTCGTTTTTCTTAGTCTGTCCATTTCAGTTGAAACCACCCCGTTCATGTCTCCCATTATTATGATTTTCTGGTCCATGTGTTCGAATAGCTTCTCTTCCAATAATCTAAAAAATTCTGTTTTGTTTCCATTTGGTGCGTAAATCCCGACTATTATCAAAATTTCACCTTGCCATTTAATACGAACCGCTATTATTCTTCCTTCCTCATCCTTAAATAATTGGTGGGATTCAATTTTATTTTTAATGTAAAGTACTACACCTCTTTTTTTCTCTTTATCCGAAGATATAAATTCATTCCCTAACCTCTTATTGATGAGAATTTTCCTGTGTTTCTTGGCCACATGTGTTTCTTGAAGGCATATGATGTCCAAGTTCTTCTTTTTTAGAATACGTTCAATTCCATTCCGTTTTTTCTTATCGTTCATTCCATTAATGTTCCAATTCCATAATTTTAGCGTCATTTTCCTTACCACTGATCAAATTTGAATTTTAACCTATATCCTTTCTGTCTCTTCTCCTTCTTCCTCTTCTTCGTCTTCCTCAAATTTTCCTCCGTTCTGTTCTTCTTCTTCTCCCAATTCTGGTTCCTCCCTCAGTCTTAGTCCTCCTTCTGCTCCTTTAGTCTCCTCCTCTCCCTGTTGAAGCTCTTTATATCTTCTTGTGAACTTTCCTATTTCCTCGGGGCTTGTCAATCTTCTCTTAACTCCTTTATAAAAGAATGAGACACCTTCTGGAAATTCCCATCGAAAGTCAATCCTATTTTTCTTAAGCAGTTGCACCAATGGTTTGTAAGGTTCTCTTCGTTTCAGCAGCCTTATTGGGATATCTTTAAATATAATTATGTAGTTTCCATCGATATATAATCTCTTCTCTCTATTCCTTTGCAAAATCAGGTTTCTCATCTCTCTATCTTTAAACGTAACTAAACAGTCCCCTGGGAATTTCTTTACCCTATTTGATTTAATTTTCATTCTGTATACATTTTGTATTGTCTTCGCCACATCTTCTTCCGCCAACTCCATCCACTGCGCTATTTCCTTTATTAGTTTTTCTTTTATATTTTCATTTTGTACTTCCGGAATTTGCCTCAATCTTAGATTAACTTCTCTCTGTTTTAGTTCATTCATTGCAATAGAATCTTTTATTTCTTCCTGCATTTTATTTAAATCTGCTATCTCATTTCTCATTTTTTCTTCTTCCCGCTTCATTTCTTTCATTTCCTGTTTAGTCTTTTTTAATCCTTCATCCACTCTTTTTGAGACCTCCTTGATCTGTCCTTTCAGTTCACTTACTGTTTCCTCAATCTTTTTGTCCATTTTCCCAATTTTATTATCTACCTGTTCTAATTTTGTCTCTAAGTTTTTCTCACTTTGTTTTATTTCTGCAAACATCCTCAGTATTTCTGTTCTAAATTCTGTTTCTTGTTTTGAGGCTCTCCTATCTGTTGGGGTTCCCCCCTCCGCCCCTTTTTTTTGCGTATGCGACATTATCTTAAATCTCAAAATATCGTATATTTCCACTGAGTATTTCTTGTCTTTCCCGTCCTTCCTATACAAATATTCTTATATTTGCTATTAGATAATATTGAATTAACCGCCAGAAGTAGTATGTACAGCCCTATATAGAATGACAACAAATGACAACAAATAACCAGAAACCAAGGTACTACCAATCGCAACTTCTTTAGACAATTACCTCCACTTAATATGTTTAAATATTATCCCTTCCCCCTAAACTTCGAGGGAAAGTAGTTGTCTGTTAGTTCTGATAGTTATTCTGTTTATAGTCTTCTTGCCCCTATTCGGGCTAATCCAACCAACGCTTTGGTAAACACAGTCCCGATTTATAAATTTGTAAATCCAAATATAGTTCAGGTAGAGATAACAGAAATTTTGGGAGAACTCCACTTATAACTTCCGAGGTACTCCAAATTTAAATGTTAATTTGAGTATAATTGTCAATATTCATGTTAATTGTTCCTTAACCAAATATGTTCATACTAAGTAGATTAATGCGTTTAGTCCAACAGGAGGGGAGGTCTCTCCGGAACAGTTATCTTCTTTACTTCGTTTAGCCTAAAAAGCCTCCACTGAGGTTTTCCAGGATTAGGATGTATTATTTGGTTTACGCCACAGGAGGGAGTCAGCCCCTTTCAAACTTAGGAGGAAGTTTCTTAGTTAGTTTTTTTCATCTACCCTCCTTATATTCTTCACTCTTTCAGTGTCTTATAAACAGAGGTAACGAAGAAAGTTAGTAAATAAGAGGAAAACCCCAAAACGTCAACCCAAAGTACTTCAAAGTGTTCTGTCTTCTCTTTATATACGTCTTTTAGAACCACTTAATATGGCGTCTGGAGCTCCTCTCCACCCCCGCTTAATATGGCGCTGGAAAATCTTCTTAATGCCTTAGCTTCTTCGCATAAATCTTAACAATAGTCCTCTTTATATTTCAGTTACCTCAGTTGCAGTATCGACTGGGTTTTCTCTTCTATCACAACACTTCTCTGCTCCCCCTTAGCTTTCTCCCTTTCTCCTTTATCTTTTGGAGAAAGTTTCTTTTTAACTTGAGTAAACGGGAGAGACGGAAACAGTAGCCGCTAGCGGTAACTTACTTTCTCTTTCGGCTCTGCATACAGCGCTGCGTCTTTTTCAATGAAGTCAAGCCGGCGCTGAACTCGGACTCTTCTCTTTTTACTCGGAGACTTCCTTATCTTTTCCCCTCTCACGTTGTCATAAAGACTAAGTTCTGAATCCGAGTTTCTTTATATCGAGAGCGGGGCGCTAATCCTTGCAGGCTCGGGGCTTCGCTGGTTCGCCGCTATAATGGCTGCCCAATTACCCACTGCTTGTTCTGTCGCTCTCTTCACCTTTATTCAAAGGCTACCTGACGACCGGACGAACAGCTTCCAGGCACTGCCGGGCACCTAGACCTCTAGACACCCTCCAGAGGCTTAGCAGGAGGTTTTTTTCGCCCTAAAAACCTCCAAATTCGGCCGAAAAAGCTAGGGCTCTCTCCGCAGAAAAAACCCTCGCCTGCAGCAGGTTCCGCGCTCCACCGGAAGCCAAGCTATGTCAGATCTAAAACCCTTTCTGCTAAAACTCAGATCTCCACTGCCCTGAAAATTGGCACCTGCATTAAAAAATGGTATTGTTTGCAGCATCAGTGGGTTCAATGAAAGAATTAGTGCTGCTGAATTTGGAAACTGTTCCCGCCCCCCAAAAAAGTGGATTTACCTGGCCAGAGTAACGACAGTTCTTTTTGAGAAGTGACTTGAAATCATTAGGCTGCTGTTCTAACAGTGAGGGTGAGGACTTAGAGAGAGAGAGAGAGAGAAACAACTGAAGGTGGATTAACCGTATCTAACCCTTTGCTGGGCAATGAAGGTAAAGTGGTATTTGTGTCCTTCTCTGTCTTTTGCTAGAGTATCCCCCCCCCCCTTTCTTCTTTTCATGGGTTCACTTTCATGTAATTTACAGCCCACCCTTTAGCCTAAGATCTCAGTGTGTGGAACAATGAAATCTTTATTTAAACCACCAGTCTGTTAACAAAGAAGAGCAGATTTTTTTAATTAAAAAAACAACTGCATTATAATCCATTTTATTATCAGTTATCAAATTTTGGACAGTCAATAATTTAAAAGTATTTAAGAATGACATTCATATTTCTGGACTTTAGTATTAAACCGGGGACACTGTGATTATTCACAGAAAGTATTTTAAGCATTCATAATTATTATTCACTGTGATTATTTACAATAAGTGCTGCTACTGTGCAAGACCAAAGCTTAGTTTAAATGCCTAGAACTGAATACCACTAAAAAATATTTCTGTGAATTAACCAAATTGGATAGAAATCTGGAAGTCCTAATAAACACACTTTCAAATAAAGTTTCAAAGTGACACCTTCAAATATATTTCAACTTTCAAACAAAGTCCAGCCTTTGCATATATTTAAAGTCATGTCTTTGTTCTATTTACAGGGTAACATACTAAACTATATTTTTACATGATTTACCATTTTGTTTAATTATGGTATATCAAATCTGTTGAGAATGTACCACAGAGAAGGCAAGTTCTTATTTGAAAAAAGGAATTGTTTACTCTGAGAACAAAATCAAACCTAGATGCATTTATAGGAAATTCTGCATTTAGAACATCCGTCTGAAATGTATTTAGGTCGTCACCAGATGTCACTGTTTCTCCATGCAAATAAATACGGTCATGGAATTGACTAGCTGTTTACACCATTTTCTAGGATTTGTGCTAGCCTTGCTGTTCTCCAGCATCCTTTTTTCTACTCAGAAGTAAGTTCCATTGAGCTCAATGGGACATATGTGTATATAGGACTGCAGGCTTGTATCTTATAAATGTGGCAATTGTTGTCACAGCTTCCCCCATACACTAGCAGTTTGTAAGAATGCTGTGATGCCTTTAGAACAGCCACATCATAACCTCTGTGATAATGCACATACTACCTTTTTATCTGCAGGCACTATGGTCCCTCCCTCTTCCCCACCACATAATTCTTGCATTATTTCAAAATTTTGCACTTTTCACCTGATGCATTCCAATGAAAGGAGGCAAATGAGCTCAAGATAATTGTGGCACTGATTGTATTTGAAGCTGGGAGGAATGAAAAGTCGTTTTTGTAAATGGTGATGGAATAAAACTGTTCTGGAAGCATAACAGGAGCATTCCCCACCCTCCTGCCCTTTTACTAACACCCTCTCACTGGTTAATTTTTCTCTTCTCCTCTGAAGCTTAAAGGTAGAACTCCAAAATGTTTGCTTGTTGATTGCAGCCAGATTTGATTCCACGCGAAGCCTCGGGGATCCTACTCAAATGGTTTAAGATGTGATCATCTCTCCTTTTTTTGGCTGTACACACCTGTTTCCACTCATTCTTGGCAGTTCTGTATTTAATATGGAAAGGGCAGTGGGATGTGATTGGAAGACCATGGTTTAGATTCCAGAATATCTGAGCTAGACAGAAGAGATGATTTCATGACACCTTCTTTCATAGCGCTCATGGAATAAAGGAATGCTTCGGGGATTTGACAGCAAGGCATCAATTCTCAAGTGGAAGCCATCAGCCCTCTCATTACCCTTGGCAAAAAAGAAAGGAAGAATTGTGATGCCCTTACGCATCTGGCTGTAACTACATATTTTTATTTTTTTTTAACAAGAAATGAAATGTTGGCTTATCTTAGAGGCAAATTATGCATAGACATCCTGTCTCAGCTCCAAATGGTTTACTGATGTGTCTCCTCCACCTTTAATGTTTTGGACTCTGTATGGAAGCCAAGAGCTAGGATTCAAATACTGCAAGACATTGTGTGTGGAAATTCAGCTTAATATGTGCTGTCCATGTGTTTCTTGTAGGTAGGGCATATGTGTGTTGAACGAGGAATAGGGCTGTGTTTTGGAGCTGCCACACCCAACGTCACATTTGTAAATTAAAATCCCATACATGAGCTCTTGCTCAAATGTAGGAGCTCTGTGTGGGTTCTAGGATCATAGAGTTGGAAGGGACCACAAGGAGAATCCAGTCCAACTCCCTGCAATACAAGAATCTTTCACCCAACGTGGAGCTTGAAACTCATGGCCCTGTGTGGCGTTTGCCCTCCTATGTGTGTGACATCATACTGGGTTCATAGGGAAAGGATAAACTAATTGTAAAATGACTAACCAATGGGAACCCAGGGGGCAGGGTTAACTGTGTATAAGTTTTAAGCACAGAGGGTTTTTTTTAAGGGAGTTAGAGTTGTTGAGAAGATAGTCTGGAGTTAGAAGAGACAGAGAAGATAAGTCTGTGGGTTGGGCTAGTCTGGTGTGAGAGAGTGAGAGACTTTGTTAAGAGGAGTCAGTCAAACAGTTGAGATAATCAGTCAGAAGGTATTAGGAAGGTACAGGCTGGTAAAGAAACTAATATTAAGATACTGACAGGAATATTATCTGAGAAACCATAAACTTGATAATGTTTGTAAAATAAACTTGTTTTTTTGGTTCACTTTTAACAACTGACTGGACTCAGTGTTTTACCAGAGAGTAACTGGTTGGTGGCAGCGGGGAAGTGAGCATAGTGGTGGTACAGGGATCAATAGACCGTTAAACATCCGGGGACCCTGTGTGATTGCTACACCCTGAGATTAAAAGTCTTATGCTATCAGCGGTGTGTGGTCATTGGACTAAGGGGACTAAGCTAGTCCCCTAAATGTCCTCCTGGTGTCTCATTCTGAAAGCCCAGGAAGCTTCTGCCTGGCTAAGGGAGGAAGACACGAGACTCTGATGGGTCCAAGATCCATCCTGCCATCTTCTCAAACCCCTCCAGTTTTTGGAAGAAGGCAGGGAGGGCCTTAGCATCCTGTCAGAGCTCTGGCACCTGCTTCGCAAAGTCTGGGAAGATTCTGCCTGGCTTAGGGAGGTGCAATGCTCACATGTGCGATGTCAGGACATCACAAGGTCAAACACATGATACTGACTCCCCCCCTCACCCCTTGCAAGCTAGTGCCTCTGGCCCTAACTGTTTCCTTATGAAACATTTCACAAATGTTCCAAATGTACTCAGGAATTCTAAGAAACCCAAGAATATACAGTGGTACCTCTGGATACGAACGGGATCTGTTCTGGAGCCCTGATCGCATCCAGAAGCAAACGTATCTAGCGAAGGCACGTCTGTGCACGTGCGCGCCGCTTTTCGCCCCTTCTGCGCATGCGCGTGACATCATTTTGAGCGTCTACACATGCGCAAGCGGCAAAACCCGGAAGTAACTCTGTTACTTCCGGGTTGCCGCAGAGCACAACTCGAATGTGCTCAACCTGAAGCACATTCAACCCGAGGTATGACTGTAGTAGGATGACTGTGGTTTTATTCCTGTTTGACATGCCAGAGTGGCATATCAGGTAATGCCTGAATTCATTGTAGTGGGTAAAGGTAAAGGGACCCCTGACCATTAGGTCCAGTTGTGGCCGACTCTGGGGTTGCAGCGCTCATCTTGCTTTATTGGCCGAGGGAGCTGGTGTACAGCTTCCGGGTCATGTGGCCAACATGACTAAGCCGCTTCTGGCGAACCAGAGCAGCGCACGGAAACGCCGTTTATCTTCCCACCGTTTACCTTCCCCTATTTATCTACTTGCACTTTGACGTGCTTTTGAACTGCTAGGTTGGCAGGAGCAGAGACCCAGCAACGGGAGCTCACCCCGTCACGAGGATTCGAACTGCCGACCTTCTGATTGGCAAGTCCTAGGCTCTGTGTGCCATTGCCATTCTAAGAGAACAAGGGAAGTGTTCATGGTGAGTTCTGGCACCTCTTTTCCTAGAAAAACAGCACTGAATACTTGATATGGTCTGAAGGCACATGAGGCCACTACCTTACTGAAGCTAAGCAGGTCTCAATTCGATCTGTGCCTGGACAGGACACTGCCTGGGACGCCCATGCAGTTGCTTTGGGTTCCATGACAGAAGGAAGGTATGACTGAAATGTCTGATCCCTTTTCTTAAACACATGAAATTTGTTGGTTTCTAACCTACAAAAGATCAAAATATGAACAAATTGGGGGAAAACATTTAGTAAAAGGGTCTATTTCAGTAACAGGGGCTGGGGAAGAAATTCTCCTGCAAGTAAATGGAACAGCCACCCGAACTGCTGCAAAGCAGAAAATGAATTGGCTATAGCACTAATGATTACAATATGAGCTTATGATTTGTATAAAAGGCAACATAATTGCTGTGAATATCCTATTGGATTTCATATGGAAGAAAGGAAGCACTTCTGAGGTTAAGGATAAGCATAATTGATTTATGATTAATATGAAGGCCTAGGCTTATCAAGCAAATATATTGTATTTCACGTAGAGATGACTATAAAGGCATTTTCCCCATTTCTATGTGAAACTCAATATTTCCATGCCAAAGAATGAAGGAGGCTATTGGCTTCAGCTACTGGTAGATGGATACTCAACATCATTCATGCCAAAGTCAAGTCCATCTGTTGTGTAGCTGCTGGAAGATGAATGAGGGATCGGAACTCTGAAGAATAACATGAAGGAAGCTTTAAAAATTATTATTTATGAAGGGACCCAATTAAATGAAAGCAGACCAGCATCTTCAAGCTTACTATGAATTCATTAAGCAAACACGATCTCAGTGTAAGCGTTAGACATTTACAAGGCATTAAAGGGAACCTGACGTTAATGGGCATTAGACCATGTGCTTTTTCAGCTGCCCGCTAATGTCAAGAAAATATCATGCTCCAAATAAAACAGATATGAAAGATGGATCAGTGACTAACAGGTTTTCTAGAGAAGCCTGTCACAGCCATAAAAATGCCCAACAGCCCAACAACGCAATCCTAGACATTTCTACCCAGAAGTAAGTCCTGTTGAATAGTGGGGCTTATTCTCAGGTACAGGTATTTGAATTTTGTGATGCAGTTCTCAAGCCAAAGAATGTTTACAAAAATGCATACATAGGGAAAAGTATGCAAACAAACAAATAAATAAATATCAACATGTTAGTGAAAATAGCATACAAAAATACATTATATAATGAGAGATTGCTTGCAAAAGTGTGTATATAGTCAAAGCTATATAAAAATGTGTTTATGAGAAAAATTTGCACTAAAATACTGAAGAATTTTCCTGAGGATTTTTAAAAGAAGAAATGTGTGAATTTTTGAAGAAATGTAGAGAACTAAATTTAAGATTGGAAAAATGAGAAACAGGGAGAACCAAAATGGGCAGTCTTCTCCAACACAAGAAAAGAAACTGAAGCAACAGTATTCACAGGGAAAAGAGGCCACAGGTATTGTATATTATTTACTGGGGAATTAAAGCTGTAAATCTACATTCACCTATTCACTTTTTGATCTCTGCCTACTATACTATATGCTGACTGTTTAGCCATAATAATAAACATTCATTCATTTGTTTGTTCGTTCATTCATACTATACCTTATTGATGAAATTATCACAATTTTCAAACAATATTTTGCATAGATAATTCACATCATGTAAACATTAGCAGATCACACTAAAGTATTTTCTGTTTTATGCTGAATTTCAATTCTTTTTTATGGTTTAAAATATTTTATGCACACTGCTTAGAAACTCTGAATATTAAATGGTATACAAGTACCTGAAACAACAACAACAACAACAACAACAACAACAACAACAACAACAACAACAACAACATAGCAATACCATGAAGATCTGTCAACTTTTAAATTGTGTTGTGTGATTCTAAATTGATGTTCATGGAAACAGCTTTGTGAAGCACTAGCAATCAAGTTCACCTCACGTGGAGTTCAGCCTGTGTCAAACCCATAGAATGACAGTGCCAAATAAAGAATAGGTTTAGTGTTCTGTGACACACAGACATGCAGCTGGACAAGTCTGACCCGTTTTCTGTGTTCTGATTCCAGCACTCACTGCAGGTGGCAGATGAAAGAATTTAACTGACATGACCTTGAAGCCTGTTATATTTTCACGGACAATAGCTTACTTTTGTGCCTGTCACTGTTTCTCTCCTCGGTTGAACAAGTCTTTTTCTGTTTCTGTTTATCTTCATAATGAGAGGTGAGGGGACAATGAAGAACAGTCAGTCAAGTGTCAACTTTTCTAGAAGGAAGAAATCTTTGAGTGGCTTCCCTCCCTGCCCCTTGGTAGTAGCTAGAATTATCACCTGCACTGGGCCATATTCTGATTCCCAGTTATAATATAGCATTAGACCTCCTCGACTGGAATTGCCGTAAAATTAGAAGAGCAAAATCTGGCCAGCCTCAAGGAAAACACGAAGCAGGAGAATGGTATCTTTCATCACTGCCATGGTTACATATCACAGCGACCATCTACGAATCTGCCTTCATTCTGCTGGTGTTCTGTACATGCTGGATTAATTTACCTTGGCAGATTCCTGATTGTTCCACTGTCTATTTGTTTGAAATGGAAACTGAGCAATGTCGTCTGCGCTCTCATTTTGGCATGCGATTTGGTTGTGTCTCCCGTTTTCATAATCAATCATCTGCTGCGTTATTTTCCATGGCGTGCCCCAGTTTTGGAAGACCATTGGAGACATTTCTATATGAAATTCAGACACCATGCAAAGGAATACCAGAAAAAGCAGAAAAAGAGTCAAAAAGTACAGGGGGTGTCTCCAAATGTGTGTGAAAGGTATCCAAGTTTTCCTCCAAGCACTTGCTCAACCCTTTCAAAGACAATGGGTCTGTGGCTGTTGTTTCGTAGACCTTTCCAAGGTCTAAAAGACACAGCAGTCATTCTAGCATGTTTTTGGCTCATGCAGCATGACATCTTCTTTAATCTTCTCCCTGGCCCGAGGACCAGCATGAGAAGTGCCACGTAGTCCTGCCCATCCACCTTAGTTTTGGTTTTAGGTGTGTTTATGGAAGGGAACATCAGAAGCTGCCTTTGACTGAGCCAGACAGCTGGTGGGTAACTTTTTTCCATGTGAAGAATGGCCAACCTTCCATGGTCCTCATGCCGTGTTGGGTAGGCTGGTGGTACTTGGGAGTCCAGCAATGCAAATACATTGGAACCTCGGGTTGCGAATGTGATCCGTGCTGGAGGCACGTTCGCAACCTACAGCGTCACATCTGTGCATGCGCAGGTTGTGATTCGGTGCTACTGCGCATGTGCAAAGCACAATTTAGTGCTTCTGTGCATGCGTGAGCACCAAAACCTGGAAGTAACCCGTTCCGGTACTTCCGGGTTCGGTGCGGTGCGCAATCCGAAAATGCGTAACCTGAAGCGCCTGTAACCTGAGGTACCACTGTAACTCTTACCTTTTACATTCCAGCCATGCAAACATTATCCATCCTCTGGTCAGGCAAGCAAGAGTGTTCGTCACAATTTAAGGACACATTTCAGCTAGGCAAAAGCACTTGAGAAGGGCACTGAGGGATGGCATCAGGGAGAGGCAGCATGGTGTAGGCTGAGTCCCAAAGGAGAAATAGATACTTCTCCTTGGTAGCTACCCACCTCAGTTCAGTTGGCAGGGGCACCTGGAGCAAAGCCTCTGAAGTGGAACTTAAGTTTGAGTTAGGCATATGCAGCACATTTTTCTAAAAAAATAATGTTTAGGGGTACTCTCATTTTGACTCAAGAAAACCAGCATTCTATAGTTCAAATCAGGAAAAATAAATGCAGTAAATGGACAAAAGTACAAAGATTCACAAAATGTTTAGGGGTATGTGTACCCCTGCATCCCCCCAGAAAAAAAGCACAGGGAATATGCAGCGGGAGGAGAGCTTTCAGTTAAGCTAATTCTATGCCCTTGGGAGCTTTTTAAAGGTTAAAACTGGTGCTTGAAATTGGGCACTTCTTTTTAGATCTTAACAGCAAATATAAGTAGGGATGGGAAATTCTGTTACTTTTCTCTTAGCTTCTTATTTTTCCAGTCAAGTTCAGTTCTCCACATTAGTTTGTGATTTCTTTTTAAAAAATGTTCACAAGAAAATTCACTAGCATTTTAGAGTCATTTCCCCCCAAATACATACATTTTTGTGCAATTTTTTGCAAGCGAGTTTCCCTGATATGCTGCATTTTTGCATGTCTCTTTATATGCATTTACATCTGCACATTTTACCCTTGCATATGTATTTTTGTATGGAATATTTGCCTGGAGAACTGTGTTGCCAAATTGAGATAACTGTGAATTTCAAAGAATGGCTGTGTTTCAGTGTACTCACTGTGTTGTCTCTTGTGCCAGGTTGGCCAAGTCTCCTGTTTCCAAGCTGGACGGAGGCCCCACCATCCAGGATGGGGATTCCCAGTGGCAATACAGTTAAATGACATTTGGTAGAAATACTCTTCGAGACTAAGTAGACTTTCCCATTGTAGATCTCAAAACATATTTTAGAGAAGGTCATTATTACTGTATCTGTTCTACTGAAGGACATGTGGTAGTGAAACAATTGGATGAGGCATACAACAGACATCAGGACATAACAAGAGCCTGCTGGAGCAAACTGATGGCCCATGTAGACCAGCACCCCGTTCTCTCTCTCTCTCTTAATTTGATTTTGTTTAACTTTTCTGTTTTACAATTTCAGATAAACATTTTACATATTTAAGATAACAGTGACTTCCCTTCTTCTCTTTCCATGGTTCATTTTATGTATTTTATATCCCTGCATATTTTACAAAAACTATACCAATTGGTTTTCCATTATTACATCAATCAAAACCTATTTACACTGTTGAATTTATCTTAATGCTGCCAGCATTTTCAGCTGTACACAATTATTTTCCATATATTCAATAAACGTTTTCCAATCTTCTTTAAATGTATCTTCTTTTTGTCTCTTATTCTATATGTTAAGCTTGCAAGTTGTGCATATTTTGTCAACTTAAGTTGCTAATCTTCTTTGGTTGGGAACTTGCTCATTTTCCATTTTGGGGCTAACTAAACATGGGCCACAGTTGTTGCATACATAAATAACCTTTTCTGACACCTGGGAATTTCAGTCTAGATTATCCCCAACAGAAAAGATTGGTTTTTTTGGGGGAAAGTAATTTTAAACTCCCCCCCCCCCCAATTCATTAGAAATCATTTCCCAATACTCTTTTACCATACAAGCTGAAGTTTCTGAACTGTCTTTAAAGACAGACCCATGCTGAGTGCATTATGGTAGTCTAGTCTGGATGTAAGCAGAGCATGTGTAACCTAGACTCTCTCTTCTATATATGAGTTACCTTAGGAAAGGGATATTGGAAAGAAAGAAGTATCTGGAGAACCATTGAATTCAAATGAGTTTTAAAAGCACGTAAATGATATTAATTTATTGTAGTTTTATAGACAACTGTTTTCATGTGGTCTTCTGTTAAGAAATCTCAGGAACCATCTTTACTCCTAGTTAAGTAATTAAAGATTTGTGGGGATAAACCTTCAACTGAACTAGCACCCGATTTATGCCTTGTTAACTGAAAATTGCGTCTTTTAACATTGGTATTATTTGTTCATAAAGCTGGTTCTGTTGTGATGTCAAAGAGAGAGAGAGAGAGAGAGAGAGAGAGAGAGAGAGCACTCTCCTGAGATAATTGACAGGTGAGACAATAGGCCCTGTTAAAGAGCAAAAGTATTACACAGGTGTTCTGCTGTTTTCCCTGTGGCGCTTGTACATGCCAGCTAAACTATTTTTTGTCCTGATACGCCCTGGCCCTATCTAAGAGCAGATCATTCTTACTACTGAATTCTAGATTAAGTAATGTTTGTTGTTCTCTATATCTGATTCCCCCCCCAAAAGCTGTAGGTATTTTTAAAAAGGACTGGGAAATATATTTCCTGTTGGAAGCATAGATCACTATCCTCCCTCCCCACTCCCACCCCCCAGGGATCCAGTGTATTTGACTTCAGCCTAAGACATGCTCTCCCATGTATGATGTGTTGAGAAATTTGGCACTACCTCATAGAAGTGTCTCATAGCATAATGAGCATAATGGATAGCACCTTATCATTCATGGACAGAAGCTGTTCTTCCCCTTCTCTTAATGGAATATTACACTGCTTAAATCCCAGGAGTGGCAGCAACCAAGGGCAGGGGGTGACTTTTATCACATGAGAAGAATTCACAAATAAGCACCAGTGCTATACATCTCAGATGTCTCTCATTGAGATGGAGATCCTAAACGTGGATTCATCCCTTCGAGTCTACCACATTTTCCTCCATTGACTGTATGAAGTTCTGCCTGGTTCTATGCTTCCAAGCCCCTTAATTTTTCAGAAGCGGAAGAGCTCTGTCAAATAGGAATATCCCTTCACTGCAAGAGATGTACACAGTGTCCCTGAGCAAAATGAGCAAGAGAGGAGTGCTGCTGGATCATATGAAAAGTCTATTTCATCCAGCATTCTGTTCCCACAATGGCCAACCAGATGCCTATGGGAAGCCCACAAGCAGGGAATGGATGTAATAGCCCTCCCACTGTTGTTCCCCAACAAATACCTGTGATACGGGATGCAATATATAGGCAGCCTGACTAGTAGCCATTGATAGACTTCTTCTCCATTAGTTTGTATAATCCTCTCTCAAAGCCATCCAAGTTAGTGCCATCACTCAGAGGTTGGTTCTTGCGATCTCATTTCATTTCACTTCACTTTTAATTTGTATACCACCTTTCTATATTACTATACACAAGGTGATTTACAAGCTGAAAAATTCTGTTGTGTTATGAACTGGAATGGGAAAGACAACGGGGATTTTTTGCTTACTTTGATAATTTCACTGAAATTATCTTTTTCAGTGTAGTTTCAACAAGAACTCCAATTTCTTTAACGATTACTTTGATAATTTGGCACCTCAACCCTCCTCATGTAATTAGTTACCAAAACCATCCTAGCTTGCTCCCTTCCAGAAATGGGAGGACCTCTCTCTTTTTCTTTCTCTACTCTAATCCCTTTATCTCTATAGACCATGCATTTCAACCTGACAAGGAGGTTTGGCGAAAGCTGTAGAGATTACTGTAAAACTGGCTGGCATGACCACTGACATAAGGCACTCCCTCTGGATGCTGAACGGACTGCGATTTTCTCAGCCCTGACAGTCCTGCCTGTGAGTCTGAGAACATGACTCAAAGCCAGAAAATTTGCAAGTCTCTGTCTTAAGGTGGAGCAAACATCAGGCAGGCCCTAAGACACTTTCTTTCAAAATGACACAACATACTGAAGCCTCAAGGTGAATTCAAAATATCAGTTCAACAGATCACATGGCACAACCAGAATGCCACTGTTTTCTGCCTCTGTCCTTCTGGTTTATCTGGACAATAGAAACTTGGCATTTCCCACATTTACTCATTGACTGCCTAGGACAGGAATATAATCAACATGCGCTCCAGATATCACTAAACTACAATTCCCATCATCTCAATCATGACTATGCTGGCTAGGGTTGATGGGAGATGGAGTCCAATGACATCTGAATAGTGCACCTAGCCTAGAAAAATGTCTGAAAAATTATCTGTTTTGCTCCTTTGTACAAGATGACACTGGAGAACAGGGGACAAAGGTTGTAAGATGCAAACCGTGTTTTCAAAGGAAGTTGTCCTGCACCGAGTCAGACCATTAGCACATTGAGCCCAATATTGTCTCCTCTGACTGATGTTGGCTCATCAAGGTCTCAGAGAGAGCTGCATTTCCCAGTCCTAGCACTTGAGATCTGGAGATGCCTAGTCTGAACCCGTCATCTTTTGCACACAAAGCATACACTCTGTTACTGAATTATATTGCCCCCCCCGTCATACATTTCTAATTGGTTGGGCTTGTCTTCATGTTGGCTCTGTGTCACAAATATGCCAATACAGAGGGAATACCTGCAAGTTCTGAAGAAAAGCTTACCACCCACACATCACCAGATACTAATATGCCAATAGACTTCTATTTAACACTTGTGCATATGTTATATTTTGCAGCACTGGTTCTAGGATAGACTGTACACAAGGTGAGCTGCAGGAGACCATGAATTCTAGCCACTGATCAGCACCTTTCTATCTGCCTAGATGTACATTAAGGAGAATCTTGCCCATATGGGCACTTCGTTCAGTGTCCAAGGTGCTGCTCAGCATCCAAGATGCAGCATCTGAGGTGCTGCTCCATGTTCTCCTGGAGGTGGGTAAGGGAAGCAAGTCTTCTCAATCATGGTGCCAGTGTTCTGGACTGGTCCCCTAGGGCCCTTTCACTATATGCCTTCCAGCATCTGGTAAATATACGACTCTTTGAGGAGGTTTGTGTGAGTGTTGGATTTGGTGCTGATGGGGAGTTCCTACTTCTGCTAAGATTGGGCAAGGTTTTGGGGGGGCTGTTTTCCCCATCTCACAGCAATTTACATTATTGTATTACTTCATTTTGTTGCTGTTTTGTCTTTTGATGTTGCTTTACATGCTGTAGCAACGTCAGGTTCTCTCTTAAAGGAAAACGATGGTACATTCCTTAAATGCAAGCCAATAAAGCAGAGCAGCAACGAAAGGCAACAATAAAATGCGTGTAAACCCACTAAATGAGATCAGTCTTGGACGGCAGCCATCTGCTGGGTCAATTAGTGGCCAATACCTGCCCTAAAAAAGTACCTAATGCTCTCGCAATTTGGCAAAGAAGTTGTATACTCTAACTTTCAGTACCCGTAAATTGCAACTCTGGTATGCCATCTTTCAACTTCTACTAAACTGAACACGGAACAACTTCTCACCGATAACTACAGAGATAAAGCTCTCTGTATCTAAACTACTCAGGCCTGAGGCTGCCAGTGCTTGTTCTGACAACAAGAGATCTTGTCAGCAGAAAGAAAAACACAACCTAAACTGTACCCTCTTACAATTACTGAATGGCATACGGTGAAAAAATAAATAGGGAAATTCTTGAAAATGCTCAATAGCTGAGGATGTGTCACAGCAGACCTACTGGAGAAGAGTTTGGTATTCTTTGCAGTCTTTCTGCAAAACACGGTGTTCTGTAGGAACATGGGATTCTGGTTTGGGCCAAGGAAGCCATTGACCCATCTAATTGATGCATTGCTTTTACTGAGTGACTTTGGCTTACTAGGGCTGCTGAGGGGAGATTTTATCAGCTGAACTTGGAGACGTCAAGAATTGAAGCCAGGACTCTCACTGAGCCATAGCCCTTCTTCCTCACAAATTGCTGAAGCAGTGTAATGCCATGATATAAATCTATTCACACCTGTGTCCAGTTCTGGGTGCCACAATCGAAGAAGGATATTCACAAGCTGGAGCATGTGCAGACAAGGGTGACCAAGATGACCAAGGGGCTTGAAAACAAGCCTTATGAAGAACAGTTGAGGGAGCTGGGTATGTTTAGCCTAGAAGAGGAGAGACTGAGAGGAGATATGATGGCTGCCTTCAAATATCTAAAGGCTGTCACACGGAGGATGGAGCAAGCTTATTTTCTCCTGCTCCAGAGGATAGGACCTGAACCAGTAGATTCTAGTTACAAGAAAGAGATTCCGACTAAATATCAGGAAGAACGTTCTGACAGTAAGAACTGTTCAACAGTGGAATGGTCTACCTCAGGAAGTTGTGGACTCTCCTTCCTTAGAGGTTTTAACAAACAGAGGTTGGATGGCCAGTTGTCATGGATGCTTTAGTTGAGATTGCTGCATTGCAGGGGGTTGGACTAGATGACCCTTTCAACTTTACAATTCTATGATTCCCTACCTGTCAATTTAATGATCTCTCTTCTAACAAGCCCCCTTGGTACTTACAATCTACTAATGAGACGTCACCAAATTGGCATCTATGAGCAGCATGCCAGTTTTGTTGTTCCTCCTTCTCTGTTATGCTTCTTGAGGCCTGCCAAGTCCTTCTTGTGTTTTCATAGACTAAGTCTGCTAACATGCTTTTCTACACCCCATATCTGATATCTTTTGCCTAGCTTGCACTGTTTTTATAAAATTCTATGGTTTGATTTTTGTAGTTATTTGGAAAACTTTATATTGAAAGTTGGCTAAAAATAAATTCAATCAATACAACTAGATTTTTCTTTCTTTTTCTTTTAAAAAAATCATAAACAATTTATTAAATCTATATACATGAGCATATATTCCAAATGGTGTGCTCTGCTAAGTGCCCAAAGAAGAGCTTCTGTACATAATAATTCATAAATATTGCATGGTAGGAATTTTCAATTTTGACCACAGTGAATTGACCCAAGTCAAGGGGTGGGGGAGGAGTTAGTATCGCCCCAAGTGGAAATAACACAAAGATATGAAAAGTTATCTTATGTGAGATTTAATTAAATTAATTCTGGAAGAACTACAGTACTGTATATGGAGTCTAGGCAGTTTGCAGGGAAGTTCTTAATATATGTTTTTAAACACAGTAATTTAAAAGGTCAAAATTTGATCAGACTCAGGGAATGGGGATCCACTTTCATCAAAGTAAAACCAGACTTCTGGCAGAGCATATTGACTTTTCTGGATGGCATTTTTTGAACTACAGGTTGAAAGAAAGCCAAGAAGTGCTGAAGAAGAATGAGTGTAAGAAGAAGAGATCTGCCTAGGATGTTAGTAGCAATAATTCAAGATACTGGTGATAGAAAATAAATTTTGCCTGGGTTGTGTTTTAACACTAAATAGCACATTATAGCCTTGGATCAGTGTACTCCAATTCCTTATACATGTTGAAAATATTAAATATATGGTTATACCAACTGGGATTTCATCTTTGTAGGACCTAAGTGAAGAAGTAGTCTAAAGAATAAACGTGAGACAGAATGTTGTCTACGTAATTTCCAGACAGCCTGCTTATTGACCATTCATCATGGTGAGTTTGTACACAATTTGTGGGCAGGTTAGACAACCTAGGAATGCTATTTATTGAGCATTCATTCTGATTCATCTGTGGGAAGGCTAAAAGACATCACATCAAGCACATGTTATCTCACTTCCCAGTGCATCTTCCCCATCACTTTCCTTATTGCAAACAACAACAACAATGTTTTTGGGGATAGTGGTAGTGGATTTGTTGTGCAAGAGCTCCAAATCAGCTTTTATTGTGCATCTGGAATTGGCTGGTATGTGGCTAAATTTCCCCCTGAAAACAGCAGCAGGTTGGAAGCCCCCCTAACCTTCCCCTTCGGAACCTGTAAGCTATGTTCATCCTTCAGTCTTTTATTAAGTAGAATATTTGTGTCTTTGCATTGGAGTGTCTCCTGCTGACACCTTTTCCAGATATATCTGGTTCTGCTCTTTAGGGATATACTGGAATATAGCTTAAACTCTGGATCTTTCCATATCACATTTTTGTTTGCAAAGAAGGACATCTGTTTGCCATTTGTTCTGCACCATCTGCACAGTGCTCAGGGTCCTGCATCTTTTGCAGGAATATCACTTTTAGTGGTCTCAAAACATGAGATTTTGTCACTGAGAAAATGCGATCTCATGCTATATTTCTGAATGACATTTATTGCATGTTTCAGGAATTAAATGCTTCCATCTTTCCCCAATAAAGTTTCCATGTTGAAATTTTGCACAAACCACACGGAGGACACAAAATATGGCTTCTAGGTTTGGCAAAAAATTAATTGGGCCATAAACGTCAGATTTGTTTATTATATCTGTATGTTTTGCCTAAAGAAAAACCAATATATAAATCATTTCCCACAGGATAGTTTCTATAAACCAGAGTTGCTTGAAATAACACTGGTGCTACAAAGGTTAAGGATAGTATTATTTTTAAACCAAAAGGTAAAGCATAGGTTCTTGTGTTTGACTTTCCAAATCCCCTGTAAATCCATGATTGGTCTGTTTTCCAAGCCCTTTCCTCTGGACAATCTGTGTATAAGGAGAGGTATAAAATTACTTTCCATATAACTTCACTCTCAGAACTAGGTTGCCTAATAATTGTGCAATCCTGGATCACTTCAACCTGTTAGCCACAAGCATAAGTGCTTTGATTTCAAAATACGTCTCCACTATTCTTTCCAGAAAGACACGGAACGGGTTGATCCACAAATTAGTGAAGATGGGTAATTACATTTAAAAGCCATTTAATCCCACTCTGTCTTCTGAACAGATTTACAGACTGTACCTATTAATTTAAGAGAGAGATCTGGATCAGCAGTATGTATGGTTATTACGTCCAGGTGTTATATGGCAGGCATCAAAATGCAACAAGAGCCTGCAATTCTAAACACACTTACTAGTAGGACTTACTTCTGAGCAAACATAGGATGCACTGAAAATTTAGGCTGGATCTAAAAGAGGATGATGTCCATGATGTGACCAATCAGCTCGACAAAAAGCTAAAGGTTCTGCATAATAACAACAACAGTACACAGAGATTCCCTATCTCAAACATGGAAAGCCACTGCCGGTCAGTATAGACAATTTTGAGCTAGATGGATCAATGGCCTGACTCTGTATAAGGCAGCTTCTTATGTTCCATTTGATCCAACTATATGGGCTTATCCACACTTCCTCATTTCCCTGGGGGGAACTGCTTCAGGGTCCTCCCCCATTGCCATTTGTTCCGATCTATCACTATAGAGTACTTTTTCCCTTGGAAAGGTGCAGGGCATGGGGGAAATGATTTGGACTAGCGGAAAACTGCTTGGGCCCATGCTTTCTAGGCACAAGTGGAAATGTGGGCAAGCCCTATGTGGGAAAAGTCCAGTTTCAAATACGGAATACAGTGGTACCTCTGGTTACAAACTTAATTTGTTCTGGAGGTCCGTTCTTAACCTGAAACCGTTCTTAACCTGAGGTACCACTTTAGCTAATGGGGCCTCCCGTTGCCACTGCGCTACCACTGCATGATTTCTGTTCTCATCCTGAGGTAAAGTTCTTAACCCAAGATACTACTTCAGGGCTAGCGGAGTCTGTAACCCGAAGTGTTTCTAACCCGAGGTGTTTGTAACCCAAGGTACCACTGTACACAGGAGCCCTTTCCAGGTGTTCCAAGGATGTGTGAAGCCTTCATAAAGTATGGAGGGGACACATGAGGGAGCACACTGGCCCTGCACCCAATGACCTCTTCCACTTGCCCCTACTTTCCCCCAAACAGCAAGGTTCCTGTTTAATTAGATCTATAACCAAAGACAATTTTACCAGAGCACAGTAACAACAATGCCCTATCACACATTTAAACAATCCTCAGGTTGGAGTATGGGCATTCTAATGACAGCTAAGAACATAACTATGATTGCAGAAGGTAAGTTTTGTTTTCTAAGCTCATCTGATGCCTTCTTTGGATTCTTTATGATGCCAGGCAAAGTCAAGACCTTTCTTCCCCCCACCCCATCATAGGAACCCTATTCTTTTAATAGATTTTAAGGTTCTGGTTTTAAAGAGCCAGCTGTGCTTGCTTTTATTGATTTTCTTTCTGTTGTGGTGTGTGCTATTTTGTAGCTGTATTTGCATTTCATTTTAATAATTTTTATGGATTGCTACCCAGAGTAATTTGATTATTGGACAGTATAGAAACACAGTTAATAAATGCAGTAAAATGAATAGTATAATTAGAAGGGATCAATAGATCACACACGCTTTGTGAAGATGTAGCTCTGACAAGGGGCTTAAAATTATTTAAATAAATAAATCCAACATATTTCCTAAAACAGCATTGTTGCTGGCACATACCTCTTTATGCATTCGTTGGAAATTTCCATGGAAGTTACTTTTCTTTGTAATTCATTCCTCTGATGACTTGCTCCCACAATCTGGAAAGTTTTCCTAATTTTAAAAATGATTTTACCTTCTGTAGACAAAAGCCATTTTTCTTTTCCTACTGAGGGTGAGCTCTAGTTTTTCCTGAGTGTATGCAACTTAAACTATTGGAAATTTCTACAGATTGCTACAGGTAAGAAGAGGTTTGGTTCATGGTAGTGCACAGATATACGTAAAATCAAAGTAAATGGAAGTTGTATATGTATTTGATGAAAGTGATAAAAATGTTTCCCTCTTGAGTTGTCAAGTTCACAAATGCACGCATAGATTCCTCATATGGCTACACTTTAATAACCATCCCTTTTTCCTATTCCACATGGCTCTAATAAATAACTCATTCTCAAATAATATATTATCCTCATAAAAAGGAGAGCTTTTTAACGTAAACCCAACCCCTTTGCTTTCAGACTTCTGCTTCGTGGTTAATCATTTGTCCAGCATTCATTTTTCATGGCTGTGCTCTCAACAATAAACCTGCAAGGAAATAAACAGAATAATTAATATGATATCTGAAAATAAGCACGACTTTAAGAGAGTTCACTGGCAACAGCTGAAGACAGCTTGCTCTGCATTTTTTTTTTTTTTTACATCTAAAGACTATTTCTTCAAACAAAGTTGTTCACATGGTCAAACAAAATGAATGATGAATGGGACTGGGGTGTGAGGCTCATATGTCAGCTCTTTTGTGTAAATAGTAAACAGCTGCACCAAATGTCTTGTTCCTTGAAGGGCAATAATTGCTAGCTCAAGGTTAAGATCCCTGAAAAAGACCATTTCGGTTACCTCAGGACTGTGAAATCCCATTCTCTGGGTGTCTACTAACACATAGAGTCATGTGTTAAGTTATGTGATACTGACAAAGTGGGCCTTAGAGCCCATCTAGGAACTGTCATTAATAAAGCTGGATCTTTAGCAGGAAGCTGAATCCAATAATGGCTTTGACTAACATGGCATTCTCCAGTTTGATCAACATGTGCTCCATCTTGCTGCCTGCAGTTGTCTTCTTTGACAAAGGTTGCTTCTGAGATCACATCCATGCTTTTACAACCATGTAGGAAAGCTGTAGGAAATAGCTTGTGATGTGGGAGCAGTCAGAGGTACTTATTCAGTAGGGTGAACTGTGCAGAAAGTTTAAGGACATAAGAGCATACCAGGGCCATGCCAGGGAGATACCATGCCAGGTCCATCAAGTTCAGTATTGTCTACATGCAATGATGGTATCTCTCCAGAGTTTCAGACATGGGTCTCTCCCACACCTACCTGGAGATGCCAGGGATTGAACCTGGAACCTTCTGCATGCAATGCAGGTATACTACCACTTAATTACTGCCCTTCCCCAGTGGTGGATTGGAAGTACTACAGATCAAGAGCACCTCGGTCATGGGGCTTTCCCCAAAGAATCATGGGAATGAAAGTTTGGTGAGAATGCTGATTCTCTGACAGAGATCTCTAACAGAGATCTCCAGCTCCCTTTGCAGAGCTACTGCAGCTCCTTGCACAACCTGGAGAAAGACTGTGACTATTTAACCAGCCTCCAGTTAATATAAATATCAGTGAAATTTTGAAATTACGGGCTGTAAGGAAATGCATACATACCATTGAGCAGATGGTTGAATCTGTCTGCCTGGCCCGCCGAAGGCTCCCAGTGAATCCACAGGGGACGTGATCTTGTTTATTGCACTTATCTAGCTGTGTTTTAAATGTAATGGAACTTCTGGCAACTGAGAATTAGGAGGCTCAGAGAAGTCTATGCAAATAAGCTGTCAAAGTAGGCTCAAACTATGTGTATTTGTTGAAACACGTCCCATTATTTTTAAGCTTGGGCATAATCAAGATCTGTATCTGAATGAAAACTTTTGGGGAAGATGATAGGATCTTGGCAGAAAGGCAGCTGTCACTGTGGATTGCTTGCAGGGCTTTGGTTGTACCGATTATTCTATTTTGGTGCTGTGCAAATTGGATGCATCTTCCCACAGCCCCGGGATCAGATGGGAGACATATGACATAAAAAGAAATGCCTACAGAACTGACATTACAGGGGTGTGTCTCATAGGAGCACAATGAACTCATTTGGATCACTGCAATGAGCTGCTTGTTGGGCTGCTTTTAAAAATTGCCCAGAAACTTCAGCTGGTCCAGTAGAGGACAGCAAGATTATTAATGGGGGATTGCATGATTTGAATGGATGACACCAGTGTTTTATTCTCTGTAGTGACTCCCAGTTAGGGATGGGGGAGGAATTTGGTTCAGCCCACATTTTATAGCAAACTTACACAATTCACAATTTCTGAGATACTAGGTGAACTGAGATGCACATATCCTTCACAATTTGCACTTCTCTGAATTTTGCGGTGTAGTTTTCCAACCTCAAAATGTGTATATTAGGGGTGAGCTCCTATTGCTCTGTTCCAGCTCCTGCCAACTTAGCAGTTCGAAAGCATACCAGTGCAAGTAGATAAATAGGTATGGCTGTGGTGGGAAGGTAAACGGCGTTTCCAGGCGCTCTGGTTTCCATCATGGTGTTCCGTTGCACCAGAAGCGGTTTACTCATGCTGGCCACATGACCCAGAAAACTGTCTGTGGACGAACGCTGGCTCCCTTGGCCTGAAAACAAGATGAGCGCCACAATCCCGTAGTTGCCTTTGACTGGACTTAACTGTCCAGGGGTCCTTTACCTTTACCTTTTTACTTACATTAGGTGAAATAAAATTGCACTTAAATGTGAAAATGACATTAAAATGCATTGTATTAGGATAATTCCTTGCTACCACTTATGCATTGGGTAAAATTGAATACAAAAGTGTTTATATTAGGAGAAATGCACACAAAAATGCTAATTTCCTCTCCTTAAGGACTTAAAAATAAACAAATTCACAAACTAATGCTGAAAGATGGCAAACTGCACTTGAGATGATTGGAAAAAAAATGATACTGACAGATTCTTCCATTCCTACTCCCTGTCCATTTCCAGACCTAATCAGAACCTTTAATTAATTGGAATCAAGGATCCAGAGTGAGGTGAATGCCTCAGACAAGTGATTTTGGGTGTCATGAAAGGGCTGCAAATTACTATTTAATTTATTACTGTAGCGTGTTTACTCCCACACAGAGACTCTTGCAGGATTTTCTGTTTTATGTGCCAAGAATAATTTGGCTAGGTTTGGGTATTATGACTTTGACTGGGGTTTTTCCTGTATTTCTGCTTCAGGCAGCAAAATCTCTTGGGCTGGCCCTGGGCCCACTAGAACAGTGAATCTGGCCCACTGATTTGCTATTGCTTGGATAACTCATGATGAAGCTGTTATCTCTGTGTTGCCCTTGCATTGTTTCCAGGCACAGAAGGAGGCAATCAGGCACGGGAGAGATGGAGAGCAGCTATGAGAATAGACAGTGGTACCTGAAAGCATACCTTGTCAAAAATCTTCCTTTTTTGTGCTTTTGCATGAAACAGGAATCAAGAGTGAGATGTGTTTCCAGTTTGCCTGCTTCTTTTGCAACAGGTGAAAAGAGGAGGTGCTGTAGGAAGATGTGTTTGGACACATTTGTGCTGGAAATTCCAGTGGTTGACTTCCAAACAATTGCATCAGTGGAAGAGCTTTTTAAAAAGATACTTGTGTGATCTCTTATGATATGGATAAATATTAACTTACCCAGCTTTTCCATAACTTGTACAGTGGTACCTCGGGTTAAGTACTTAATTCGTTCTGGAAGTCTATACTTAACCTGAAACTGTTCTTAACCTGAAGCACCACTTTAGCTAATGGGGCCTCCTGCTGCCGCCGTGCCGCTAGAGCACAATTTCTGTTCTTATCCTGAAGCAAAGTTCTTAACCTGAAGCAGTATTTTTGGGTTAGCGGAGGCTGTAACCTGAAGCGTATGTAACCTGAAGAGTATGTAACCCGAGGTATCACTGTATATGCTTATAAGAAGGGGTAGCTAGCTTGCCTTTCCTTCTTACTATGAATACTCAGCTGTCTGCTTATTTTGTCACACTAGTCGTAACTCACAGCTTCTTTTAAATAAGTTACAGTACATCCTATTGTGGGGGAGAAAGGGAAATGCCAAGGCAGAGTTACCACCCCTTGCTAATCCTTGCTGGCTTGCTGTCATGAGGTTTGTAAGTGTGTGTCCTTTAGTGACTAAGGCATCCAGGAGCACCCAGAAATTCAAACTTGCTCCTTCAGGAGGCAATTGACCTGGACTTCAGAACCACCAACCCTTAGCACATTTGTCTTGCCAGGATTCAGGGTCAGTTTGTTCACTCTCATCCAGCCCACCACCCTCCCAGGACTTGGTACAGGGCCTTGTATTTGTCTCCAGTTCACAGTTAGTTCCTTGGTAACTGTGTATTGGAGCAAAATATTTTATCCAAGTAGCAACCTAGAGCAAATGGGGTGATCAAATCCTGTGCTAGCTGCAGCATCCAAGTGACCTTCAACAGTAGCTTGATGTTCAGAATATTGGAACGGTAATCCCCGTTGGAGGTCGCAAACATGGATGGCTCTGCTGCAATCTACATCCAAGAGAAACAGTTGTACGAGCCCAGGCAGATGGGAAATGTGCTTCTCATTCAGCCTTCATAGACTGAGAGAGAGAGAGAGAGAGAGAGAGAGAGAGAACATCCGAAACAAATATTGCCTCTTTTGCCTCTTCAGCTGCTGTTGAAGAAGAATGATAGGCAGACTTATAGCTTTCAGGGAACAAGCCCTGCTCAAATTAAGCCATGGGGATTTTTATTTTGAGAATTTTAATTTCATCATGATTGATATGCTGCAAGATCTTACGAACACAAGCAGACAGAGAAAATGCCTCTTCTGTCATTAAATTAGGCTATGTGAGTAGATCCATTTCTGCCTTCTGCCCCGGGATACCACCAACATCTCGGTCTGCTGCTGATTCTATTCTGCGCCTGAGAATTCCATTTATAAGTTAACAAGTGAGGGCTTGTGAGAAATTGTGACACTTCTTCCTTCCCTCTCCTTTTCTTGAATGCTATTCTTACTCCTGAACATGCTGCCTCATTGACTGGACTAATGGCAGTGGTGTAAACAGCAGTGCTCCTTAAATCTTCTAGGTACCCCTTATTCTAGGTTAAAGTAAATGAAACTTGGATAGGAAAATTCCACCCACATCAGCCAAGTCAAATCAGAACAGTAATTGCTAAAGTAGTTTTCCAGGCTTATAATTAGTAAGTAGAGATAAACCTCACATGTGATTAGTTGCATCACCTCTCAGAAAATCTTTCATGTCCTTGACAGTCCCATAATATCAGAACTCCTCAAAACCTGGCCTATATTTACCTTTGGAGCTGCTTGATACTTTATACAGGACAGGAGTGTTTGCTATGTCTACATTGCTGTAACATCAATGTTTCCGGCAGCGATTTTTTTAAAAAAGTAGATTTGTGAACCGCCCCAAGATATTTTGATGAAGGGTGGTATATATAATAAAACAGATAGACAGACAGACAAGTAGACAGACAGACAGACAGACAGACAGATAGTAGGGATGGACAAATCTGTCAATTTCAGTTTCTTCATTTTTTCCAATCTTAAATTCAGTTCTCCACATCCGTCTGCATTTTTTAAAATAAAAAATATAAATCAGCATTTTAGTGCAAATTCCTCCTAATGTACACATTTTTGGTACATTTTCCTTAATTCAAGGCATTTTTGGATGCTATATTTACTGATACGCACACTAACCCCTAATATATGTTATTTCATGCACATTATTTGGTTGAAGAAATGTGGGTTCCCATAGATAATTGTGTTTGCGTGTTGGCTTGAGGAGTACAAGTCAGATAGTTTCTTACAAAAATTCCAACAAAGTCAAATTTCTCTGCACCTCTAGCAGATGGTAGAATAGATACAGAATCTTCATTTTTTAAAAAAAGTTTAAATTACAGCTATAAAATGCAACACTGGGCTGAGTAGCATTGCTGGCAATATTATCCACTAAGAAGCTATATAAAGCATTAAACAATTTTTTTAAAGTAGCAGATTCACATAGAGTCACTACAAGCAACTCATGTCAGTGCTGATTGAATGAGAGATAACCAGAGTCTTGTTTAAGCAAGCAGTCAGGAGAAATGCTAATTAGAAGTCATTTTTCTTTCTTCCCCCGCCCCCAGATTCTTTTGACATCGGTTTGAATTGGTTGGCTGCCTTTACAGTACTTCCTATTTTGCATGCCCTAATGAGTTTCTTATACTGTTTCTCCTTAAATGCTGAAATTTAAAATGTTATTAACTTGCCCTTTAAGCTTGCAACACATTGCACATTGAGACACATTGAGAACCACTGGAGAAGAGCTGATACCCGTCGCCACAGTTGCACAAGAATCACACCCTAAAAGTTCCGCATCTGCTAAGGTTTATAAAGTTTACAAACTAAATTATGAAATGTCATTGGCTTTGGTCCAGCAGTGGTTCACATAGGAGTCACTTCTGACCTCTCAGATGTGCAAAACAGGATTGAGATGACTTTTTGTGAGTTTCAAATTTTGTGCCGGTCAGACATTTTCTGCTGTAAAAAACTTTTTTAAAAAAATATCCCGCCCCCCCAGCCAAGCACAGCTCACAGGGTGATGTTCAGGAAACCTCAGGGAGTGGTTTTTTTTCTTCCCTTTTTTGCTCCAAGGAGCTACGTTATTCATGGATCATGTTTGGCAAACCCTGCTGATTCAATTGAGCAAATACTCAGACAACCTCCTGATATTTCCTGGGTGTAAATCATTCCATTAGCCCCACATGACGGTAGGTGGGGCTGCACTGAAGCTTGTCTGTCACAAGCAGGCTGACATGGCATCGCCTCAGGGTATCATCAGAGATGAGTCTCAGCACATTAGATTCCCACAGGTACAGATAGATCTTGTGCCATACAGTAAGGTTACCAATTTTTTTCCAAAGAATCTGGGGACACTTTTTTTTTTAAAGAGGGGGAAAAAGTTATTTAAAAAAAAAGATTTATATTTTAAAATAAAAAAATAAGAAGTAATATCTTCTATTCTGTGGTCTCCTCTGTCGCACAGTCTTCCTCTGGGCCCTGGCCTGCTCTCTTGGAGCGCTAGGATAAAACAATGAAATCATGATTAAAAAAATTACAGCCAGAATCTCAGATATACAGAAAGTTAAAAGCACTGTAGAATAGACTAAAACAAATTAAAACTCATACAATGGTCGACATTGACCCACAACAGGGACTTCTTGGTGGTAGTTCCTGATTTGTGGAATGCCCTCTCTGGTGAGGTGCAGCTACCTCACTTGCTATTAACTTCCAGGAGGAATTTAAAAACTTTCCCCAGGCATGTGATGACTCAGAGATACTGCTCATGGCAACCTTGATCAGCTGTGAGAATATGGGACTGTTTTACGAGTTTTTGGTTGTTAAGAAGGATTTTATATGTTTTTATTTTATTTTGCATTGTGTTGTTTTATCACTTTAGTGTTTGCCACACTGGACTCCTTTGGGAGGAAGGATGGGATATACATATAACAGATAAATAAAACAAACAATGGCACTTGATCCAAGAATTCATGTGTGCTGCTAATTTGCAAGTTGTTCATGGTATGGAGCCACCTTGAACCTTCCTCCTTGCTGACAGGCGTCTACTCAATAGGGGAATAAGAAGCTCTGCAGATCAAAATCAGTGTGTTAAGACTTGGGATGCACATGGCTTTATTTAATTCTGAGTACTTTTCAAAGTTATATGTTAATTATTGTGGTTGTTTTATAAATGTAACATACACTTAAAATATATTATGTGCAGCTGGAAAAAGGAAGAAAATGGCCACAAATGACTAATGACCTCCCGTTTATGTGGTGATTTCATCCCCCCCGCTTCTAAAATTCCAGATGTTGACAACTATATTTTATAGGGAACAAAACAAAACTATGTAAAGAAACTGCTGATGGGTTTTCCAGGTGAAACAGATTTTTTTCAAAAAACAAAATGTGCAACCTAATAGGTTCCATCTTTTTTCCACTACCAAATGTAAAAGAACGGTTGGTAAATAAATAGTATTTGCCTGTGAAGTAGGTTTTGCCTACATATCAGGTAATTAATTAATTAACAAACAAACAAACAAACAAACAAACAAACAAACAACAACTATTAGCACAAACAGGGTAGTTGGCTGATACTGGAATTTCACACAGATCTGCAATTCTTATACTATGCGACTCTAGGGAAGAAAATACAAAATATGATCATGGGGTGAATAAGGCAACATTGGCAATTTCCACTCCTTTAGCCACTGAAATTCTCTGACGTCACTATCTGCCGCTGTGTTATGAAAATAGGAAACTTACAGTATTCTGTATACCCAGGTGTACTATCCAAGTATTAACCAGCCTCCCCCCCACTAGCTTAGACATATTATCAACATACAAATGACTCACAACTTGCACAGGGGTTATTTGCAATGCCAAAATCAACCCAACAACCTAAGAACCGCCCCAGCGCATCCGTCTCTACCTTTTTGAAGCCAATGTGCCAAGCAGGACTTGACACCCCACCCCCAATCTTGCAGGAGCATCTCAGAGCCTGTTAAGCAAGGCGGAGAGCTTAAAAGCTCTTTCCACAGTGGGATAACTTTTTAATGCCTTGCGCACATTTAATTTCCGTGATGTCAGCTGAGTGGCCACCAAGCGCACAAAGCTGCAATTGCACAAGTTGCATGCAAGTAGATAAATAGGTACCGCTCCAGCAGGAAGGTAAACGGTGTTTCCGTGCGCTGCTCTGGTTTGCCAGAAGCGGCTTAGTCATGCTGGCCACATGACCCGGAAGCTGTACGCCGGCTCCCTCGGCCAATAAAGCGAGATGAGCGCCGCAACCCCAGAGTTGATCATGACTGGACCTAATGGTCAGGGATCCCTTTACCTTTTATACATGGCTGTATACATGACTGTGGCTCTTATTTCATCCAACTCTTTTAAGTTTCGGAAAAGAAGAAATCAGAATTGAGATGGTCAGCGTGAGTACCATAGTCTCTCAATATGGTAGTTGTGGATTTTGACTCAGACTTGGCTAACTTAATCTTGGAGTCTGACTCTGGGTATAAAGCAATCCTTCCCTGTCTCCCTGAAGCTCCAAATTAATTTTCTCTTGTATTTAAGGTTAGGGCTTGTCCAATCTCATGGCCCTAAATCCTGAAAACAATCAAAGGCTATCACAAAATCACAAGCCTTTGAGGTTTTCGGGGTAACAGATCTGCCACATTTGCTCCCAAAACAAGAAGACAACAAAAAACGGAAACAACTTTATATTTATTATTATGGCAAAGCTGCTAGTGATAAATTATGGAGGGAAAAGAAAGGACTGAAGGATAATTGACTGAAAAACAAATGTCAGTCAGAGTAAACACAGCAGATTCTACTGAACCTATTTGCAAAATGTCAGAGGAGTTGTTTTCCTTCACAATATTTGTGCTGGTATAAAGGGACTGCAGTTTAATTAAATTTCCCCACTGACACTAGGTATTCCACTAGATGTCACTTTGAGATCTTGCTAAGATGAAGGACAGCATTCTGATTAAAGGATGCAGCAGTCTCGCTCCCCCACACCACCCAAAATGTGAAGTCTAAATTGCCTGAAAGTTAGATCAACTTTTGCCTGTTGAAAGCACTGGGAAATATCCTAAAATATTCCCAGCAAAACAGCTCGTGTTGTTTTCCCATTGCCTGGGACCACTCAAGTGGGATATGATGTAGAAGGAGAACTAGAGTAGGGATCGACAATGTTGTGGATGTGCGCCCAATGAGGTCTTCCCCTGGAGTCCCCAAAGTTTATCAGGGACCCTGCTCACTAGCCCTTTGAACACAAGGGGTTGCCTTTTTCTCCATTGAAAAGTACATAGAGCTGAAGTCAGAAGTTGAGTGATGCTCTTTCCTAGGTGGAATCTGCACACATATAAAAACTATTTTGAAAATGCTTTTTTAAAAAAGCATTTTTAAAAATACATTGGATTTTCCATAAGGCACACCATTACCATCACCATCACGTGTCACATTGTATATTGCACTTAAAACACAAATAAATTGTTTTATTTGCAGCTATATAGCTGAGTCTACTTCCTCTTTCAGTTCTATGGGCTTTACAAAGCTGAAATTAATTCTACTGGATGTGACTTTAACCCGATCCACTGAAAAACTAAGTATGTGTGCCTATTCTGTCTGTCTGTCTGTCTGTCTGTCTGTCTCTCTGGAATGAGCCAGAGAAGCAACAGAGGAAGGGGGGGGGAGATCACAATGGGTGGCACCCACAGCACTCACTCAAAAATCCAAATGTGCCCATGAGCTTGAAAATTGTCTCAAGGACCTTGAATCTGAACAACTGTGACATACTGGGAGTTCTTACTGGGAACAGGACACAATCCAGCAAGGGAAAGTGTACGACAGAGAAGAACACCAGAACTGTAACTTTGCCATTAATTGCCTATGAGTAACTTACAAATGGTTTCCAGGAGATGTCCTGCCAATACAGCTATAAGGGCAAACCTGCTTATGCCAAAAGCAGCAGAACTGAGACATGTGCCTGCAGGACCATCCATCTTCAAACATCTTGTAAGAGAATGTCCTATGGAGTTTAGCATGCTACTCATTGCTGCTATGAAAGGATGTCTTGGGCTCACGTCATTGATTGGTCACTGATAATTTCATCATTGACTTAATGTGTGGACCTTCCTCTAGAGCAGGGGGAAAGTATTGGTGGGTGGGAGTTAGGTTATCGTATTTTGGAATATATTGTAAAGACTGTTGCCCTGCCCCATCTACCATGCTCTGATTGCTTGACTTCCTAGCCTTCCATGGATTGGAGGCTGAACTACTGTAATGGGAAGATCAGATTTATGAATCACATGGGGAATACTGTAGTGCAGAGATTCAGCCTCCAACTCACAAAGCTGAGTGGAGAGATGATGTCTGGGCATGGGGACTAGGGTTTTTGTGCTTACTAGTACAGCCTTGTAAAGAAGCCCACAAAAGTTACTGCCCTTCAAAGAGGCTATGAGCCTGTGTTTCCATGCTGGCTGTCAGGAGGAAAGCCTCCACCGCTCTTCAGACAGCATAGAAACACAGGATATTAGATTAGTAAAAAGAGATTTAAAAAGCCTTCTACCAAGTAGACAGATGGGTAGAGGATGATCTCTTTCCATCATACTCCATTTCCATGCTGGTTGTAGAGAAAGACTTACTTGCTTCCATTACTAACAGTGAAACCAAACAAGTTGACAGAGGAGGAATGGAACAATCTGACTCCCTTCCTTCAGCCTGCACACTCACCTGTATGGAATTCCTGGTCACCTCTAGTGACCAGGTAAGTTGTTAAGTTACAAGGCTGAATTGGTAGGTTTTCTAAAAGTTCTGAAAATTGCAGCTTTATGCACACTTAGTAGGGGTTAATACTGTAGAAATCAAGAGGTCAAGTGGACTTGCTTCTGTGTAAAACTGCAGAGTATCTGGTTGTACACGTCCAACACCCGATTCTGAGCTTAACAAAGCTCCTTTCCTCCAGCTCTTTGCAGCACCTGGATAGAGAAGAAAATACCTTTTAGTGGCTGTAAGGATATGTTATAGGATAAAGCAGTGAAATAAAACAAGGAAGCATGCTAGCGATTAGGTTTGCATTGGGTAATGTTATTCGGGTGTTGATAAAAATGGCAGAAATAAAATTAAGTATGGTCAGCTACTTGCTTTAAGGATATGCAGAAGAAAGGGGAGGGATAAATCTCAGCTTGCAAGGCAGAATAACGCCAATAAATGTGTCTGCGAAAGCTTGCTGCTCAGCGCAAAGGAAAAGACATTTTGGCACAGCTAGTTTCTGGGTTTGGAACAAGATCTTCCAATACGCCTGTGCTCAGCTGTTAAAATTGCATGCAATAAACAGCTGGGCAGCAAAATGTCCAGGAAAAAAGTTTTTTTTAAAAAATGAAAAAGTGTAAAGAAAAGAATATGCCTGTGCATTAAACATTCTGTGTTTTTCCAGTGCCTGCCAGCACAGCCTCCCGAAAGCTCTCGCAAGCTGCATTCTGTTTGTGCAGTAAACAAGCAGCAGCTTCTGCACCTATGCACATTTGTTTACTAAACACAAGGAAACAATGGAGTTCAATTAAAAGTAGATTAGTCGCACATGTACCGAAGGAACGTGTACTTAATAGACTATGGCAAATCCGACTCCAGTTAAATCCCCAGAGAGGCTGCTGCGGCATGTCTGTCTAGGCCTCGCTGGTACGCAACACCCCCCCCCCCAACCACCGCCCCGCCAGCTACAGACTGAATGGTGATTCTGGAATATGTTAAGCTGAGCATGTAATAATGGAAGGGCAGATGTTGTGCTAGCAGTAGTTTGCTGCAACTGTGCAGATGGGGTGGTCGGTGGCCATGGGATTGGAAGCATTGTCTGACGGGTCCGTTGCCATTATTGCCTAGGCCAGCACCATATGTGTCTTTGGTCTCTTTTGTGCCAGCATTTCTTTTCAAAATCAAGGGCAATAGGGAAAAAGAGAGAGCGTGCCAGCACCTAAAGAGAAAGAGCAGCCCAGTTCTCAGGGCCCCACCAGAGCAATGTGTGCTTTTGGGCTACCATCAAAACCCTTGAAGGACCAGACTGGTGGTCAGTTGGCAAAGCTCCCCATTCTAGCCACTGATAAAGCACGTTAGGAAAACATGGCTTGAGAAACAATGGATAGCAAGCCACAAACTTATCTGTTCTCTAGAAACATTGTGCATTATAGTCGAGTTGTAAGCTCACCTTTTCCTGCGATATCTCTTTGAGGGAAACTGGTGTTAACTGTCATTCTGAAAACACATGGTAATCGCTTCAAAGGCTACTTTAAAGCAACAGGACAAAATAAAAGCTTCCTAATGCTTCCGATATGCCAAGAAACAATGGGAGGAAAAGCTCTATTTATGTGCAAAGAACTTCAAAAGTGAAGAAGATTTTGAAATGTGAATGATAGCAAGATTTGATTTTCAGCTCAGGCTCCTATGTGGGTTTGAACCCTTCTCTCACTCTCATTATCTAGGAAAGAGCAGTAGACCATTGCCTGGAAGTGGACCTCGGTTTTCATAACAGATTTCTTTAGGGTGTAATCCAGTTGGTGCCCTTGCCCTCCCGGGAAGGGGTTTTGATTCAGCAGAGGCATCTGTAATGGACAAGGATGGAAGGGGATTTATGACAATTCTCCTGCTTCCCAAAGCCCATTGCACTCTTAAAATCCATCTGCAGAAAGCTGGAGGACTCTGCAGGAGAGGGTGGAACATAGGGATGGAAAGATCTGCCAATTCTGGTTTCTCATTTTTCTACTCATAAGTTCTGTTTTCCACACAGTTTGCAATATTTTTTTTAAGGACCTGATGAAAATCTGTCAACTTTTTAGCGTGCATTTCTCCTAATATACACAGCTTTGTGTGTATACACATTTTTGTTTGATGTTTTTCACTAATATATGCATTTTTGTACACTTTGCTTGACTGAAAAACTGTATTGCAAAAATTAGGGAAGTTGCAAATTTTAAAGGATGACTGCGCTTTGGTTCATCTTTTGTTTCAGAAAGTGTAAATTAAGTAGAGCACCTTCATATGCAAACTGAATCGAATTTCTCCCCCCTCCTTGCTGGGAGCTGGTACAAGGGGCTTCAGGGAGAGCAAATGGGCAAGAATTGGACCAAGTGGATCTCTCAACTTCTTCCATGAATTGAAGGCCACCAGTTGGATTCCACACATGGTATTTTCTTTGACACAAGTCCCAAGGCAACAGGATACCAAATTAAACATGTAGTCATATATTTACTTTGATTTGTTAAAAAGTGTGTGACAATAATCCCATAGTCCAACCTAGAGGCCAAACTGGAGAGTAATCTCCCTTTCATCATTTAATCTGCATGTATTTTTAGTTTAAGCGTAATTCAGCATTGTCTAGATGTCCCATTAAAAATGTTTAAGAGTCTGCAGAATTGAGGAGGAAAACAAAAACTCTTTCCTGGGCATTTGGCAATTTAAAAATAGACATAGCATTTGCTGAGTGAAGCCTGAAGATGGAGCTGTTGGCAAAGAATTCCAGGGAATAGTGAGACATCTATAGCTCTAGAAATACAGGTCACATTTTATAGAAGCAAGCAAGGTAAGTTGCTTATAATGGTTACATTTGTTATAATTTCGAGCGGAAGCAAATATGTGTGGTATTACCCTAGAGTGAACAATCTCTGAGAGTAAAGACAAGTTCACGAGGTTGTTCTGTCTCTGCTCTGCAGTGCTATTTGAAGGCACATTCACACAAGAAATGTTTCATTTGAACTGTGCTTTTCCTTTCACAGAGTTGGTTGTTCCTTGCTTGCAACATGCCTGAAAAACAACAAGCATTGACGATATTAATGGAGTTTATGTGGCATGTTTCCTGGAACATCTCGTGAACATTTCATGGAGACAAAACTGGCCATGCCAACTGATCTAAAAATATCCCTGAATAGAATTCATAACATTTTGATGAGGATGAATGACAGCTATCAGGGTTCGTGTTTTGTAAGTACTTAGCAATGTGCTTATTCCCTGGCCCGTGTGGAAAAATGTACGACATGAGCCAGTGATACATGAATGACATCAGCTCCCATTTCCATGGTTCTTACAGATCCAAAAGGAGTCATCCCAACTGTGAAAATTGTTGCTGTTGTCATCACATTTTTTGCCTGCCCTTCACTACAAGGCCCAAGGGTGGGCTACAGCAATTTAAAATTCAGAATTAAAAACAGTGAACACAAACTGCAGTCACAGGAATAGGGTGGGCAGCTCCTTAGTGCCAATTGACTATCAAACATTGCAGTTATAGCAAGAAGGCAATTTTCTAGCTTTCCTTACATGATCTGTGAATGACATTACAAAAAAACATAAGAAGAGACCTGCTGGATCAGGCCAATGTAATAATAATAATAATAATAATAATAATAATAATAATAATAATAATATATTTATACCCCACCCACCTGGCAGGGTTTCCCCAGAGTTTCCCCACTCTGGGCAGCTCCCAGAAGAATATTAAAAATACGATAAAAATCAAACATTAAAAACTTCCGTAAACAAGGCTGCCTTCAGATGTCTTCTAAAAGTCAGATAGTTGTTTATTTACTTGACATCTGATGGGAGGGCGTTCCACAGGGCAGGAGCCACTAGCGAGAAGGCCCTCTGCCTGGTTCCCTGTAACCTCACTTCTCACAGCGAGGGAACCACTAGAAGGCCCTTGGAGCTGGATCTCAGTGTCCAGGCTGAATGATGGGGGTGGAGACACTCCTTCAGGTATACTGGACCGAGGCCATTTAGGGCTTTAAAGGTCAGCACCAACACTTTCAATTGTGCTCAGAAACATACTGGGAGCCAATGCAGGTCTTTGGACTGGTGTTATGTGGTCTTGGTGGCCACTCCCAGTCACCAGTCTAGCTGCTGCATGCTCACAGTGGCCAACTAGAACCCTACAAGAAGTCTGCATGCAGGACCTAAGTGCTATAGCACTTTCCTCTACTCTGGTTTCAAGCAACTAGTATTTAGAAGCAGACTGCCTCCGACCATGGATTTGTCCTAATTCTCTTTTAAAGCCATCCAATCTGGTGGCCATCACTGCCTCCTATGGGAGCGATTCCAGCTATGTGCTGTGTGGCATATAGGTCAGTTGGTAGAGCATGAAACTCTTCATCTCAGGGTTGTGGGTTCAAGTCCCATGTTGGGCAAAAGATTCATGCATTGGAATGGGGTGGACTAGATGACTCCAGTGGTCCCTCCCAACTCTGCAATTCTTATGTTTCCGTATATTTGTAACTTGCTTTCTTAAGGTTGTGTTTGTTTTCCTCCCCTTCCCCTTTTATATACCTGCAAGGTAGGCTTGGTTAATAAATGTATTTACCATATTTTTTGCTCCATAAGACCACCTAGTTTTTAGAGGAGGAAAACAAGAAAAAAATATTCTGAATCAAATGTTGTACTAAACTATTTAATAAACTACCGGTATATCAGAATAATATTTCACCCATGTAAAGTGAACAGCAGTCAACAGTGGCATTAAGAACCATCATCACTGTCATTAACAAATGAAGAGAGACTTATCCCCTAGTAAGGGGAGCAGGCAATGGAAATATATGAGCATCCCACATTGAGTCCCTTAGCTCTAAGGACTGTATGGTTTGGCCCTACACAATTATTTTAATAAAACCATTGCAGATAGCTGTGGGGGCTTTCATATGAGGGAGGAATGAAGGAGAAATCTGATTCAATTCCCATTTAAAGTCAAACCTACCTAATTCACACCTTTGTACACAACACAAGGACCAAACCACAGCTGCCCTTCAAATTTCACACTTCTGCAAAGGAGGGCACTACTGTCCCAGCAAGACCAGTGGCAGAGGGAGGGTCTTGTGTGGCGGCATGTTGCCACAGGCGACGTGGGACGTTACCCATGCAAGCATCGTCCCAAGGAAGTGGCGCACGCGCGCCCATCCCAATGGGGTGGCCGAGCACGGAGGTGGAGGGATTACACAGCTCCCGCTGTGCTTGCTTTACACCCGTGTAAGCGGCTCCTGTCCCGCTTTGCTGCTTTAAAGTGAGCCGTGGAGGAGGGATGGACGAGAGCTATGCCTCCCATCTGTCCCTCCTTCGCGCGGCATTAGCTTCATAAGATGTACAGACATTTCCCCTTACTTTTTAGGAGAAAAAAGAGCGTCTTATAGAGCGAAAAATACGGTAAGCAGCAGCACTTGTCAATAGATTGCCTGGCGAGAATCCCTTACAGACAACTGCAGCACCTGGAGACACAAAGTCAGGTTGTGCATCCATAGCAGTGACCACTGTGAGGAGAACCATGGTGCATCTGCAACGGCTGCAATAATAATAATAATAATAATAATAATAATAATAATAATAATAATTTATTATTTATACCCCGCCCATCTGGCTGAGTTTCCCCAGCCACTCTGGGCGGCTTCCAATTGAGTGTTAAAAACAATACAGCATTAAATATAAAAAACTTCCCTGAACAGGGCTGCCTTCAGATGTCTTTTAAAGATAAGATAGCTACTTATTTCCTTCACATCTGAAGGGAGGGCGTTCCACAGGGCGGGCGCCACTACCGAGAAGGACCTCTGTCTGGTTCCCTGTAACCTCTCTTCTCGCAGTGAGGGAACCGCCAGAAGGCCTCAGCACTGGATCTCAGTGTCCGGGCTGAACGATGGGGGTGGAGACGCTCCTTCAGGTATACAGGACCGAGGCCATTTAAAGCTTTAAAGGTCAGCACCAACACTTTGAATTGTGCTCGGAAATGTACTAGGAGCCAATGCCAGAAGTGGGCTTGCAGAATGCTCAATCCACATACAGTGTACTGGGCTCAGGAAAGTTTTTTGGCATTCCTAATCCTGTCCCTGAATTGGCTGCTTCACTCTGCCCAATGGTTGGCTGGCCCTGCTGACGCAGCAGCCATGTCTTACTGAGGTCGCAACGTAATTTAATTTATTAATTTTATCTTGTTATACCTGTTCTGCTGTATGATGTATTGAATGTGGGCCTATGGCCGTAATAACTAAACTAACTGAGGTCGCAGTGCTAGATATGTGCTAAATCTTAATCTTTATTCCAAAACATCAGCAGCTGGCACCTTGCCATTAAATATGCATATCCGCACCGCTGTCAATCTTGTCTTAGTGGAGGATGTATAATTTACACATAATTTCAGTTTGTTGGTAGCATTGCTCTGATCAAACACATCTTAAAATTAATATAATAACAATTAGGGGGAAAACAAATCTAAGCTGTCCTCAGGGCCATTTGGAATAAACAGGCTCAACATCTCACTTCCAAACCTTGAACGGCGGGGCTCACTGCACTGCAAACTAGAGTATTTTTCCCACCCCCATAAAGGACTAGGTCATATTGTAATGTCTTCTTCAAAAGCCATTGACTGCTAACTTCTTAACCATTTAATACTGGAGCAGTGGCCTACATCTGAATGGGGCAACTGGAGATGGCAGCTTTCAGGATTATGGCGCTTTTATTCTCCCCACCAGTGTTACTATGAGGGCAAATGCACATCATACCTACTCATTACTCTGTGCCTGCAACATCATTGGGCAAAGGGGCAAGTGGACCATTGCAGCCCGGGCAGCCAGATGAGAAACCCCTATGTAGTGAGAGACTCTATCAAGCTGAATGCACATGATGCTGTATTTTAAATATAAAATTAAAAAGTAGGCTCGCCTCGCAGCTTCATTGTAGATCTTTAGGTGCCAGGTGCAAACATTTCTCTTCAACTAGGGCTGATTAACATGGGTCTGCAGAAAAGGGAGTTATTGGTTTGTTTTGCTATGGTTTTATGATGTTTATTTGCGTTTTGATTTTGTATTTTTATGATGTGAACTGCCATGTGATCTTTGGATGAAGGCTGGTATACAAAACACACACACACACACACACATTACATTTTCCTAGTTAATTAATTCCTAGGGATACATTTTCCTAGTTAATTAATCAGGGTGCAATACACACCCACCCTGGTAGGGTTTGTGGAGTGGAAGAGTCACTACTGCATACACAGCCCAGCTGCTTATGGGAGCTGTGGTGGAAGATAGTGGGCAGGATGATTGGGTCTGATTCCAGCTCCAGGCTGGTGCAGTGATTTGAGTCCAGATTGGGCCCAGTGCATCTGTGTGATGCTGCTCAGATCAGGCCCAATGCCAGTTCAGCACCACCTCTTCCCTATTGCAATGCCCTGTTTGGGGGCATTTTTGCTGGCCAATGCTGGCAGAGAACCCACCAGCGTTCCTTCTGCCCTTACGTTCTGTGGCTCTTGGTTGCCAGATGAGGGGGTAGAGCTGAGCAAAAGGAACTCTGCCCTTTGTACAACCCCCCAGCCCAGTGTGTGTGTGAGTCGGGGTGGGTGGGTTGGATTGCTCTGGCCACCGGTTTATGTCTTTCATGTATGAAACAGCCACACAAAATGAAACTCTCTAGACAGAGCTTCTGTATGATCTGGCGTAACTCAGACACAATGGGTGGATTGCCAGTTCCTGTGAGCAGAATTCCACTCATTGGATGCTCTCTGCCTGCAGCCCCTTGTGTCCTCTTCACATCCTTCCTTAGAATATATTCTTTTTCAAAAGCCTAACGAGAATTTTGGCCAGTTCTTGCAGAGATAAAAAGATGTGCTTTGTTTGAAAGAGAACAATGTGGCTCCAGCCATTCATTTGAGGGCAAAGACCACCACATACGTATTGCCTGAAGGTATTCAGCATATTACTTATTTGGGATGGATTACCTTGTCAAACTATAAACCATCACTGTCTTTTACAGTGTACTGCAAGTTTAGAGTTTTCAATAAATCAAAGTTCGTTCTCTCTCTCTCACACACACCCACGCACACACACACACACACACACACACACACACACGCTCTATTTTCTGCCTTATAGGTCAGTTTTAATTAAGACATTTTAATCAAGTTCCAGGTCTGGTAGCGTAAGAATTAATCTTGGCAGTATTTTTGGATATAAACAAGCTGTCTGCTTTGTTTTTTCAATTTAGGTTTTAAAGAGCAAAGCACAAATAACATAAAAGATCGTCAACTCCACCTCTAATTATGAGACTTACGGTAACTAATTATGAAAGTTTTACAAAGTTTTTTCCCCCTTTACCCCAAAATTAATAATTGCAAACACATCCACAGGCATTTTCAAGAAGGCCAGAGACAGGACAAAGGACCAATAAATGGATAACAAAGAAATCATTTATTAAGCCAGTGCACCAAAAATAGAACTGATATGGATCTTCATTCCAACACCTCCAAATTCTTAATCAAAATATTTCTTTGTGCATTTTAATGTGAAATATTCTCTGGTGTTTGGATATTCTCCAGTTGTTGTCCAAATATTGCCTATGGCCTAGTTTGCATATCAACCTTGACCCAAACCATGTCTAAGTGTGAATGTGTGAATGAGCAAGGATGTGAGGATGCAGAGTGAAAATTTTGGCTGCTTTGCTCCTTCTCAGGTCCGGTAGTTACTGCGCAACCCAGAGCCCAGTCATGGCTTGGCTGAGTACTATGTGGGAATCCAGGCTCATGATTTTTCTTGCTACAGATGGACCATGGAGTTGTAGTCAAGGTTTGATCTTGGCTTACTGCTCATAGTTTGTTTGCGGGAGACGTAACGTGATCCTGAGTCCAGACATTCTTCTAAATCAAAGTATAGCTTAGTTCAGGATAAAATGACAGCAGCAGGAATAGGGGAGGAGTGAAGTGGCTGGTTGTTCATTCTGTCGACCCACATGTTTTCCTGTCCACCTGAAGGTCATGTTCACTTCAGAAGATATTTTACAGTTCACAGCTGATTAGATTTCCTATGTGAAGTGTGCCGGAATCAAAATATTCAAGATATATTCAAGAAAGATTTGTATTTTTAATCTGGGAGTTTAAAATTTTACGCTCAAAATGTGAATTTTGCTTAGAAAACGTCTCATTTAAAAACAAAAGGCAAAATGGGAAATGGCTAGATTTCAAATAGGAGAAAAAATAAACAGCAAATATCTACCTTAGACCCAACACAGCCCTAGCTTATGCATTCCAGTTTGTCTTGATGGACATCATCTGCCCTTTGTGTGTTCTGTACTGTAGAAATATGCAGACTCCAGCAAGTATCCAGTGAGAGAGAAGAAGTTGTTTTACCTGATTTAATATAAGTACAGGAAAAGGATTGCTTTAAGCAAATAAGAAATATCTGCATCGGGCCCTTCTCCAGAGAGGGTGTGTGCCTTGCTTCTATGGCTATCGCCAAGAGGAAGGAGAAACCTCTTATACCTGTAACACAGAGAGACGATACTTTAATTCAGTGAAAACTGGGACTTTCCTAATCCCTGTTCTGATTAAGTGGGATTTTAAAGAGCTCTAGTTTGCAAGGCATAGTTCTTTTCCTTCCACACAGGATTCAGTAGTATCCATTCTCTGTCGTTCAAAAGGGAAATTAAGCCTTGCTAGCCTGAAGGGAGAAGCGAAGCCATGCTAGAGATATGCAGGAAGTGGCCTTGAGTTAACTTTTCCATTATATTGAGACTAAATTTATGAACATAGGTTTCCACATATTTTTTCAGATTTCCAGGGCTATGCTTTGTTATTAAGGAGCGGTCTTTTGATTAACTCAGCTTCTTCATTTGTAGCCAGTGTTAAATTTATTGGCCTGATTTTTCAGCTGAAGTGTTTTATCACTTGTCTTTTATGGTTGTCATAATAATAATAATAATAATAATAATAATAATGCTGTTTTTTAACATATTAATTAGATTGCAAGCTGCCATAGGCATTTCTTTTGAAAGGAAGGATAAAAATCTTTTGAAGGAAGCAAATAAAACCAACAATATCCAGAGATCCTATACTTTTATAGAGGTAGTTTTGTTGATGGATGCAAAACTGTCCAGAAATAAAGTGATAAAAGAAGCTACTTTCCCCTAAAATGTAAGTTTTCTTTTCTTTATCATGTGCTTTACAGACTACCGTACATCCTCCAAAAAGAGCTATGCCCATTTTTGAGACTATTCTTCAGCAGCAAGGTTAGTTCTGCCCCCTTTCATAACATGAAGACGTATCAGCGCAGAAAATGTCCAGTAGGAATAAAAATCTGAAATAGTGTGAAAGGATCAGTCAGTTTGGGTTCTCTCCATTTCCCATTTTTCCAATCAAAAATTCAGTTCTCCATATATCTGCAATTTGCAAATTATTATTTTTTACATCCTCATAGAATTCTTCAGCATTTTAGGGCAAATGTCTTCTAATAAATATATTTTTTCAATGCAGTTTTGACTAATGTGCACACTGTAAGCAACTTCTCCTAGAACTATGCATTTTTGTATATTATATTCTGTAATATATTCATTTTTTTGGTAAACATTGGTTGGAGAACTGCATTGTAAAAAATTGGATTAGGTGCAAATTTTGAAGGATGTCCGTTTTTCAGTTCTCATATTGTTTCTGGAACATGCAAATTTGATAAATGTGAACTGAACTGATTCTTCCCCCATCCCTACTCTGGAGGAAAACGGGGTTGCTACGATGGAAGAGGACCTTTAGCTTAAGGTAAACTTTGGGCTATAGCTTCTTGGCCTCTTGGCTGAGATCAAGGTTCATTTGTGCTACTGCTAAAATAACTGAATGTTATGTCTAATAAGTCAAAGATGCGAGTTCACAGTGGTGTCAGGGCCAATGGCTGACAGAAATAATTCCACAATTGTTCATAACATAGGGTCTACAAAAACATTTGTAGATGCTGACCTCCATCTCAGCATGCTATTTCCACTGACATTTGACCCTCAGGGCACTTATACAAGCTACAGTGATTCCTCTGGGTTGCTACATCCATTTTTTAAAGCTTTTCTAATGCAGCCTCATAAGAAAAAGCAAAACACACTTAGGCTCTCATACAGATAATGTACACAGAGCATTTGGGTGGGTACTTCTGTACATGTTAGAATACCATGAAAAGCACATGCCAAAATGTAGTTGTCCCCCAAAATCTATTTTGATGTAACATCTGCAACCCACCAGAAGGCATTTGAAGTAAACCTGTGATTACAGATATAGAATACCTTGGAAAATGAATGATTTAATGCTATTAATGGCTACAAGTCAAAATGGCTGCGTTCTACCTCCACTGCCAGATTCTTCACTCTGAGTTTGAGCGTAATATCTAATCCTATCATGGCACCCAGTTATACCAATACCAAAACTGGCTGAAAGCCTGAAAGCACTTTTCATGAATTGTCCTGTTGAAACCTATAGGTATTACATTTAATACTTATGCAATGGTTTCATGATTGTGGCCATTTCGGGCATGTTGAGGCTGCTGCATTCCTTTGTCATTAGTCTTAAGTGTGGGATGCTCTTCTGGGTAGATTAACATTTCTAATCCTTTGACTGAATAATATTAGTAAGACTCAGAATCTATACTCTCCAACATTTCTCCAAATAGGGACATTCCATTCCATAATGATACTTTTTACTATTTATACCCCTCACATCTTACTGGGTTGCCCCAGCCACTCTGGGCAGCTTCCAACATATATAAACACATAATAAAACATTAAACATTAAAAAAACCTTTCCTATACAGGATTACCTTCAGATGGTTTGGAGGTCAGATAACTCCATATCCTCCAACATTTCTCCAATGAAAATAGGGACGTCCTAAGGAAAAGCGGGGCATTCTGGGATCAAATCAGAAACCAGGATGGCTTCTCTGAATCAGGGACGTCCCTGGAAAATAGGGACACTTGGAGTGTCTGAGAATCAGTTCATAATTCTACTGACAAGGAAGAGGATGAATTCCCCTGCCCAATAATACTAGAGCAATGTATTTTACAGCCTATAAACTAGATAAAACTGTGTTGATCTCTTGATTAATCTACAGGTGAAACATTGTACCCTAAGTTTGGGAAGCTGGAAAGGCCATAGGCTGTGAAGAAGGTCTTGGGAAGGCCTGTAGCCCTGTGCATCTGCCTTGCCTGCAGAAAGACCCAAATTCAATTCCTGGCATATTCAGGTGGGGCTGGGTGAAAGGCCTGCTTGAATTCCTGGAGGACTTCTGCTAGTCAGTGTGAATACTGAGGCAGATGGACCAGTCCACTGACAGCGTCCTATGTTGAGTTTGTAGTGGGTCATAATTAGAATTGTATTAATTCTAACTCCTCCTCCTCCTCTGGAAATACTATTTGGGGACACTTACCAAGTTATAGTACACTTCCTGTGCTCCTGTGTTGAGTGACACTGAAAGCTCACTGTTCATAGATTTGTAAAAGGCTCGCTCTTCATCAACATTTAGTCCATTGCCTAAACATCAGTGAGAAGGCAAATTTACACATAGATATTAATTTGTTGATTACTGTATCATCTAGTGATGACATGTATGTGTGAACAGGCCACAAAAGATATAACACAGTCACTTTCCTGTCACACCAAATGCAATGCTTCTCAATGGAGTTAGTTCAAACAACCAGATGCCAGTGCAGGAATCATGTTTAGAGAAATGAATTTGCAGATGTGAAGCAAGTCTCCACTACACATATTTCTATAACTGCATTCTGGAGATTGTCCATTTTCCCATTTACATATGCTGGGAAGATCGAATTTTCACATATGAAATAAGAAGCCTTGGTTCAAGAGCCTTGGTCTTAAAAAAGCAAAACAAAACAGTGTATAGTTTACATGCCAATAAACTAGTTGATATGTTTTTATAGGGACTAGACCAGATATTACAAAACCTTTTTGCATGGAGTAGCTCAAGTGGGCTTGTGGATATAGTCATATGGAGGATAATAATAACAATAATAATAATAATAATAATAATAATAATAATAATAATTTATTATTTATACCCCGCCCATCTGGCTGAGTTTCCCCAGCCACTCTGGGTGGCTCCCAATCAAGTGTTAAAAACAGTACAGCGTTAAATATTAAAAACTTCCCTGAACAGGGCTGCCTTCAGATGTCTTTTAAAGATAGGATAGCTGCTTATTTCCTTCACATCTGAAGGGAGGTTGTTCCACAGGGTAGGCGCCACTACCAAGAAGGCCCTCTATCTGGTTCCCTGTAACCTCACTTCTCGCAATGAGGGAACCACCAGAAGGCCCTCGGCCCTGGATCTCTGTGTCCGAGCTGAATGATGGGGGTGGAGACGCTCCTTCAGGTAAACAGGACTGAGGCCGTTTAGGGCTTTAAAGGTCAGCACCAACACTTTGAATTGTGCTCAGAAACATACTGGGAGCCAATGCAATCTCTCAGAACCAGTGTTATGTGGTCCTGGCGGCCACTCCCAGTCACCAGTCTAGCTGCCGCATTCTGGATTAATTGCAGTTTCCGGGTCACCTTCAAAGGTAGCCCCACGTAGAGCGCGTTGCAGTAGTCCAAGCGGGAGATAACTAGGATGTAACTCATAGAACCACCACTTCAAGGCAAGCAATGGTGGACTAAAGTGATAGCTTTATCTGCATGGACCAGGCACAATGCCCTTTACATGATTGTGTTAGTGTGCTCCCCATGGACTGATTTACTACAGAATGAGTCCTAATACAGCATTGACATAGTACAGTGATGGGAAACCTGTGGTCCTTCAATTGTGGTGGTCCTTCAACCCCAGTCAGCACAGCCAATGGTTACGGGTGATGAGTGTTGCACTTCTGGAGGGCCCTCATCCCTGGCATAGGATATATCTTTAGACAAAGTGGAGAATAAAGAAGGTGGAAGCTTTATTTCTTCTATCAGTAATAATAGCTTAGAGCTTACCTTGTGGTGGTGATATGCTTTATCTGTGAAATTTCAGGACAGGATGAGCCAATGTATGTCTGCACTTTCCAGGAAGGCGATGCTTAACCCCAAACAAAACGTTTGCCAGCTCATCCCACAGTTCTGCAGACTTAGAGACAAAAGCTTAACTATTCTTAAATGGAAAAACCAACTTCATACAATAGTGGTTAGGACAATCCAGGAAGAAAGAAAAAGGAACAATGAATGTACTGATCTTCTATTCAGTTCTTAGAATGACATGCACTGGAATTTCTCACAACTGATCCCTTGTGAACAGCACGGCTTTTTGGAGTCAAGATACAAGCATGGAGTTATATAGGAAAAGAATACAACTCAATGTCATTTTAGCAAACAAATTAGAATGTGATAACACTCTAGGACTCTGCAAATCTGGAAATGTTCATGATTTCTTAGTGCAATGAAGAATAGTGGAAACATGTAATTATGAGCTGATATTGTTAACTGGAAAATCGCATGGTCTGATAGCATTGCTGACTCAAAAGAATGGGATTTATGAATAATTTTGATCCCCATGAAATGCTTTTTCCTTCAGTGTTAGGCATTTTCAGAAGCTTTTATGTACTATCACCAACAACTATTATAATACAAATGGTATCTGAAACAAAATGTTGCAGTGTGAAATGATCCTATTCAGGGTTCCAGCCAGCCTGCCAGCCAGACTCCATTCCAACTTACCTCAGTTCTCTGTTTCTCTTTTCCAACTGAGATTCAATATTTCATGACTATTGAACATGGCTAGTCCTCATCTTTGAGTTCTTCCTGCAGTACGGTTTGTATTAATCTCATGCTCTAAGTAGCAGATAGTCTGAATGGCTCTGCACTTCCAGATTCAATCTTGGCTCTTTCCTCTTTTTTCCTCCGTAAGACAAAATACAGTGGTACCTTGGGTTACAGATGCTTCAGGTTACAGACGCTTCAGGTTACAGACTCCGTTAACCCAGAAATAGTATCTCGGGTTAAGAACTTTGCTTCAGGATGAGAACAGAAAATGTGCTCCGGTGGTGCGGTGGCAGCGGGAGGCCCCATTAGCTAAAGGGGTATCTCAGGTTAAGAACAGTTCCAGGTTAAGAACGGACCTCCAGAATGAATTAAGTTCTTAACCTAAGGTACCACTGTATATATGAAGTCTTACTGTTTCTGTTTTGCCCCCCACCTCGCCACCTGAGGGTGTAATTTCTCAAGCTTTTTCTTATTCTGCAAATCTCAAGTTTCCTTCTAGCATGTTAATATTACCCTCCCTCTTCTTTTTGGGTGCTTCTGTTTCACCTTCAGAATGATGGGCATGCATACCTGAATTTCACTATTAATTGGAACGATTGGGAAATTGTGCAATTTTGCCGATGTGTGTGAAGGGACAATGCGCTCCACTCCTAAAGCACTGAAGAACTAAATTGATGGTTTGCTTGTTCCCAGAGCTGCCAATGTGTCTCTACACACACGTGTGAACACATACCTGAACACACACCTATTTGTGGAAAATGCTGTGTGCTCATACACAGACAAGGCTTCCTTGACAAAGATTTCCTTCTCACTCTGTGGCATTTAGCACTAACCAATAAAAAGCCAAAGGGACGCGGGTGGCGCTGTGGGTTAAACCACAGAGCCTAGGACTTGCCAATCAGAAGGTCAGCGGTTCGAATCCCCGCGACGGGGTGAGCTCCCATTGCTCAGTCCCAGCTCCTGCCAACCTAGCAGTTCGAAAGCACGTCAAAGTGCAAGTAGATAAATAGGTACCTCTCCAGCGGGAAGGTAAATGGCATTTCTGTGCGCTGCTCTGGTTCACCAGAAGTGGCTTAGTCATGCTGGCCACATGACCCGGAAGCTGTACGCCGGCTCCCTCGGCCAATAAAGAGAGTCGGCCACAACTGGACCTAATGGTCAGGGTTCCCTTTACCTTTAATAAAAAGCCAATATTCATGTTTTTGCTCTGGAATGCTAGAAATAAACACAATGGGGTTACAAATTTATTATTTATTTATAACACATAGAACAGTTTATGAATAATAATAAAAATCCCCAATGACTTTTGCAGGTTGACATGTTGCTTCAGAAATATATTGCATTACACAAGCTAAGCCACCCATGTTGCCTGAACCATGCAAGGCTACAATTGCAGAGATTGCAGCAGGGTGTCCTAGAGGTGAAGAGTTGCCTTATATGGAAATAGATGGAGCTGTAGGGCTTTACTATGGGGAAAAGATGTGGAATCAGGAAGGAAAAAGCATTAGTTTTCCCAGTCTTGCAAAACTTTAGCTTTCCTGATCTTGGCAAAAGGCCTTGGCAAAAAGTTTCCTCACAGCAACCTAGAGATGTACCACCATGTATGGACCAGGTGATGTATTAATGGTTCTGTCCTTTCTATTTTAACCTTGGGAAAATATTCTGCTTTTAGAAATATATCGATGGCTGTCTCTGCCCAGAGGATTCCTGACTAGTTCAGAGGAAAATAACAAACATGGTTCAGAGGCAGGAAAAGTGGAAAGGAAGGAGGCCAGGAAGGATCTAGCTAAAGTTTAGAGAGAGAAGAGCCAATGTCTTTTAAAAATACTGCATATATTTTTGTTACAAAATTACAAAAATAGGTAACAATAACTCTGGAGAGAGAAAATTCATCATGTGGTGTAATATTATACATAGTCAAGTTCAAAGGTATTAGCCAATTTTCACAAAGGGATACACCATATGAAAAAATGGTTTGGAGCAGCATCCTGGTGTATGTATCTGTACATATGTATAGAATAATATAGTTTACTACAGTATAATATACTTTACATATATACAAAACAGTGATAGAATTGTGAATCCAGTTATAGTAAACACCTATTGTGCAACCTCATCCTGAATTTGAAATGTCTTTTTCACAAAAGATCTTGGCTTGGACCTGAGTGCCACTGCAAAACAAAAGCAAAACAAATTATGCAGCTTCACAAGGCATGTCAAAAGACACAATGATGGATTCACTCTTTAACAGCCATTTGCACCTGTATGGATTTCTATTTACGGTGCATCTGTTTGCAAAACGCAAGCCTGTCATCACACTTTACATTTTTAGGTGCACATAGAAAACATTTTAGTTCTTGAGTATGAAAAAGTCTATATGTGAAGTAGCCTTTATTTGTCCCCAGCTTTAGTCAAAGAAGAATAGGCTAAACTATCTTGTACACCAGTTATTTGTTTTTGCCGTTAACAATGTTCTCAAGCCTTCACGGAAGTTGCATGCTACAAGTCTGTTATTTTAATTATCACGTTTCCATTTTTCACCAGTTTGCTCAAGCGTAATACAATAAAACGATTATGAATGGGGCAGATGAGTGAACACTGACCGCATAATCATAAACAGTGGGTGATTCATACTGGGCAGACACAAAATTAAGCTTATCAGGGGGACTACTCCCAGGAGGTATCTGGTTGTCAGACAATTGGCTTTTTAGTAAGCATGATTTCTTTACCAGAGCTACGCCTTCCTGTCATGCCAAGGCAGGTAGATCTAATCATTCTCATTCATGGTGGTTAGGAAACCTGATGGAATAATCCATCCTGAATGTTCTTCTCCAGCTCTGTATACATTTGGGAGAGCAAAATAATTTCCTTGCTGTAGCAGGCCAAGATCCATCAAGACCAACAGCATTCCCTCTCCACCTGTGGCAAGTGTGAGGCTGTCATGGCTACCAACCAAGACCAGCCTTATCATCAGGCAAATGGAGGTGGCCACCTCAGGAAAACCTAGCAGCTTCCCCACACCCTGCAAATTCCCAACATGGCTGCACAAGTAATTCCTCCTAGGTAGATGTGGTCCACCCTGCTGGAAAATGTGATGGTGAGGACAAAGCATGCACAAAACCAAAGGATATACAGTGGTACCTCGGGTTAAGTACTTAATTCGTTCTGGAGGTCTGTTCTTAACCTGAAACTGTTCTTAACCGGAAGCACCACTTTTGCTAATGGGGCCTCCTGCTGCTGCCGCGCCGCCGGAGCACGATTTCTGTTCTCATCCTGAAGCACAGTTCTTAACCTGAAGCAGTATTTTTGGGTTAGCGGTGTCTGTAACCTGAAGCGTATGTAACCTGAAGCGTATGTAACCCAAGGTACCACTGTATACTGGACCTTACAGCAAATGTTCAGTTTTGGCCTCATTTCAATTTTTTTGAGTTTCATTTTGAGTCGCATATTTTCAACACCACAGAAAGAGGCAGCAGGTGGCATGGAATTGTGGGTAAGTGTTTGTCAACCTTAAATCACCAGATGTTGTTAGGCTACAACTCATATCAACCCCAGCCAATAGTTAGGATCCAGGGATGATGGGAGCTGTATCCAATGGCATCTAGGGGTAGGTTGAAGAATATCGGTGTCGATTATATTTAATCTATCTTCTGATATGAAATGAAATATTCAGGGGTTCTATGAACCTTGATGGAAGGGATCACCATTTGCTGCTCGGTCTCAGGCAGCAAAATGTCTTAGGCCAGTGCTGCTATCATCTCTGAAAGTTTGTTGATCAGTCCTTGAGGCATTCAGCTGTCCTATTTTTTTACACCTTGAATTGCAAGAAGGCCTTTGTTATAGGGATTCTTGGTGCCCACAGCTGGAGATCTACAAAGGTGAAGGCTGCTAACCAGGCTTGTATTGTGGCCTGACAGGTACCTGACTTGGTTCTTGCAATTCCATTAATGTTACCAAAACAGGAGAATTACCACATTTTTTGCTCCATAAGACAAACTTAGTTTTTAGAGGAGGAAAGGGGGAAAGCCCCGGTTTTTTTGGGGATCAGCTCACAGTTGTGCAGCTTCTTTTGCAAAGGGGAAAAGCCCCAATTTTTGAGGATCAGCTCAAAGTTGTTGAGCTTACTTTGCAAAGGGAAAAAATCCTGTTTTTATGCAGTTCAACTCACAGTTCTGCAGCTTCTTTAGGAAAGGAAAGGGAGCCATTTCTACATTTTCCAGACAGATAATCTAATCAGCCAGTCGCATGTCGCTGGGGAAACAAACAGCCTCTGTCTGTAGAACATTCAACAATGGAGGCCTGGGCAAGGGGCCGGGGCCGGAAAGGGAGCCAGCTATCGACCACACATTCACTCCATAAGACTCACAGACATTTCCCCTAACTTTTTAGGAGGGAAAAAGTGTGTTTTATAGAGCAAAAAATACGGTAATATCCCACCTTTATTCCAATGAACTTGAGGCAGCATACAACACTAGAAAAGGTTGTGGGTTGGCATAACTAGAGGTCACAGCCCAGCTGCTGAGGTGAAGCCCAGTGAAGGAGATTATAATATGCTAGGTGCCTTTGTATCACTTACGACCAATCCAATCAGGCTAGTGATTGTGTCACTGGGGGCAATTTTGTGCAACTAATAACAAAGGCAAGTGATGATGTTAGGAAAAATACTAGAAAGTCCCGTAGTACCCCGTTTGGTTGTTTGGGATAACCAGCTGGTCCAGATACCAGTCAGATCTATTAAGTGGTGTTTCTTAGCATTGCAATGCAGTTGATAACCTCTCACTTTGCCAGTTCAGTTAGTCTCAAGTTAGTCAGGAAAATAGTTGAAAAGGGGGCGACATTTTTCTACTAATTGGAAGAAAATTCTTTAGGATACATTCCATGAATTCACTGTTAATTTTTAAAATATATTTCATTAAGATTTATATTAATAGAACATGCTAATAAAAAGGCATAAGAGTTATGCGGTTTTTTTATATTCAAAACATATCTCTTTCCCCTGACACATTTCTAGGCCATCTATTTATGGTCTATCTAGAAAAGGTAATGAGAAGGCAAACCCAGTGCTAAGGGTGAGATGCATTAAAATGCAAATAATGAGTCCCATTTTGATCAGCGGCTGTAGTTTGTGTTGGATAAAAAGGCACCCAAGCAGTTTTCCCTTTGCTACTGTGACGGGTCACTGTTTCTAATCTCAGGGTCATGTCCATGTTCTACTCTTCATAATTGCTTAGGCTGACATCTATCTTGACCTTTATTTACTTTGCCCAACTAAGGCACTGGGGGGTAAGGAGGTCACATAAGCAAGAGGTATCACAGAACGTAATGAGAGCAAAAGAAGGAGGAATCAAACTCCTTTAGCATTTGGTGCAGGTATTTGCACAATGTGCTGCAGCTTAGTATTTTAACCCCTTCACAGCACAAACAATTCTCATGTTTTCTTGGGACTCAAAAGAGCTTTGCCCCCTTTTCTATTAAATCAGGGATGGGGAAGTTGCAGCCTTTTAACTCTGACTGGGACTACAACTCCCATCATTCCTCCTACTGGATGCGACTGATGGGAGTTGAAGTCCAACAACACCTGGAGGTCTCCAGGTCCCACAACCTGGTTTTAAATAGTATTGATATTTAGTCTTGTGTACAGGCTCCATTCACTACAGTGAGGCTGGCGCAGGAGACATTCATACTGACGCCATACTTCTAGGTCTATAAATTACTATGAAATAATTGCAACATTTCATTTTATGACTGGTAGCAAATGAGCCAACAATACACCTGTTTGTTTGTTTTTTTAATCTCCCCATGCCCCCCCAAAGGCTTTCTGTTTCTTGTTAAAGGCATCCCCATTTCCATTGCTATTCTTTATTCATCTGCATACTTAAGGTTTCGTTTTTGACATTTACTAGACATAGCTTTCAGCCACCTGAGTCTTGGAGGATTTCTTCCTCATGGTGTTCATTGCTTCTCCCAGTGTTAATTATTGTGTACTTAAACACCCAAATCTAATCTCACAGACAAATATAATAGAGAGATTCATGGAGGCTACTAGCCATGAAGCCAATGCTCTGCTTTGATGATCAGAGGCCTTATGTTTCCGAGCACAATTCAAAGTGTTGGTGTTGACCTTTAAAGCCCTAAATTACCTCGGCCCAGTACACCTGAAGGAGCGTCTCCACACCCATCTTTCTGCCTAGACGCTGAGGTCCAGCACCGAGGGCCTTCTGGCAGTTCCCTCACTGAGAGAAGCAAAGCTACAAAGAACCAGGCAGAGGGCCTTCTTGGTAGTGGCGCCCGCCCTGTGGAACGCCCTCCCACCAGATGTCAAAGAGAAAAACAACTACCAGACTTTTAGAGGACATCTGAAGGCAGGCTTGTTCAGGGAAGTTTTTAATGTGTGACATTTTAATGTATTTTTAATCTTTGTTGGAAGCCACCCACAGTGGCTGGGGAAACCCAGCCAGATGGGCGGGGTACAAATAATAAATTATTATTATTATGATAACCAGATGCTGAAGAGGAGAGTGCCCTTGTGCTTGGGTCCAACTTGTGGGCTTCCCGTAGGCATCTGGCTGGCAACTGTGAGAACAGGACACTGGACTAGATGGGCCACTGGCTTGATTCAACAGGCTGTTCTTATATTCTTTTGTCAACATGGGAATGACCGGAAGCCACGACCTTGCTACCTTCTTCACATGTGGAGGAGAAAAACTGGAGAGGGCTTTTAACTATAGGATAGCCCCCTCTTTAGATATCATAATTTTGTTGTTGTTTTCAGCTACCTTATTAACCTCTATTTCCCTCTCTTCCTTTTTTTGCCAGCATGATAAACTTTCCCAGGCATGCAGCTTTGGTTGCTGAAAAATGGGGGCAGGGTGGGGGCGGGGCAGGGAATGAATAGATTTCTCAGCTTCCCACTGAGAACTGGCTTCCCAACCAATGTGGGCAGCAGTTACTCATATAACTTGTCTGGAGGAATTCATTCTCAAACAACTGATGGCTTTGCTCTCCTTATGCCATATGCTCATTGCCCTGATGATGTTATGGCTTCATGGGTGGTGCTATCAGACTACTGTCAGAAAAATAGTTCTTCAATGAAATCATTGCTACTAGGAAGAAAAACTGGTTCACCCGATAAATAAAAAGTGGAATTACCATACAGCATCTATCAGCGCCTCTGACTCTTGTGGTAAGGAATAGATACCAGCGTAGGATTAGCAATGAGATGTTTGGTATCCCACTCTGACACAACTAAAATACAAAGACCAATTAAAAGCAACTATAAGCAAAACCATCACAAAGATAAAAATCATTGGTTTCGGTTAATTTGGTTGAAATTTTTTGACTGAATTATTGACTGAATATTGCAGTTACCCAACTTTCTTGTCTTGAGTCTTCTTGAGTGTGTTGGCAAAGCAACTTTATACAAAGTCATCACTAAAAACAAAGATAAAAATCAGTAAAACATTTAAAACAAATATTAACTAAATCACATGTTGGGGTAGGCTTGATGGAACAGAAAGGTTTCCTCATCTTTGGCCTAACGAAGGTGACACCCAGCTCTTTTTTTTGTTATGTACATGCATAGGAAGATAGGCAGTCATGTTATTCTGAATCAGACCATTGGTTTGTCTAGCTCAGTATTGCTGCCCTCCGGATTTTAAGGCAGAATATCTTTCCAGCCCGACTTGGAAACGTGGGGATTGAAGTTGGGACCTTCTGCAGCCAAAGCAGTTGCTCTGCCACTGAGCTTTGGCTCTCCCCGCATACTGTGACAATGACTAGAAAGTTTCTATAATGCAGTAAGAGTAGGATTGTTGTTTTTTTGTTCATGGCAGTTGTGAAAGTTCAGGAGGGTGAGAAAAAGGACAAAAAACCAACTGCAAGGTCTCTTTTAAATGTACATAAGTAACTGACCAGGGAGCACCATGTGGACTAACCATAAATGGATTTGATTAAAGAAATCCAGTTTAAAAAGGACTATAGATAATCTCCTGACAAACATTGCATATTGCTTCAGGTTCTCCTGTAATAAAAATGTTGTAGTAGCACAACAACAATCCTTGAAAGCAGGAAATGAAACAGTCAGGGCTGGGCATTTTCCCTTTCTCAGGGCAAGGTTCCATTGTAATGTATTAAAAGGAGGAGGAGAAGAAATCTTCTGTAATATTCATATGATTCCAGCAAAGTAAATCCTATCAAAACAAAGTCATGTCATTCCAATCCCCATGCCTGACACAGGGCGGCTAAATAAACACACAGCTCTCCTGTGGCGTTTCCTTCCCTCTCCCCCTGCAAAATCTCAGTTGCTCAGCAGGACAGGTGTGTTGGCGGGGTGCCATTTTGCCCAAAGGGACAGACTGGAAGATACTCCATTTGATACAGCTTCCCACATGGATTTGAAAGCAAGAGGATGCTGAGAGGTGCTTTAGCTTCCTGATCTGGATTGTAATGCATGAGATGTTTGCGGTGGTGGAGAGCTGATGCTATAGCTTCCTGGCAGTGATTGGCTGGGCTGCCATGATGTCACTGAAGGGTGATAGCAAACAGAAAGGTCTCTAGCTTCCATCACTTGACCTGCTTAGATCCCAGAGACAGGGGCGGACTTTGGTAATACTGCACCCTGAACGAAGACAAACGTTCTTGCCCCCCCATCTGTTCTGCACATGCTCTGAAGTGCTTTACATCATAGTTTTGCGCTCCCTTGGCTCAGTGCTCTGTGTGGGGGTATTTCCCACACCACCCCAAATATGGTGCTGCTAGAGAAGGTTAGAGCAAGCAAGGCATGCAGAGTAGTAAAAGTAGTAGTAGTAAACAGTGCCAAATTAAACCTGTAGAGGCCACTAAGAAGTTGAAATCTCGGGGGGGCCCTCACAAATTATTTTCTAATACGTTTTGGATTTTACCAATCAGACAACAATTTTAATAAACCAATTTTATTACATAATTTTTAATATGTTGTTGAAGGACCCCTAAAAGGCATGCGTCCCATAGGCCGGTGCCTCCTCTGCCTATTTGGTAATCCGGCACTGGTACTAGAAGATCTAGATATAGGAAATAGATGCTAAAATGGTAGCAAGTGAAGAGGTTGGCAGAGGGAGTGGCTAGAACGAATAAGGGGCAGAACAGAGGAAGAAACTGGAGAACTGTAGAGAGTGTGGGCAGCTATACATGATCAGGAGTTGGATAGGGAAGGAAGACTGAAGTCCATGTTCTGATTTGAAATAGTCAGCCAAACCGTTGGCTCCTGCCATTGAGTATGTGCTGGAATGCAAGGCTGCATGCACACTAGACCTTTAAAGCACATTTGATGCACATCCCCCCAAAAAAATAATTCTAGACACTGTTTGTTAAGGGATGCTGGGAATTGTAACTCTGTGTGGGGTAAACTACAGTGCTTTGCATACAGAAGATTCCAGTTTCAATCACTGGCATCTCCCAGTGGCAGACTTTGTGCTGTTAAATTTCAGTGGCCTATTGTGTGACACTAAAATCCAGCACCCCTACAACCTCTTGGCCTCTATTCTACAGCATAGCTTGTGGCACCCCCAGTGCAGCCAAACTGGTCGTGCTACCCTAAAAACACCTTTGTATCTCCACTTAAAAAGGATCAGGGAGCAGATCATATAAAACATCTATGATTCTATCTCTGCCCAAGACCCTGGAGTGCTGTTGCGAGTCAGAATTGACAATACTGGGCTGCATGCACAAAGCTTGACTTGATATAAGGTGCTTCGTATGTCTAGCACTTAATTTATCTTTGCATATCAGTTGTTGCACCATGGCTAGTAGGGGAAGGATAACATGCAGAAGAATGACATCTGGACATGAGAAAAATCATTGTAGTGGAGGTAGGTTGTCTGAAGGCTGCCATTTTCAGAGGCAGCCTGCCTTTATTGGGCCTTGTAGTTCTAAACTCCTACCTTTAAAATTGATAATGCAGGGAATTATTTATCTTCCCCCCTCCATTCCCCTGCCAACAACACAGACAGGGTCTTCTCTGGACTGCCATCTGAAATGTTTTAATAATATGTTTGTCAGGGAAGAGGTAGGATAACGATAAGGGCAATCTCAAGGAGGAAGGTTGGGAGAAGGGTGAGGAAGAAAAGGAATATTAGGAACCATTTAATCAGCTAGGTTATGTTAGTTTTGGTTTCATCTTGTTTGCCTTTGTAATAACTACAGTTATTCTCACACGGTGGCATTTCTGTTTTCTCCAGGATATATGTGCTGAAATTGAAAAAAAAAAATCCTATTGAATCAAAGCATGTAACGAGAAAATGTAATCCACTGATATTAAAAAAAGGAGCTTACCTTTATCTGGGTGTTAAATAGTACAAATCCGTGAGAGTCAGCGAATGTTTTGAAGTCAAAACAAAGGGCATTACGGCGGCTAAAGTGGATTTGTCGAAGAATTATATGTGATACTTTAGGAAAGGTTTAATATAAGGTCTAATACAAAGAACATGGAGAGAGACGGAGGGAGGAAGAGAAAGCAAGGTGAAGGCCACTTATTTGTTTTCTGCATCTTTAAGCACTGCAGGGAAATGAACAATGAAAAAATAGTCAACACTTATCTTGCTGGACATGTTTGGAAGAAAGGAGCCATAGCTCAGTGGAAGAGCATCTGTTTTGCATACAGAATGTCCCAGGTTCAATCACCAGCATCTTCAGGTAATGCCAGGGATGTCTCCTGCTTGAAACCCTGGAGATCCACTGCCAGTCTGTGTAGACGATCCTGAGCTAAATGGACCAGTGATCTAACTCAGTATAAGGCATGTTCCTAGAATGAGAAACTGGTGAATACTCTTGTATGTTCTTGACTGCTTCTCTGGGCTAAAGCAGACTTCCTTTTGTTCTGCAGTTTCCTGGCACAGGCCCACACTTTCCAGGTCCAGGTCTCAGCATTTTCTTTTGGTCCTGCTGTTTTTCCAGGAAAATCTGCTGTTTACCGCTGAATTGGAACAAACAACAATCTGCAGAAACCCCAATTGCCACTTCTTCTGATTCAGTGGTAAACAGCGGGTTTTCCTGGGGAAAGTGGTGAGATAAAAAAACAAAAACATGGACACGAATCTGGAAAGCATATAGCAAAAGGAAGTCTGGATGAGCCCTCTGCGAATGGTGGGTAACAACAACAACAACAACAACAACAACAACAACGACAACAACAACAACAACTTTATTATTTATACCCACCCATCTGGCTGGTTTTCCCCAGCCATTCTGGGCAGCTTCCAGCACATATAAAAACATAATAAAACATCAAACATTAAAAAGTGGGTACAATAACCTACATTGACTTTTCAGCATAGATAGATGCTCTTTCATCATTGTCAGTGATGAACAAACACTCTGTTGGGATGGGGGGGGGGGGGGATTGGTGTTTGGGATGACCATTCTGGAGGAAGACTTAATCCAACCAGCCGTCTAACAGCATCCTTTTCTGTTTAAAAAGTAGAGATCTGTGTGTGACATCTAATTTGTCCCTAAATGTGTTAGAAAGAGAGAGACTTACTGGACACAACCAGATCTGTGCATTTCTTGTTCTGTTCAGTGCTATGACAGTCCCAAAATATAAGGCAGATCACTTGGATTATTCTTGCATTGTTGAAATTTAATTGCACTAGAATAAATGCATACATGGTGTATCTCATCTTCACAATGTTGTTATCTTCTTATTGAAATGAAAGCAAATGTGGTTATTCAATTCCCAAGTAAAATGTGCTGCCATAGCACAAGCTTACTGCCAAATTGAGGGCAGCTAGTCACTTGGGCCACTTTTACGTAATTTAATGATCAGTTAAGAGCAATTGAAGGTGCTCAGATAAGCTACTGACCTTGATCTTTTGCCTCTTCTTGCTACATGAAAAGCCAGCGTGCCTGCACTCAAACACCACTTTATCAGTTTCCTGATAAGGAAACATCTATTGTGCATTCTTCCTATCTACTAGCTGGGAGCTTGGGCCATGAAGAATCAAATTTGCCTATTCTGTGCACACTGCTTAAAAGACTCTCAAGCAGTAAATTATGCCTGACTTCAAAAGCAAGTCTCACCAAGCCTCAAATTAAACCATAATGGAAGAAAAGACCAGAAGCAATCATTAATCTTGCTGAAGGCCATATTTTTCCATACAGTGCATACTTTTCAGGCACTAGGCCCATACAGAGAAAAATAGTTCACCACTGTGCATTAGATTTTGGAAACTAGCTGGGTCATTCTGCAAATAATAATTTCAAATTAGCAGAAGAGACATATGTAGCAAAAGAACACATCATTGTCAAGATTCAATTTGGACCCTGATTCAGCACTTTAGGAAACAACTGACTTCATTCCGAAGTGCTTCATAGAATGCATAATTCCGTTTGGGGTCTGTCCAAATCTGCTTCATTTCTTCCTCCACTTCACTTTTTTTTTTTGGGGGGGGAGTGAATGGCTTTAATTTGATGACATTAACAGGCATGCTAGCCCTTCTAGAATGGACAAACTCTACCATATTACAGTCAAATAGGTCCAGGGGCATTTGTGCTGGACACCTTTAAACTTTGAATTTTTAAAGAGTAAACCAATGAATTGAAATGATCAACCCATGTAGGGGGCCACATACTTTGCCCGCAGTGCCCCCATCTCTGCCTCCTTGGTTACTGATGTTCCTGGTGTTGAGCTGGTATGTTGAGTACAGACCTCCACATGATTAGGAACAATGCTGTATCAAACAACAAAAATCAACAAATGAAATATCTCTGCAGCATCTCACATCTTATTTCCCTTTTATCTCCTTCTTTATGTCTCCCTACTTATCTAACTGATTTGCAGAGGCCCCAGATCATGACATAATTTAATTATTAGAATAATAATTGGCTCTTGATAGTTTCGTATCAAGAAACTACTCCCTACCCCTATTTTTGTGTGTGTTCTACTTTTGTTCTGCTTTGAGTTATAATACTTTCATTTCCATTATTGCTGATAGTTACTCTTTCAAATAATGGACAAAGTTCATCAAATGCTGACTGAAAAACGAAACAAGCCCCAAGCATGTAACTGACTAGAAAGGAGTGTATGGAAGGCTTGTGACTCAACTTCTCTGCTCCACCTCCCTGAGCAGTTCAGGCCCCTACTTTATAATACTGGAGACTCAGTGTCAAGATTTATTATCTTTTTGCGGCTAGGAAGTCCTCCAGCTGGTGATTGCACATATTTTTAAAATGTATGCACCATGAAAAAGAATGAGGGAAGTAGGGAAAATAAAATAAAATAAGCCAAAGCATTGTTAGCTGCCTTTTTTATTGCAAATATTACATTTAATAAGGTTGGCATGCCCTTCAAAATTTATTTAATTAATACTATTTGCTCCAAGCCCAAATTATGACTTCCCACATATATGACATATCTAATGAACTGTGAAAGGGAAGCCGTTCAGATGGTGACCAACAACCGATGCTTAGTTAATCTTTTAAATAAACTGGAGCTCACAATGTGTCCCTTTGAAGTCATAAATAATGTATATTTTTCTTTTGACTTTTAATAAGCCAGCAGAGTTCATCTCACAGTCTCCAAACACATATATTTTATTATGGGCCTCTGCAGTTTACTTTAATTAGTGTGTCTGAGTGCTTTGGGAGACTTAGCCCTACTGAAAACAAACAGAGTCTAACCATCTATAAAACATTAGCTCCCTTCGGTTTATCCTGATGCAGCCGAGCCTCAGTGAGAAACACATGGTGTAAGTAAACACTCATAATTGCATTAGAATTCCCTGGCGTATCGGTAATTCAAGCTCAGCTTCATGAGATTGTCAAAGCAGTTAGAACAGGTTTACCAATCTGAACGTCTTTGGGGATTTTGTGAAATTCCACTCGGAGAGAACTTTAAATGACAAATCTAATAGATACAGCAGATGACAGAACAAGCCCTCAGAAGCTCCAAGATGGAGGCATGGTGTTAAAAAGAAAAGCTCCTGTGGTGAAATTGAATTCTTCTCAGAGTTTCTGAAAATTGCCATTCATCAGTATTTGAATGCTCCGGAGAGAGTAGGTGTTTGCCTGTCCCAATCTAACTTCCCCTCATTTCTATTTATAAATCTATCTTTCTTGAGTGTGAGAGATTATGGCTCTCAAATGGTACATGGAAAATAAAGCAAACATCTCATATAAAAGCATGACTCATTAGTTCTAGAGAATGGTGGGTGTAAAGGCACATGATACAGCCACCATGTAGCTTAGGAACCCAGTGGAAAACATCTTGAGTTTCTGGGAAGAAAGGTGAACCAGGCAAGCAAGAAAATAAGATAGTTTTAAAGCAATATAAGAGTTACCACAAAGATGAAGAAACTGGGTCATCTCATGATGGAGGCAATAGCCAACTGTACTGGGTGAATACAGTTGGCTATTGGCTCTATCCTGAGATGACTTCTACCCCAGTTGAATATTCACATGCAGCCAGACTTTTGCAAATTGCTCCCCTTATATCTGAATCACTGAATAACCTAAATTTGGAAACTTCCAATAAAATAAATGCCCCAATTACAGTATGGCCTATAGTCTGAACCTGTATTGAACCAATGTATAAAACTGGTACACACCGATGCAGCTTCTGGGAAGTGTCCTTAGAAATCAGCAGTGGAGTGGGGAGAGAGATGTTTGCATGAGTGCATTATGGGGCAACCTGAACCTTTAATAACTCAATGGGAGCACTTTCTATAGGGGTACCGTTAAGGTATATACAATATGACAGGCGGCACTGGGCATGGCAAGAGAGTTGGTAGCCATCAGGTGATATTAGGATCTTATGTCAAGATGAAGGGGAAGCAAATATTGAATAAGGAGATTGCACTTTGTAGGGAAAACCCCCCATTATGCTGTATATTTGCCTTTTTTATGTAAGAAATTTATCTAAAATATTTTAAGCTGGCCCCCTTCATTGTGTGTGAAATGTGGAAATTTTCCCATAATAAATGGAATGTGTCTCTGCATTCTAAAGAAACCTACTGGCTTGTTAGTAAGCCTATTGTTATTATGGTATTCATACTGTAGATGTAGCTGCTTGCCAGCGGAAATAAGGGAAAGTTCAAACTGCCCTTGAAGTATTTTGTCCAGGCTAGCTATTGATTAATTCTATGATTCTATCATAATTATAGTGAATGTGTATTAAACTGAGGATGGTTTCGATTGCCAGTTGTTTCTATCCGATAATGTCAAAGCAATAAGCAAGATTCACCCAAAGTTAAATATGTGTCCCATCGATTTCCATGAGAGAAAATTAAACACATCCTGATCTTGTGGAAAACAATGGCAATAAAATGTGCTTTGGGTCTGGTTGGATTATTCTGGCTCTTTATTTATCTGTCTACAGACCAGTCATCAACAAAGGAATATGATTTGCATTAAATGCAAAGATTGCACAAAACTGTTAAGAACTGCAAACACTTCAAAAGGAAATGATCCATATTGAAACTAATTGTGATTAACTGGAGTGCTGAGCTGAAAGCAACAGAAAGAGCCTCAGAAAAGATGCATGTAATGGGCAGCCAGGAAGGCTAAATGTACAAAATGGAGACAGCAGAAAAGGCACAGGAACTGGTTAGAACCTCAGGTCTTCTAAGGACAAAAGATTAATCATGGATCTAGGACAGACACCTGATTAAACACACTAGGCTGAATCCAAACCAACTGTGAAATTCATACCTGTGTACTAGGATGTAAGCCCCACTGATTTCAGTGAAACTGATTTTGAAAAGCCATTTCCCACCATGGATTTATTAGTAACTTACATTAAAAACCATCAACTTTAAAATATAAATCCAGTGCCTGATTAATTGGGGCAACATTTTAATTGATAAAAACCTTTTACTTGATTAATTCAATTGATTAATTGACTATATGTTTCAGCCATAAGTGGAGCACAGTCTAGAATATGATTAAGCCACATGTTGGTATAAAACGGGCAAATTTCCATTGATTTGAAGCACTTGCTTAACTCTCGCATTAAAACCAATGGGGTCTATAAGCACCGAGCTTTGGCAGGATTATAACCTAATCTTTGTATATAAAACAGAAGTGTTAATGGTACTTCACAGTATTTGGGACTGCTTATACTTCAGCTCTGTTGTGGCCACCATATTGTAAGATGGATACTCACAAACCGGCAGAGTTTGTGGATGAAATGATAGAAAGTTTGAAAGGATGCACCATGAAAATTGTCTGCAAAGGAAGCTTCTTCTTCTTCTTTTTCTCCTCCTCCTGTATATTTATTGAATTCCTTCCACAAAAATATTTTAACAAAGGAAGCAAATTGACATCAAATGCACAATAAAATAATCTGTGAAGTTCTCCACAAAGGTAGTCATGGCAAAGGGGTGACAAGTGGTTAAGAGGTGCTGTCTCAGCAAGGGAGTCTCTTGAAACAAGAGAGAGCACAAGGTTTCCAGGTACAAGCAGATTGTGTATTAACATACAAAAGAAATGGAACCCAAATTTGCAGGAACTACCCAGGTTGACCATATCTGTGATTAGAGATGGATGATTTTGTCTGTCACTTTCGATGGACGTTTGGTTCATTTCTTCCAGGCTTACTGTAAGTTCACTTCTCCACATTTCCATCAGTTTGTGATTTTTTTAAAGTAAGAAAGTCATCAAAATCCCTCAGCATTTTCGTATACAGTGGTACCTTGGGTTAAGTACTTAATTCGTTATGGAGGTCTGTACTTAACCTGAAACTGTTCTTAACCTGAAGCCCCCCTTTAGCTAATGGGGCCTCCTGCTGCTGCCGTGCCGCCGGAGCACGATTTCTGTTCTCATCCTGAAGCAAAGTTCTTAACCTGAAGCACTATTTCTAGGTTAGTGGAGTGTATAACCTGAAGCGTATGTAACCCAAGGTACCATTGTAATTTCCCCCTAATAAATATAGGTTGGTATGCAATTTTACTGACTATACACAATTTTGCAAAGCAATTCCCCTAAAAATACATTTTTGCATGTTATTTTCACAAAGCTGTTCATTCTAATGCACACTTTACTTCAGTATATGCATTCTTACACACGTTACTTGGTTAGTGAACTGCATAGCAAAATAAGGAGAAGAGTGAATTTCGAAGCTAGTCTTGAAGACAGCGAAAGAGTGAGGGAAAATAACAAAGAGCAGGTGGCAATGCAAGTACGGTACCTTTCAGGTAGATCTACAGATGGTTGGAAGACCTGGGCAGTGGATCAAATTGTCTAACAGAGAAATTGATTCTCTTTGTGTGGGTTTTAAGAACAAATTGCATAAAAATCTTTGAGTGGCTGGATTAATTTGAGGGAAAGGTACCATTGCTGAAAGTTGGGCAACAATTCCTGCTATCAATAATAATATACATTAAGCAGGAATAGTAAATACATAATCATGTACTTAATCAAGGAAGTCCCCCCCCCCCAAATGAGTGAGGAGTTAAGAGTGGAGTTTAGGAAGATACAGTCTCTGATTAATATATTATATAAAATTATATAAAATGATACCAAGCAGTATAGATGCTATCAGATTTGACCATGTCTCTGGAAAGCTGAGTCTGATGGGGCTGTTTCTCTAGGAGAAATAGGTGCAAAATATGAGTGATTAGGTCTTGCAGTTCCTGTGACTCAGGGATCTTCCAACTCTATAGAATATCTGTATGGGAAATAACCAAGAGATGTACAATGAGTTATTTTCTGGTGGGATGGGGGTGGGAACATCCCCTCTAATTAATGGTTTTATGAGTAATTCTAGAGTGTTCCCGGAAAATTTGTAACCTGCCACAACATGACAGCTTCCAACTCGCTGATTTTATGATGCAATGGTTATCCTTTCTCTCTGATTGTCGTTAAAATTGTCTGCTTCTACCTTGCAGAATATTCTTCCTGAAGATTTGGACCTGTCTTCGTTGCAAGTTAACTTGGAGCATATGCTTCTGGTTCATTGGCTCCCACGAATTCATGCTTTTGGTTCTGATCAGTCGCCAGAAGTTTTCCCTACTTTTTCTTTTTATATAAAAAAAATCTAGTTAAAATTGTCAAAGCACTGATAATATCTGCTTGTAAATAAAGATTAAATCATATATCTCAGCGGTCTTCGTGTGAGATTACTTCCCTGTGCTCAGAATTCTACGCTAATTTATTTCATTGGAACTTGTGCAAGAAGACTTTCCTGTGATTATGCTTTGACTTTTTCATTGATTGTAATTGGTTTTTTGTTTTATGAATAGCACCTGCCCAGAGTCTTTGGATTGGGATCATCTAAGCATGTAAACAAATATATAGCATATGTTAATTTATGGCTCTAGGGATACACTGCGGTTTCAAACAAGAGCACAACCTTAATTTTCCTTAACAAAATATTTTTTTTCCTTATCAGGTTTCCAGTAGACAAGGCAGCCTGCTTTGTGTGTTTGTACAATTTAAGTAGGTTCTTAGTCTGTTTGTTAAGACATCATGTTTATTTTAAACTCCTACAGGAAGTTATTAATCTGCCCCAACGCTGAAGGTCTGAGCTGATATAGATGAGAACAATGCTAAGCAATTCTTCATGTCATCTTTCAAACCCAAATCTTAGCACTCTTCTTCATGGATCCTAGGTTGCTTTGAAAATGACTCACTTGTTTGCCCACGTCACGTTAGTGCCAAGGACTGGGTCTGTCTGTTATGCACACCCAGTGGCTTAAGCAAGGTGCCTTCCAGACTCAAAGAGCTGGTGAAGAACCCAAAGTATGCTTTAATCCAGTTCTCATTTTCATGTCACAAAAGGTGCTATGGAATGATTGCCATTTGGAAAAAGAAGAAGGCAAGCACAATTAAAAGCTGAACCTCTAATCCCCTTTGCCTCTGGCTTTGTGCCGGAGCCAAAAGAAATATTGTCTTAACAGGTACATTTCCCCTGGAGGGAAAAACACACCCTCGACCACCTAGCAGGCAAGATGACGAGATAATAGGATGCCGGGCTGTATCAGTGGCCAACAAATTGTGCCTTGGCTTCTGTGGCTGACAGAAGAGCATAGAATTGATGGGTGGCAAAGGGAAAGCTCTGTCTTCTGACAGTGGGTGGGTCGGCATTGTGGCAAAACCAAACAAGCACATTTTCCAGCTCCAGCCGCCAAGTCACATAGTGAGAAAATCTGTGCATGACTAACTGACATTTGTGTGGAGAGATGTTTCAAAAGTGATTGAAGGGTCCTCTAAACAGCCAAAGCAATAATTAAGCTAATTGACACTGAGAGGGCGTGACTCAGCCCTTGCAAAACCACTCTGTTCTAATCGCTGCATTATGTTTAGCTACTTGGAAAATTTCTGGATGTTGCATTTTTTAAAAAGGAAGATCTATTAATTCTACCTTGTGGAGTTAAGAAATCTTCCTTTAATATTTGGGAAGAGCAGAAGATAGTGATGATGTTGATTTTTTTTTTTTTAAATAGAAAAAGGTTAATTAATATTTGGGAAGTACAGATGACGGTGATTATGATGTTTATTTTTAAAAAATGCACAACTTTTGTGAGCAATTTTCTGAGACAATTTGCAACCTGCAGATGCACGCTTCCAGCCTTCCTTTTCTGCTGTGTTTCTAGGCACAGGTCCACACTTTAAAGATCCGTGTCTGAGCACTTTCTAATTTTGCCCCAGCACTTTGCCTGCAAAAACTCACTTTGTACAACTGAAAACAATCCTGAATTGCCATTTGTTCTGATTTAGCATTAAAGAGTGAGTTTTCCTGGCAAAAGCAGTAGAGCAAGGAAAAAAGGACTAGAACTGCGAAAGTGTGAACTTGTGACTAGAAAGCTTGGGTGGGGGGAGAGGTAAGTGTGGATCAGCCCTCAGTGGGATTGAGTTGTAAACATTTATATACCGTGGTGCAATTTCTTTTTATTTAATTGCCAGTAAAATTACACAGAAGCCCAGGCACAATTTGAAATTCTGGGATAGTTTTGTCCCTCTCTCTGATGTAACCAAACCTGTCATAAGACAGAGTTATTTATTTATCATGGTACTTGTATCCCACCCTTTCCGCAATGAGCAAAAACAGTTTAGATGGAGCGTATCTAATGTTACTCTTAAAACAACTGTGTGAGGTAGCATTAAGGCGCAGAGATTGTGACTTGCTTTTGGGTGCGGCGAGCCTCATGGAAATCTGGATATTAGACCAACCACTGCCGCAAGACTGCAGGACCTTTTTAAGGATTTCATCATCTTTCGTGCTACATCCAAATGAGAGGGCTATTCTAATCCTTCCAACTCCTGCAGCTTCCTTCCACAGACAGTGTTAAGCTGCCTTTCCAAAAACCAAATAGCCAGCAGCATCACTGACTGGAAATGTGCGATGGTAGTAAAACCAGGAAGCTTTGCTAGTCCCAATGAAAGGAATGTTAAAAACCTGGCTAGTTTCAATTACATACAGAAAAATAAAACCAGCCAGTTTTGACACAAGTTTTAAATTTCAGAGCCAATTCTGAAACTTGTTAGGTTTTTTATTTTTTAAATGTTAGTATATACTTTTTTAAAAAAGAAAAGCTAAAATGCACATTTTCTTACTAATAAAAGTTAAGAGTTGGCAGCTAAATAAATTAACCAGTTAAACATTAGTGTTTTCCTTTAAATATTAATTAATTCCCAAGACTGGCATCTGAGTAGGATGAATTGGGGACATCTGTTCTGAAACTTGTTAAGCAGAATTAGCAGCTCTGATTTCACTAAGAAATAGTTCCCATTTATTAACCAAATATTTGCTTTCATTTCAAATTAGTAAAAAAACTAGGCTGATAGGAGGAAGATGCTAGAATTGAAAAGTATACAAATCTACTTCTTTGGAATAACTTGATACTCCTTTTTATTTTTTTCGGAAGTCAAAAGCTGTTGAAATTGGATGCCAGTGGAAAAGATATTACAGCCTTTCGTTAAATGAAACTTCAGCTGTTTATGTCAATACAGTGCCTTTGGAAATTATTGAATGAACCCATTTTAGACAGTAAACGCAACACCTTCTTATTGCCCCTACATCCTGGAATGAAGACCCAAGAGGCATGAACTAGGAGGAAAGGTTATTATTTATTAACTATAGCTTGAGAATCTGCAGCAATACAAGAAGGGAACTGAGACTGTGTACGCACTACCATTTTACCCTGGCTCTTGTGCCTTCCCACTACCAATGTTTGAAGCTGAGTACACATGACGTTAGCCACAAACCATGCATATCCTGTAGTTTCTTGAGAAAATCTGCTTTCTTATTTGTTTTCCCTCAACCCAGCTTCCATCAAATTTGAAAGTATAAGGCATGGTTAACCGGAGGTGTGTTCATCTCATACATCTGTTGCACATGGTGTCAGTTATTAAACTTTATTTCAGGCACAGACCAGCATAAGATAAAACATATAGATAAATTGAACACATAAGACTTAAAACATGTAAGGGATAAAAACTAGTAGTCAAAGGTGATTATATCATACATAACTTAAAAAGATTAAAAGAAAAAGAAAAAGATGACAAACGGTTAAAAGCCCAGGTCTTGCATTTGGGGCCTTCAGTTTAGGCCTAGTTTGTAGCACAAACCATCCTTTGACGAATATCCATTATGGCAGAACAAAATCTAGCCACTGAATATATAACACCTGGGTTTTCATCCTGAAGTAGTAGGGAGGTGTAACGTTGTTCTGTGTTACCTGGTAATTAATGTAGTATAGGCAAGATGAACCTACTGTAGCTCATATATCTGTATAGTATTGGCAGTGAAAAAAGGCATGTTCCATTGTTTCCAGTTGCCCAGAGCCACATGGGCATGATGGCGCATGTGTATATGATGATAGCATTTTTGAATAGGAGCTTGGAGGTTGCAGGTGTGAGGAAACAAGCCAGGCAATGAGGCAATGGTGTGTACAGAATATTAGCATGTAACCTGGAAGACAGTGATGGGAAACAACCTTGCTACATTTTAAACTGCTATTGTGTACAAGCTCTTAATTTGACAAGAGTAGACATTTGCGTGCAGCTGCTAAATGAGGTGAAAGTCCCTCATTCCCCAATATTCCCCAGTTAATTCCTACAGTACATTGTAATTGGTCATGGGCAGAGAAATGCTGGTCGATATCTTCAGTTGTTCCTTATGTAGCAGATGGGAATATGGGCTTACCCACTTGTTGTGTTGATGTGTTAGGTTCCAGTAAGGGCTCTATAGCTTTGCTGTAGAGCAAACACTGCGCAGGCAGACGACTCCAGCTTTCGCCCGTGGCAACTATACTGAAATAAGAAGGCAGGTAGCAGGTGATGGGTAAGACCAGTGATTTTTTTCTTTAAAAAATTAAATGTTTAGGAGTACTCTCATTTTCCTACTCATATTGAAATACTGCCCCTCAATGAGACCAAACTTAGATTCACAAAATGTTTAGGGCTATGAGTCTCCCTGTGTCCCCCCAGAAATAAAGCACTGGGTAAGACCATCTGTGATAGGTTCCAGTGACGCCACAAAAACTCACAATTAATCAGTGAGTAAGTCACATCATTCTTTAGTTACCAAAAGTTGTTGCCATGGGTACCACCCTGACTTTGTGAAAGGGGTGCTTTGTAAACAGCCAAAATAATTGGCAAGATGTATTTTGAAAATTGGTTTCAGATAGTTTAGAAAAACTCCATGGTTCTTTAGGAGCAATGGATGCTGCCTTGCATCAAATCAGACCATTAGTTTATTCAGTGAAGGACTGTCTAAGTGTCGGTAGATAGATAGTTGATTATGATAGATAGATAGATAGATAGATAGATAGTTGGGCCTTTGGCTTCTCTCATAACTGTTGATGGGGTGGACAGGAATGTGTGTGTGTGTGTGTGTGTGTGTGTTAGGATTGTGTGGATGTGCTCCTTCAGTGTACAAGCACTCCATTGGCAGACATCAGGTGACCATAGCATAGTTAACGAGTCAGTTTTAACCTCCTAAGAAGATCAGAGATCTGCAGGCATGATGAGCTGCCTGATGAAAGGTGTCACTTTTGAGTCCATGACCATTAAGGAAAGAAGTTGTGGCAGAGCCAACCAGAGTTAAAGGTCATTTCATTCAGTGGAGGCTGGCCCAAATGGGGGCCTCACCAAGCTCACCTGCCTGCCTGCTTACATACGACCAGTCCAGATGGTGGCAATAGCTGTCATCTTCCTTCTCCTTAGTTTAAGTCTTACCTTTGTAGACTTCAGCAGGGAGGAGGATGAAAACAAAACCAGAATTCTCAGGCTCCACCTGCTTTTGGCTTTGGGTCCACCTACCATTGAGGGCACAAGGAGAAGGGGATGACAGAGGACGAGATGGTTGGACGGTGTTCTTGAGGCTACCAGCATGAGTTTGACCAAGCTGAAGGAGGCGGTGGAGGCCTGGCGTGCTCTGGTCCATGGGGTCACAAAGAGTCGGACACGACTAAATGGCTAAACAACAACAACCATCAATAAACTTGCCTTCTGCCCTACCAGCCTTCACTGATTTCAATATGTCTGGTAAGAAAGAAAAAAAAACCACACCATTTCCCCCCTGACTTATTCTTCAACATGACTTCCTGAAAATATTTTAGATTATCTTTTTTAAAAAGAGAGAGAAACATTGACATGTAAGCAATGTTTACAGCACTTGATCATATAATGTGGGATAAGTTCTACAACTCATCACTTTAAGAGTAGCAAAGAAACAGTCCATCAAAATCACCATGTAATTGTCAGTAATTGAAAGTGGTTTCTTTAAAACTGGAAATGGGGGGTGGGGTCAGAATCCACATAAGAGTGTATGAGAACCTATAGAAATCATCTTAATCACTCAATGAAAGGAAAAGCCAATTTGAATATTGTTTAGGATTAATCTATCACTATGCAGCAGCTCACCCTTGCCTGTTCTTGCTGTGTTTACTTTTGATATGAAGCAATACAAAGGTGTGAATTGGGAAGCAAGATTCAAAAGCACACCTCTCAAGAGTTTAGTTTGTCTTTTGACTAAAATATTGTTGCACACCACTGCAATCTCCAAGTGTGTGAGATTTCAGGGGTTTCAGGCACACTTACCCAGGGTCTGCGATTCCTTTTGGAAATGAGGCACAGTGGAGACTGTGGTGTTTTTATGGTCACCCAGTGATGTTGTGGGTGGGTGCATACCAAGATAACAATCACCATTTCCTTTTTCATTCACCTGGGGCATGCGCTGGGAGTAAAAAGTTGGAATAACCTCATTAAGGGCAGGGTTTTCAAATGTGTAGCAAGTGACCACAGTCACCCTTGTGGACAGAAAGATCTGGAATCAATGGAGGCTGAAAGCAGCATGTTGTAGATGAGCATGAACAATTTTGGACTGAGAAAAATACATTTTTGTGCTACAAATATGTTAGTGTGTATACAGCGTTGGCTGTTCTCCCCTTCTTCCTTCCCTGTAGAGATTTGTCAGATTAAGGACAAACAAAAGGGAGTACTTCTTCAGGCAGCACATAGCCAAATTGTGGAATTCGCCACACAAGATGTAGTGATGGCTGACGACTTGGATGGTTTTCAAAACAGAAAGAAATCACAAAAAATTCACAGGACAGAAGGATAACAAAGGTTATCCTTAGTATAGTCACTAAGGCTATATATTACCTCCCCTACCAGTAGCTGGGGGGAACAAGCAGATCCCTGCTTGCTTGTGAGTTTTCAGAAGGCAACTGGCTGGAGATTGAGAGAAACAGAATATTGACCGGATAGACATTTGGTCTGATTCATCAGGGCTATTCTTATGCACTTACTGGAGCTACCATCATTTATATGCACCTCGTTTGTTGAACATGCAATCTAAATACAGTGGTACCTCGGGTTACATATGCTTCAGGTTACATACGCTTCAGGTTACAGACTCCGCTAACCCAGAAATATTGCTTCAGGTTAAGAACTTTGCTTCAGGATGAGAACAGAAATTGTGCTCCAGCGGCGAGGCAGCAGCAGGAGGCCCCATTTAGCTAAAGTGGTGCTTCCGGTTAAGAACAGTTGCAGGTTAAGTACGGACCTCCGGAACAAATTAAGTACTTAACCCGAGGTACTGCTATAGATAGAATAAGCAGCCATATGACTGTTTTTGTTGGCATAGGTTTATTAAGCACACTACTAGATGTCTTTCAGAAACCAACAAATTCCTTAGAAATGTGAGGCAAAATGACTCACGAATGTTCTAGATGTAGCAAAAGTAGGTATGAATCAGTGCTAAGGTTGCATCTTTCTTACTGTGTCAAGTCTAGACACCCCTAAGATCTGCAGTGTGGATCTCAGAGAGCGAAAATTCTCATTTCCCAAGACTTGCACAGCTGTAGTTTAGCTTCAGGTTTCCAGAGGTCAGAAGTCAAGCCATTAATCAATTTGATATAATTCAAAATATCCCAGGGGATGGGGGGGGGGGGGAATCAACAGGGAAACAAGTCCTGTTTTTCTGTATATGACAGGCAACATCACATGATTTAAATCAGCATGTTCATAACTGTGGCATGATCCTGTTATGATTCTTCATAGCTGCTGGTCTTTCAATCATAATAGAATGGCTTCTCAAAACCCACAATTGAAAACCAGTGTGTCTAAAGTATTGGGTTCGTATGTAGAAAACACAACTGCAAATCACTTTGCCGCTGTGGAGTTGATGTCACTGAGAAAAACCTTTTTGTAGTGCCACCTTCAACATTGGTCCTATCAGAATGGCACAACTATTGACTGTGTGTGTGTGTGTGTGTGTGAGAGAGAGAGAGAGAGAGAGAGAGAGAGAGGTTTCAATGCAGACAAAAGTTTGCTCTCTTTAATAAAACCAGAAAATACATTCTGAAGAGAGAGAAAGTACAGAAATAGCAATTAATTGGAGGGGGGGCATTACACTGTCTTTGTTTTGCTTTTTGCTTTTAGTAGTATTTTCTGTTCAGACAAAAGAATTGGGACAAAATATTGCATTGGTATGAATTTCCACACATAAAATTACTTTGAAATCACCTGTCAGTTCAGTGCCAGTGAATTATTAGACTATAACAAAATATATGTGTGCCTGATTGGGATGGGTAAATCTGTCAATCTTGGTTTCTTTCAGTTTTTCATTTTTCAGATCTTAAATTCAGTTCTTCACTTTGCCACAACATCTTCTTGAAAATTCATCAGCATTTTTTAAAAATTTATTACATTTATCTACCGCCCTTCCTCAGAAGATCTCAGGTTGATTTGTGAGTTTCTTAAAATACACACATTTTGGCAGACCAATTTCCCCTAAAAGAATGCATTTTTATATGTGATTTTTCACTTAGATTTGCATTTATATGCACATTTTACCTCAGAACATGCATTTTTTGTACACATTACTTGGCTACTGAACTGCAAAATCTGGAGATGTACTAAGGCTGAATTTCAGTCTGTGTAGGAATTAGGTAAGTTGTGTGAATTAGGTAAACTGAAATTTAATTGCAAAGTGCACAGAATTTCTCGCTCATCTCTTGTATCTGACAAGATCATGGTCTTCATGGGCAAGTTATTTTTGTTAGTTTATTTATTTAAGAGCATTTCTAAATTACCCGTTGACAAAAAGTTCTCTGGGAGGTTCAGACACAAAAGTAAAACCTTGAAACGTGAAAAAGAAATCTTACATAGTTGTGGTGGTGGGGCCATTACTATGTGAATGATGATGATCTTCAGGTGTAATTCTGAGTTTTGTGTATTAGCAGAGCACTGTTCCTATAGCTATGTGGAAGTGTGGTTAGAGATTGGTGTTATTGTAATGTGTGCTGATGTTAGATTACATAATCCTTTTGGTTTTATGAATTATTGTTAACTGATGAACTGCTCTGCACTACACTTCTTCCATGGTAGATTTTTGTTTTCCTGGTTATTCACAGAACAACTACTGCTGAATGTTACTGCCCTAATTTACTCCTAATTAGGAATTCAAAGGCTGAAGATGAATTGTTTATGGGGTGAATTAATTCTCCAAAGACTGGTTTCTCTACATATGCACTTTATAGACAGACCCCAATCTTGTAAAGATGATTTGCATATGAAGTTCATTTTTAAGCTTGGGCTTACTGTAAAATGAATTCATTTATTGCTTCTAATGATTATGCTGCTGCTTTAAAGAGCAAAGCAGAAGAGGATCCAGTGACCCAGTCAATCAAAATGTTTTGCTGAAAATCAGAGGAAGTGGTGGTGGTGAAGAGACTCTATGTGTCTTGTAAGCTTCTTATTATGCTTTCATGGAGGAATCAATGAATGAATTAAACTAGTCTGAGGCTCACTACGTTTTTACTAATCCATAGTTCGTTAAACATCAGTACATAGCCAGAGATGATGTGCAATGATGCTTAACCAACATGTGTGATGTATTTATTTTAAAGCAAAATAATTTATTAGCTGCCTTCCCAATGAATGTGAAGCAAAACAAAGCAGCCCACAAAACCAGTACAAACAATCACCAATAAGAACAAAGCTAGAATAACCAGAGACCAATAAAAAGAGGTGCATTTGGTACCCTTCTGGTAGGCCAATAAAGCAGGGGAATGGCAGTTCTGAGTAGGAGTATAACCCCACAGCCTTGGGCAGTTGATGTTAAGGCTGTTATCATAATCACAGCCATTATGTATTAGCTTTATACAAATATGGGGATGTAGAGTCCAGACTAGTATGACAGTTTGAGGGTTTATGTCGCTTGGGGTACAGATGATTTCTGAAATAGGGTCTTCCTGTTGTAATGGTGGCCTGATAGCATGTCACCATTCCTGCTATAAACAAGCACAAGGAAAAACATTGTGGTTTCCTTAACCGAAAACAATCATAGAACAAACAGAGTGAAATATATCACCCTTGAAATGAGTTTTGAACATTAACTCTTAGAAATGTTTCAACTTTAGGCCCTTACCTTAAATCCTGAGCAGAAACAATCACAAAAGTCCACTAGAAATTAATATGAAGACTATGTTTGTGTCCTTCGAACTTAATATGTTCCCTCTAAGATATTACTACGAAATAGAATGAATTATTGTTGGAAACCAGGCATAGAGCAGGATTTAGGGTGGTGCAGTGTGTGTGTGTGTATGTGTGTTCCTTTGCAAAGGGCACCAACATACTCTCCAACATTTCTCCAATGAAAATAGGGGCATTCTATTCCACAATAATAATTTTACTATTTATACCCTGCCCCAACCACTTGGGGCAGCTTCCAACATACAGAAGGACATAATAAAACGGTAAACGTTAAAAAACATCCCTATACAGGGCTGCCTTCAGAAGTGTCCAACGTTTCTCCGATGAAAATAGGGACATCCTACTATACCCTCTAACATTTCTCTGATGAAAATAGGGACACCCTAAGGAAAAGCGGGACACTTCAGGATCAAATCAGAAACTGGAATGGCTTCTGTAAATCCGGGACAGTCCTTGGAAAATAGGGACACTTGCAGGGTCTATACGAAGCCAGTGTGCACTTTGGTAGGGACAGCAAGTCTCAAGTTGCAACTTAGAAAGCAATATTCTGTACCAATTTTTGCCCTCACTCATGTTACCAAAGTCTGCTGCTGCCAGGCTGATAACTGAGAAGCTTTCACTTGGATTCCACTTCTTCCTGCACCAAATGCCTTCTTGACATGCAAGTAAACTTTTGGACAATCACCCTATAAAGGCACAGAGAATTCAGTTTCATGGTAAGGAGGAAGTTGTTAGTCCACAATCTTCTGCTCTTTTAAATAACTTGGATCTCCTCCCACAAAAATATGAAGCCCTGCAGGCCATGATTATATTGAGTGGTAAGGACAGTGAGAATCAGTGCACACACTGTTTCTTCAGTCCAATAATCTGTTTGATCAATACTCTTACAAACACATTCTCATCCAACTGCCAGCTGTCCTGAAGGCCACAAAGGGCAACACAATCTAATCAGCCAAAGTTGACTTGCACTAATTCCATATTAATGAAGCTTTCTTTGCCTTGCGTTGCTTGTTCAATAGCAGACAATGGAGAATCTATGCACCTTGAATCATGCTCTTTGGGGATGAATGGGGGAATCTTCCCACATTGGTATTTTGATGAATTAATGCCTTAAGAAGGCTGTGACGGCAATCCTGAAAGCAATTCATCAGTTCTTTTTGAAGACCAGTATGGCCAGTTAGCACTAGACAAATTGCTCAGCTACCTAGAGGCCTCTGCCCCTGTCTTCATCACATGATTTTCCACTTTGTAAAAATGAATTTTTAACTACTGTATTCAGCATTTGCTTAACAATGTAGGATCAGCAATATTGTGCAGCCTAGGAAGTATAATGTTGTGTGTGTGTGTGTGTGTGTGTGTGTGTGTGTGTGTGTGCATATCTACCTAAAGCTAGAGATTCCACTTTTGCAAAGGAACCATAGCTCAGTGACAGAGCACATGCTTTTCATTCAGAAAGTACCAGGGTCAAACCCTGATATCTGCATTTTAAAGGAATGGGTATCAGAGAATGGGGAAGATCTCTGACAAAGAGCCACTGCCTGTCCGGGTAGAGAGAGTTCCTTGTGAAGAGGAATGGACTGTTAATCCACTCTGTAGCTCTGGGAGGTGAATAGGACACCCAGCACCATTAACAAAGTACACCTCACAGAATTCTTGGTGGGAAGCTATGACTGCATCATGTGGTATCACAGTGCTTTAAATGGTGTGAATGTGGTCTCTCTGTATTATACTCACAAACACCCACACCCCTGTACATTTTCTCTCATTCTTTATCAGATCACATATGCAGATGTCTTTATCAGTGCAGGGATTTTGGGATCTTGGAATATATTCATCCAGCACACCTGTTAAGTTGTGGGTGAACATATCAGACGACACAGCGATTCTTCAAACAGCTCTTGTTTATTCACAGGCCAGAACAGAACTGAACTGAAGGGTTCAGCCAGCCTGCTTATACAGAGCTCCACTAGAACGCAACAGTAACCATTTTCTGTAACTATCCAATCACTGAACATCGCTTTCGATCCCTTATTTGCATATGTGGACCTGAGTGAAAACTATCTACAGTATCCCCCTGCTGGCCCAGGGTGAGAACTTCAGTACATAACAACACCCATAACCTCCATGCTCTGAGATGACCTCTTGCAGGCCCACTTTCCCATTTAGTTGCTAAGCCAAATGGGGCCATCAACACAGGCTTTGCAGGTCACATTACTCCCCCTTTCCCATGGCACATGCACTATTTCCCATGCTATACTGCTTCACTGTGTGCATGTGAAAACAACACTTCAGTCTGTGGTTTGGAAGTAAAATGTTGAACCAGGACCTGTAGATATTCCTATAGAAACATGCTCACTCACCAGTAGGTTCACATGCCACTTCAGGAGGCAATGATTTCCCATGGAACAGAGGAACACCTTTTCCCCACTTTGAATGCTCTTGCACTAGAAAATTATCCTGATTATGGTTGCTTCCAGACTGCTGCTATTTTGGGGCGGAATTCAGTCACATACTGGAAATGCCAAGCTGTACAATTAAAGATAATTCTGAGCTCTTGCACAATAAACTTGCTTTCTCAAGAAGGGGAAGTGATAGGGAAATGCAGTGGACAGTGCAGGGTAACACTTGCTTTGATGCAGTGTCATTTAGTCTCCCCAAAAACAAACCAGAGAGTGCTCATTAAATAGCCAGCATCACCTAATCTCTTTGCAAACAAATGAGGATGAATGCTCACAGATCAGCTTGTCTGGATCATGCCTATTTTCCAGAGAAACCAAGATGGGCAAGGGGGGAGAGTGGGAAGGGAAGAAGGAAGAGATGGAAAATGGGAGCTGAACTGACTTGGCTCTCAAGCCTGAGATTTTCCACTATTGTTACAAGGCTTGGGGTCTCATATTATACTAATAAACATACAACTGATAATCTGACCATCAGCATGGCGATTTATTAAAGCTGGCTTTCTGAGCAATGTAAACATGGAAGCAAATATAAAGCTCTCAGCTTGTACACTGAGAAAGCATTATCAGCTGATGCCTCCACCTGGGGCAAGGCAGCAGTGGCCTCTTGCAGTAATTAATTTGGGCCATTAGCTGAAAGTCAGGGTTTGTTTCAGTTCATCAGTCTTCCTCACACTCTGACCCTCCAAAATAAAATAAAGTTATGTAAAAACAAACACTGACTTCATGTCTGTTGTGCCATCAAAGCGCCTCTGATCTGATAGATGGATCACTAAGTACATGTACAACTCTGCTGTGACAGCAGCAACTTGCTCTGCTTGAGCTACAGCAGCTGGACATTTTGTATGCGCCAAAAGCATCAAATAAAGCATTTTGTGAAAGGTGCAAAATGTTTCACATCTGGGAAGGAAGGCTTCAAAAGGCAAAGGAAAGGTTCCAAATTTAAGTGCAAATATGTACACAGTGGTAAAATACATGAAGGGGATTCAAGGTCCGAGCAACACATGATGTGCACCATGGATTTCCTACCACAAATGGCACCCCATGTTGATTTTCTCCTTCCCTCTTACTGGGTAGAACAACTCACTTCATGATGTGGCTTCATCATGTAGTGAGTTTCCTTGCCTGTTGCTAGGAGCAACTGATGATACCATGAATTGGAAACAGGTAAACTGACAATGTCGCCATGCTCCCTGATGTGAAAGGGTCAGCAACACAATGCCTACAGTGCCTACAGTTGCCAGTGTGCATGCTAGTGCAAGAGGGTTTTATAAGCATATGATGAACAATTTGTTGTTACTGTTTAGTCGTTTAGTCATGTCTGACTCTTCGTGACCCCATAGACCAGAGCACGCCAGGTGCTCCTGTCTTCCACTGCCTCCTGCAGTTTGGTCAAACTCATGTTGGTAGCTTCAAGAACACTGTCCAACCATCTCGTCCTCTGTCGTCCCCTTCTCCTTGTGCCCTCCATCTTTCCCAACATCAGGGTCTTTTCCAGGGAGTCATCTCTTCTCATGAGGTGACCAAACTACTGGAGCCTCAGCTTCAGGATCTGTCCTTCTAGCGAGCACTCAGGGCTGATTTCCTTCATAGAATCATAGAATCATAGAGTTGGAAGAGACCACAAGGGCCATCCTGCCAAGCAGGAAACACCATCAGAGCACTCCTGACATATGGTTGTCAAGCCTCTGCTTAAAGACCTCCAAAGAAGGAGACTCCACCACACTCCTTGGCAGTAAATTCCACTGTCGAACAGCTCTTACTGTCAGGAAGTTCTTCCTAATGTTTAGGTGGAATCTTCTTTCTTGTAGTTTGGATCCATTGCTCCGTGTCCGCTTCTCTGGAGCAGCAGAAAACAACCTTTCTCCCTCCTCTATGTGACATCCTTTTATATATTTGAACATGGCTATCATATCACCCCTTAACCTCCTCTTCTCCAGGCTAAACATGCCCAGCTCCCTTAGCCGTTCCTCATAAGGCATCGTTTCCAGGCCTTTGACCATTTTGGTTGCCCTCCTCTGGACACGTTCCAGTTTGTCAGTGTCCTTCTTGAACTGTGGTGCCCAGAACTGGACACAGAATGGATAGGTTTGATCTTCTTGCGGTCCATGGGACTCTCAAGAGTCTCCTCCAGCACCATAATTCAAAAGCATAAATTCTTCGGCGATCAGCCTTCTTTATGGTCCAGCTCTCACTTCCATACATCACTACTGGGAAAACCATAGCTTTAACTATACGGACCTTTGTCGGCAAGGTCATGTTTCTGCTTTTTAAGATGCTGTCTAAGTTTGTCATCGCTTTTCTCCCAAGAAGCAGGCATCTTTTAATTTCGTGACTGCTGTCACCATCTGCAGTGATCATGGAGCTCAAGAAAGTAAAGTCTCTCACTGCCTCCATTTCTTCCCCTTCTATTTGCTAGGAGGTGATGGGCCCAGTGGCCATGATCTTTGTTTTTTTGATGTTGAGCTTCAACCCATATTTTGTGCTCTCCTCTTTCACCCTCATTAAAAGGTTCTTCAATTCCTCCTCACTTTCTGCCATCAAGGTTGTGTCATCTGCATATCTGAGATTGTTGATATTTCTTCTGGCAATCTTAATTCTGGCTTGGGATCATCCAGTCCAGCCTTTTGCATGATGAATTCTGCATATAAGTTAAATAAGCAGGGAGACAATATACAGCCTTGTCGTACTCATTTCCCAATTTTGAATGATGAACAATAGTTACGTTTAACTAGGGGCTGCCATCGCTGCTGATGTTGCTCAACCACCTGTCTATTCTCTGCCCTCCCCCCAGCACCCTTGCCAATCCAAGCCCCTCCCTTTACACCTCTCACCAATCCCCCATCCCCTCAAAGGTTCTTCAATGCATCCATGTATGGTCTTTCGTCTCCATTTTTGTCTTGTTCACCTAACATACATTTGTAAGCTTTTTAGGCAAGGACTCTGAATCAAAATATATGATTGGAACAGTCATGCGGTCACAGGAGGGAGCCAGCAGTAAATCACAGTGAGCAAGTCAGAGTTAACTCTTTATTAGCAAAAACAGGATCTGTACAGGAGTGTTAGGCCTAATGAGCTCAGCAACTCATCTCCGGCAGATCTTGCCTCCATGAAGCAGTTGTTGAAACAGAACGTCCCCATCTCCCCACAGCCCTGAGATCTTCTGATGAAGGGTAGTATATAAATGTAATAAATAAATAATAATAATAAGTCCACCCTTCTCCATGGGTTTTTCAAAGAAATTTGAGACTGTGCCTATGTGAAGCTAACTTCTCCTCCACTCTCTTCATGCCTCTCCTGGTTCTGGGATATGGGGGCAGGAAGGGAGCTTGTCACAGCAGAAGGGGGAGACACCCCATGCCTCTTCATCAGCTGGACTCATCTCTGCCTCTTGGTCTCTGTCCTCTTCTGCTTCAGCTTTAGCTTCTTATTCTAGACTTCTCTCTGCCAAAGACTCCCCACTCACCCACTCAGTAAGCCCCATACCTCTTCAACTTCCAACACCTCCTCCCAGTCTTCTCCCTCTTCTCCCTCTGACCACTCATTATCATCCCACCACCACTCCCTGAGCTCTGAGCCTTCTTCCCTCAGGGATTCCCAAGCTGGTTATTCCCACCATTCCTCTGTATCCAACCATGTGACATGTGGTATAGCTTTCATTGGTCTATACCGTATCTGGAAGGCATGTGGGAAAGGGCTCACATGTTTCAATGGGAGATCTGCCTGTATTTCCCCATGCTTTTTATGCTGGGTTCACATAACACCCCCCATATCATGATGAAATTTATTGCAGTTGGTGGCTGTTCACATGCATTTTCAATTTTGCCAGTGGTTGTGCATATATTCACACCAGACAGGTCAACCTGAACTCTGCATACTGCATCTCTGAAGCTTGTCCAAAGCCACCTTGACTTGTGTGTGTTGAACGATTCAGAGACCTTTGTGCCCTTCACCAGGAATTGACTTATAATAATCTTGGAATCCTCAAGGTGGGAAAGAACAGTCAATGTCACCTCACTTTTAGCTGATCTTTCCAGCCAATGCTTTGTCTCACTTCTCTGAAAGGGAAGACCTCATAACTTTTTCCACTGTCTGCTGAGGAAAACTTTTTCCACTGTCTGCTTTAGTACAAATTGAGAAGCTACCCCTTACGGTGTGGCAAATACGACCTCGCAGTGGCTTTTTTACAGCTACTGCTGGAGCCTGTTGTGCTTTTGCTGGGTCAAATTCCTTGCCTTTTGTTATTTGAGCTTCCTTGTGAGAATCGCTGCAGTCTAAAGGAGTGTCAGGACATTCCCTTTCTTTGCCCTTTAATCCAATCAGACAGACCTTGCTTTCTCACACTGAGCTGGCCTGCACTCTAAATTTAGCCCAGCAGCTGTGAAGTAAACTTCAGTGAAGATTAAGATTTCTACTCTGATCGTGCATTTCAATATGAATGAAGGCAATAAAGGGGAGATTATCTTTCTGGTTACTTTTCAAATGTCTCATCTTTGAGGCATCACTTGTTTGCATAAAGTCTGATGCACCCGCTCAGGTCTTCCCTGCCTGCCCCTCCCAGGAAGCTCAAGGCATAGGCAACTAATAATCATTTTTAAAAAACATGGAGGGGAAGCCAAGGGGTCTTTGATGGCAAGTGAGCAAATGATCCTGGCTGCTAGAAAAAAATGTGGCTGTTCAAAAACTTTGAAGGCAAAATTCAGGAAGGTGATGTTTCAGGGGGATGATTTTTTGTTGGGATACATTTTTCTGAATATAATAAGCTACTTTGTATTAGATAGGAAAGAGACTTATATGGAAGATTAATAGCTTAACGTACCATAAATTATTTTGCCAATTATTTCAGACCCATTCCCATAGCACTTTGGATGTAACACAGAGGACTGTGGCCTGTCCTCTCCACTCTTCTATCACCAGTGTTACAAAAGGTCTCTGACATGAAAATGATATGCTATGAGGGTGACCTGCAACCAAATGTTGCAGTATGTCTTCACCTCCCACAGTATCGTTCTCCGGCATACTATAAGTAGATTAAGCAGGATTCCCCCATCCTTTCCCCCATTTTTATTTTCCTTTTTAAATATACTTCTGGAAATGTCAGGTTTCCATTGAACACAGTGATCTCTCCATGAACCCACTTTGGCTACAATCCTGGCAGCAAATACCCTCCCTGCAGAATAACAATCAATAACTATTGTGATGATGTTGGAACTTGGAACCTCAACTCTGCAAATTATTTCATCTGTATGATGACTTATAAAGCAGCAAGAACATGGGAAATTCATAATGACTGCACTTGAAATAAAAAAGTACTGTAAAGAGCTCCAAAAGGATCTAGCCAAACCGAGTGAATGGGCAGTAAGATGACAAATGCGATTCAGTGTAAACAAGTGCAAAGTGATACATGCTGGGTCTGAATTGGTGGTGATTGACCAGGAACGAGATATTGGGGTCATTGTGGATTGCTCAATGAAGTCAGCAGCAGGTAAGAAAATGGAACAGAGCAACTCCCCTATGAGGAAAAGTCACAACACCTGGAGCTTTTCAGTTTAGAGAAAAGGCAAGTAACAGGATAGAGGTGTATAAAATTATGCATGGTGTCTCACCCAATGAAGCCAAATGTTGGAAGATTCACAAGAGACAAAAGATAGTACTCTTTCACACAGGACGTACTTTCTATGGGAATTTGTTCCCACAAGTAGGAGTGATGGCCACCAACATGGATTAGGCAAATTCATAGAGGACAAGGCCACCTCCATGGTCAGAGGCAGGATGTCTTTGAATGTCAATGGTTGGAAATCATAAATAGAGTGCAGTTGCACAAAGCTCTTTCTTGTAGGCTTCTTGTTGACATGTAGTTGTCCACTGTGAGAACAGGATGCTGGGTCACATGTACCATTGGCCTGACCAATCATACACTTCCTACCTTCTTATTTAAAATCTTTTTATGTTACCTTTGACCGTAAAAATCTTCTCAAGGTGACTAATAAAACATAAAACAGGAAAAGATATCAGAAAGCAATATAGGGATTCCAAGTGCATTGAAGGCATTGTCTAGTTCGAATTCCTACAATATGCTATATGGTAAGTCAAGGGAAAGTTGCTTGCCTAAGGCTGCCTAAAGGGTTCACATTGGAGGGATGAGATTTAAACAGGGACTGCCTGACTTAGAGCTATGCCAAATCAATGATGGAAACTGTCTCTCAACCAGGGCCAGTGAACATGAGGAGTTGCATCCTAGGAAGTCATGGCTAACTTAAGTCCATTGATTTCAGTGGACCTACACTGAGTAAGACTCCCAAATGCAACCCAAGAATACTGATACACTCCAGGTTAAATATCAGTCTTGGCATATCACCAACAATTATGTGGCGATGGGCAGAGCACTGAGGGGTTATGCTTTATACTTGCGCTGCATGAGACCACTTCTTTTCTTGGATGTTATACCTGCATCTTTTTCTATAATTGGGATAATTTCCCCAGAGATGAGCATTGCCTTGGTGCTGACCTGTTAACACAGCACAAAGAACACAAAGAGCAGGAATTAGTGTGAAAATGTCACTGTAAACTACAATAACCTGTCAAGTTATTAATACAGCATGCTCCCCAAGCAGCAAAATTGGGCCAGTCACATTTATGGGAAGTATTTATATTCAGCCTTTAAACCCCTGAGATTCAGGCGTCACAATTTGGGCACCATAATTAATTATCCCTTTTCCCCAATCTGTTTGTGTAAAATTTGCACTGAGTTCAAATCCTGTGGTTGTCAAGGAGTCTCAGGATATTAGATTTTTAGCCTTGTGAAGAGAACGTCCTTCGGGGGGGGGGGGGGATAGTCTGAAGAACCCTTGACATGAAACTGGCTTTCAGCCCATATATTTTTAGTTGCTGAGAAACATAATCCTAGTGCACGATGTTTAAGGATTGTGTAATATGTTCCTTGATGACTCTGAGAATTTTCTGACAATGATTGAAAAGATTAAAAGTGTGTGTGTGTGGAGGGAATTGGATGAGATATTTGGCTGTGTACAGGTAAACAGTCCTTTGTAAAGCTGAATAATTAGTACTGTCCACATTTATTTTGAGTAAGATAGTAAGAAGCAAAAATGAGATATCTCCACATCAAAACACAGTAGATGCATTTCATGACAGTGATGATGATGATGATGATGTGTGTGTGCATATTCTCATGCCCCAGCAAAATGCACTTCCTAGTTTGGAGATAATTGAGTAAGTCTACAAAATGGGGCAAAAATATAATTTCTTTCAGAGTTGAGGGCAAGAAGCATTGCCCTCACTGTGATGTGGCTTAATTGAAACTGGAATTATAAGTATTGGCCATACTTATTTTGACTGAGGTGGTAGGGAACATGAAACAACACAGAGCTTTAGCTCAACCCCAAATCTTTAGTTTTTTTTTTTTAATTTATTGTTTCAATTTCCATCCCAACCTTCATCAATTCATGATCCGTATGTGTGTGTGTGTGTGTGTGTGTGTGTGTGTATGTGTAAGAATTTGATTAGCTATATGGCAACATGTCACCGTCACACTGGTAACCTGAAGCCTTCATGCCTGGATCACATAGCCAGGAAGCAGTTGCTGAAAAAGGCAGTGAACACAAAGCAAAACAATGCAAAAAAGAAAAGAAAAGAGGGAACTATGGTTGGGCTAAGGAATATTATGGATCTTGCAAAACAATCCCCTTCACACCATGGGAATTTTACTCCACCCCAATCTCTCTCATTTTATTTATTATTTCAATTTCTGTCCTGTGCTTCATCAATACATGGTCCCACCAGAGGCTGCAACATAAAATACCATCAAAATGTCCAGAAAAAAGCCAGTTAAAGCAATTGACAACTCAGATAAAATATATAAAGTAACAATCCATAGTGCAACAGCATGGATTACAGCTGACACATCAGGTACTCCCTGCAAGACCTTGTTCTGAGAGGTGTGCCAAGAGGGAAGCAATGAAGCAGACCCTCCAAGTGTCCCTGTTTTCCAGGGACAGTCCTGGATTTACAGAAGCCATCCCAATTTCTGGTTTGATCCCGGAATGTCCCACTTTTCCTTGGGATGTCTCTATTTTCATTGGAGAACTGTTGGAGGCCTTCTGTGACCGCCGAGCCAAGGAGATAAGTAACTATACAATCTTTAGAAAACATCTGAAGGCAGCCATGTATCAGAAGGTTTTTTAATGTTTAATGTTTTATTGTGGGTTTTTTTTTATGTTGGAAGCCACCCAGAGTAGTTGGGGCAACCTAATCATATCAGTGGGGGTATGAATAATAATAATAATAATAATAATAATAATAATAATAATAATAGACATCCCTATTTTCACTAGAGAAATGTTGGATGGTATGCTGTATCTCATGGGGGTGGAATTCCAGAACTAAGGTAGCCATTGGAGGCTGGTGCTCATTGGGTCTGGTAGGATGGAAAACAAGGAGGCCAACAGTAGACAGAGCCAGATCTCATGACAGGTCAACTGATTCTGGTTTTGTCTGCAGCCTTTTCCTCCTTTTGAGTTCCACAAAGGCATTGAGACCAAGGAGGAGGCTCACAGCCAATGCCACCCACTAGACTGGTTGTAAAAAAGGAGGTAGGCAGGTGGGTGCTCTCCGAGTTTGATGGGGCAGTGCCTTGATTGTCCTCATCGACCAGTAATCACTAGGGGGTAACACCATATTAATGGTGAGAGGAACAAGGCTAAAAGGAGGCAATTGGAATCTCTTTATGGCTACATCTAGACTTCCAGTACTTTGTGGGAGGGATTCAAGCACATACAGTATGTTTAGGCTTGTGCAATGAGTGTGGATTAGAGTGTTCTATTGACCTAGTGTAACAAATCTACGCTAAAAGAGAAATGGACTTTTTGTGGTTAGGAAAGTGGCAGTGCCTTGAAAAGTGTGGGATGAACAAATGATCAACAGGAAGATGTATAAACTCTCAGCAAACAAACATAACGACATCAGAATGCATGCTCAATAATCGAGTCACCTGGAGGACCTCAATGACTCTAGCATAGGGATTCATCCTGCAGGGAAGGAAAGAGGCCTTTTGGATTTGAAACTCCTGATTTCATTCTATGCTAGGACCTACTGACAGCTTTACTGACTGCCTCTGTGTGATGGAAATGGCAGGTGGAGTCGGCTGCAAAGAGGATTTCTGTCTCAAGCATCTACTTCATGGCACATGTGTAACTGAGAGTGTCTAGAGGTCAGGAGAGGACACATCTCTGTTGATATTGGCTTATGAAGAAACGTATATTTATTTTCTTTAATCATCCTCATGACAAGAAGCATTTTCCATTGAACTAATTATACCACAGTGTAAAGTAGATGGGGAAGCAGATTGGTTCAGTGTGTGATGGGTTTGTTGTTTGCTTGTTATTGCTGTTGTTAGCACTAATGGTATTCTTCACATGTGTATCTTGCCCTTCCTCTAAAGAGCTCAGGGTGGCTTCCAGGAGGGCTGCCTCTTCTTTGACCTTGCCTTGTAAAACGTTTATTTTCTCACATTATATCCCATCTTTCTTCATTTATGGAACCCAAGACAATGTACCTGTGGTTCCCAGATGGTTATCCATACAGGGACTGACCAGAGCCAGACCTCTTTAGCATCAGCAAGGTGGTGGCCTTATGTAACTTCTGACCATATTCTGGGTAGATTAGATCGTCATTCTAACATCATCCAACAAGTTTCATGGAATCATGGTCTTCTGACCTAAGCCTAGCATTCTGCGGTATCTTTTTTCCAGAACACAGCGAACTACTAAAATATGTTGCTAAATTGCCCTCCTCCCCACCATTGATAAAGACTAGTGGGACTTTGAGTGCCTTAGAGAGGGATTTGATAATCTGGCACAAGAAATCCCTGCCCAATCACAAGTACTACATAGCGAAGCCTGATCTGCTGGAGCAGAAGATAAGGTCATAGGGATCAGAACTGGGTATTGGTGCCACCCCTAGACAAATTCTGTGTTCCTCAGCTAAATTCATGTGAGGTGACATTTATTACCAGAATGTGTCTATGTGTTTTTTTCACTATCAGCAGCTGAAGGCAGACAGTAGCTCTTTCCAAGAGTCAAATGTGGCTTTAAAGAGTGGCTGCTGCTCACAGTATGTATATTTATCCCACATTTATTTCTGGCAAACAAGTTTGGCTGATTTTGTCTTAGCACATGATAAGCTGGTCTTATACTAGGTTAGATGATTGGTCAATCCCAATATTGTCTATTCTGATTGGCAGAGATCTTTCCTACCCCTGCTGATGGGAAGGCTGAGGGAACCTTCTGCATTTACCACATGTGGTCTGTCACTGAGTTACGGTGCCTTCCCATTAATGTATGTTTGACCAAAGCTTACAACTGGACAAAACAAAGGTGTTTATACTCCATGGGAAGAGAACCCAATTTTAAACTGTTTCCAACTCTTTTATACATTACTATTTCCAGCCACAACCTGATTGGTGTGAATCTGGTTGTTTGTATTTCAATGTATTTGAAGTGTTTAATTGGGAAGAAAGGTACACAGCTAAGATGGTGGTGACTATCAACATTTTAAAAGAACAGTGTAATGTAACGGTGCTAAACACTTTTTTGCTTAAGCTGTATTTCATTAATAGTTTAAGATATATATTAAAAATAGAGCCAGAAAGCCATTTAGCACTAAATAGAAGACTGATTAAAAAAATCAACAGGGTGCCCCATCACAAGTGATATAAGTAATGTGTGCTGGCCTATAAAGGGTAGTGTTGAATGTATTTGCATTCCTTTTGTAAGAAAAAGATGGAAGAAGCACTGGGGGGAATGCAAATGGACAATGGCATAATATGGGCCCCCATAACATGCGGATGAACGAGACATGGTGATTCCACATTAATGTCTAATGTGGAAGCAGCCTTGATTGCCTTCTGATTCCATTCAATCCCATGCTTGTACTCTAGGCTTTGCTGAAAGCCTCAGTGAAAAGCCATAGCTCAGTGGTAAGCATCTGCCTTGTGAAGGCCCATGGGTCCAATTCCCCAGAGACCTATGTCCAAAATCCTAGAGTGTTGCTGCTAGTCTGTGTAGTGTAGTGTAGACAACACTGAGTGAGATGAACCAATGGTCTGAGTGAACCAGAGAGCTCTCAGACACAGAGCTTTAAAGTATGAACCATGCATGGAAAGTTTGGAGGAAATGTAAGTGTGGACAAGCCCTCCATAACAGGCACCTTCCTACATTCCTATGGTCTTACATTTGGTCATCTTATGATTTTTTTTTCTCTCTCTCTCACTCGCTTGCTCGCTCTCTGTATGTATAAATGTCTTATCATCTTTCACTTTCTGTAAGCCATTTCCTTTCTTTTATAAAACACAGTAGCGCTTTTGGCAGCAAAGCATCAGAAGGCATTTGCTGTTGACAAGCGGTATCCATAGCCCACTTCCTAGATCATATAGCGCAACTTCGTGATGGTGTGCTACAACCAGATACAGAGGCATTAACTGGCTTAAATGTGCAAAGCGACTTCGTTCCGTGAGTAATTGCACTGAAGAATGATTGCTCTCCCTGTGCCCTTGTCCCAACGCCTTGTGTTAAGACCAAAGAAACATGTATCTCTCAACATCGCCGCAGCTAACGATGACATGACTAGCAAACGCTGGGAATCAAACCACAGCCAAACAAACACCAGGATTTAAATGCCATTAACACACAAGTGAAGACCTTCTGCTTGCTAGGATTCTTATATCCCAAGAGTACTAATTTTCAAATCACTCTGCTATCAGAAGCCCCACTTAAACAACCGTCCCTCAGCTTGAGAAGAGGAAGACAGTAGACCCCTTACAATAAGAGAGTAGGAAATACCAAGGGTGGGCCGACTTTAGCCTTGTGCACAGCGGCGGAGGAAGCTGCTTGAGCGCCTGGGGCGATGCGCCTAGGGGCGGGGTGAGTTGCCCATAGGGACGGGGCACACCGCAGGGCCTCTGGAGTCTGCCTGCCTCCTCCCACTCAGCTGCCCTACAGCTGGAGGGGCAGCAGGCAGACCGTTTGAGCAGTGCAGAGCCTGCGCTCACCCAAGCCACCTGGGAGAGATGCGTGGCTTGGGCGCGCTGCAGGCCCCGCGGTGAGTGCCGCCTGGCATTTTGTCACCCTCCTCAGTGGTGACACCCAGGGCGGACTGCACCCACCACACCCCGTTCTTCTGCCCCTGCTTGTGCATCTACTAATTCCTAGAATGAAAGTTAATAATGAGCTCAAGGCGGGGCTGAAATGCCAATCAACTCCTTTCCCCCACCTAATTAGATGCAATGATGCTCAAAGCTCATTATGAATGGCTACCAAATAATCTTACAGGAACAAACGTGTGCAGGTAATAGGGAAAACATATACAAATGTGCCCTGCTACAAACTCTAATGAAGTCCCCCACCAAAGGAGGGGCTAATTGCTTCTAATCCCTCGCCCCTCACCATGAAGAGAACAAGCAAACAGTGTTGTGCCTATGTTGCTAAATTCCTGGTGCTCATTCTTATTTCCCAGTGTAGCACTTCATGAAAAGGGAAATAGAAACACACAAATCTCACAAAGGAATTTGCACTGTACAGTTTTCCCTCCAGGGTGATAAAACTATTAGCTTGAAACAAACAGTTTTTAGATGAAAATAGATCTTCCTGCAGAGAACAATGCGATTTTCTAGTATATTACAGAAAGTTGTGTGTTTCTTCTAAATAAGAACCTAAGGAAGGTGGAAAGGAAGGAAAGGGATAGTAAGAAAGATATCAGAGTCCCACAAGATCAATCTATAATCATAATGAAGTGCTGGCGGCAATTTGGCAACTTTGTAGCATCTGGGAATAGAAGGTCATTGGGTCTAATTATACCGCAAAGAGAGGAAAGGAAGAAATGTAGCATGTAGCTGAATTCAGAGCCGTCTTAGATTTCAATCTAAGGGAGTGCAATAAATAAATAAATAAATAAATAAAATGCTTTGGCAACAAGAATAGTATCAGCTGGGAAAGGCTGGGAGGCAAACGATCAAGAGGGCCTTTATATATTTCCTCAGTGGTGAATACTGTGTTAGTGAAAGATGTCAGGATGAATTTGGGCAGTGGGTGGAGGAGCAGAAGAGTGAGAGGAGAATGAGTCCAGGGTTGTGAAATGTGTTTAGGTTAGAAATCCAGCATATGGGTTTACGGCTTTAGTTTTACAAGCCAACAGTGATGATATCTGCAGATGTCATTGGGCGTCCCATTTGTTTCTATTCAAGAAGACCATCATTGGTATGGGAGTCTTCCTCTTCTTCAAGAACAACACTTGAGGGTACCAAGAAGGATCAGTGTATCTCTCAGTTCCCAGTAACACGTGCCCTCCCTCCAGGAAGGAATTGCAGAAGTGGGAATTGCAAAGAAGCAGGGCAGCTTCTCAAGGGTACAGTAGCAGAATCCAACTCTTTGTGAGCAAGTCCTAATCATCATGCAATGACAGATTTCTGGGGCAGACTTCAACTACTGCACGTTTCATAGCCCTGAGATGATTGTTTCTCCAAAGAACAAGAACAAGACTTGGGAATGTCTTGCTGTGATCCTCCTAAGAGGATAAGCAGTAGCAGAAACACAAGTTGGTTTAAAAAAACAAAAACAAAACCAGAAACACGCACACATTTGGATCTTTCCTTCTAACTATTTCTTGCCTATCTTACAGCAACAAAGGAATGGACAAATGATTCCAAAAACTAAGCAGAATTGATCCTAGACAGTGCCAAGATGGGGCACTGCCTGTGAATCCTATGTAAGCCACTGTGAACTTTGGAAACAAAAGGTGGTATCCGTACACAGTGGCGGAGCTACATGCTCCGGCACCGGGGGGGTGGAGAGCAGGTGGGGGTGGGGCTGGTGTGCGTCCCGGGGGTGGGCGTGCTGCCCACAGGGGTGTGGTGCGTGTCCTGGGGGCAGGGCACACCGCCTGCAGGGACGTGGCGCCGAGCGCGGGCGGAGGGGGCAGCCATGGTGGCACCCAACTGGGATTGCACTGCCGGGGGCTGTGTGCTCCCCCGCACTCCTCTTCCCCTGCCAGTGTCTGTATACAACAAATGTGCTAGTCTTCTTTGATGGTTTCTTCTTTGTAACAAATTTCAACCATATGAGACTGATAAGGAACAATCTGACTGGGTAACTTTTCATATTTTTCTGGTGACCCTGGGAAATGTGAAAAAGTTGCCTAGTCAGCTTGCTGTATTAATCCTATCTGTTTTATGGTCAACAGCCTTCTTTTGTCGCCAAGTTGTCTGGCCTCCCCAACTTCCTCACTATTTTATTTCCTTACCCTTTCTTACACTATGGAAGGAGCCACTTCGTACCTGGTAGACATCCTTTCACCTCAGGGCTTTTTTCAGCCGGAGCTCACTGTAGCTGAGTTCCGGCACCTTTCAGGTGGGCACCATTGCCATTCGAAGAGAGCAAGGAAGAAGTTCATGGTGAGCTCAGGCACCTCTTTTTCTAGAAAAAATAGCACTGAGCAGCCTGTATTGTTAAATTGGGGTGGCTAAGCTGCTGTTGTCCGGATGCTGTTGGACCCTTCATTCCTGACCACTGGCCATGCTGGCTGAGACTGATGAGCATTGTAGTTCAACAACATCTGCAGGGCTACAAGTTGTCCATCCCTGTCTTAAATAAACAAGCTGTCAAACAATGTTGGGTAGCTGGACTGGAGAGCCACTCAAAGTCAAAAGGGTGTTTTGCTATTGAAAGTAGACCAAAAGCGTCTAGAACGATGCCCTGCTCCATCTACAGAGAGAGACAGGCAGCCTGAAGTAAGAAGAAAGTGTCAGTTTTTACATTTAAGGATTGGTGCTTTATGAGGCTTGATGTCTTAATGCTTCCTCTGGGACTATTCTGCATGAGTGCATTGCACAGGTGGCCCATTGCAATTTATAGTCACAATAATTGAACAGGAGAAATAAGAGCCTTGAGCCTTAACAGCACATGGGATGCAGCTGGTTTGGGTGCTTAGGCGGTAGGCATAACTTTTATATGACAAAGTCTCTTTCTGAAAGACAGGAAGTTGTTCTCTCCTCCCTAGAAGCGTCATGCCCCACTTTTTTTTTGGTAGTTGTGCATACCAGGGCATGCTCCTGGAATCACTTTGTCAAGCCCTAAAACGAGCAATTTAATCCACCATAATTTATATGGCTATGGAATTCTTTTCAATGAACATCTGTGAAAGAGTCAGTTTGAGAAATGCAGGAACCAAGTTGTCATTAAAGCTGGAGACTTGAATGAATATTTTATGATCCTCTTTTTCAAGTTTTTATATGCTAACATCTCATATGAAGTTTTCTTTCAGCACGCGTGCAAGGAAAGCACGGCCTTCGCCCCCCTAAGTTGCCTCCTTTTGGAAGATATTGCAGGATCAGCTATCCCCGAGTTTTCCTGTTCATCACTCAGTTTTAAATAAATGGCCAACCATCTTAGATTGTTTCTTGAAAGAGCAACAGGCCTGTTTACTCTGCCTGGAGCATGCTGCCGCTGCTGGTTTGGGAAGTGGTGTGCACATGGTGTTAGTCACAAGCTATATCTATCCTATCGTTTCCCAAACTTCTATCCACAATGAGAAAAAGAACTAGATATGTTTTATGCTGCTAATGTGGGCACAGCCTCAGAGTCAAAATAAAATCTTCTTCTGAAAAAAGAAATCTAGAATGTCATTAGGGAAGAGAACCAACCATTATGAATGTGAAATTAGGCTGCAATACTGTGTCCTACTGAATTCAATGGGTCTTACTCCCAGGTAAGTAGGGTAAGGATTGGAGCCTAAAATAGTATCTGTTTATTGGTGTGTATAACATGGGAAGTTTAAAATCAGTTTCATTAACACACAATTAGAATTATTAAAGATAGTGGGAAGAATATAGTTGGTACCATATGCACACTGTTAAGTGTGAACAGTGAGTACAATTCTCTGCTTCTAAAAGTGTGGTTGATGGGATGGGGGTGGGGGGTCAGCTCAAATATATGATGAATTCAGAAGCCAAAATGTGTCATTTCACATCTTAGGTGTTTTAAAATGAATTTTCCAGTATAAAGGTCTGTATCGTGGGCATTATTAGATTGTTTGAAAACTACTGAAGGTAATGGAATGAACAGACCAGGCCCCATAGATGTTTTCTCAGGAGCAGGGTTGGGGGAGAAATTGAATTCAGTTCACACTGAAAGCTGAATTTACCTAATTCAACCTTTCTGGAACACTATGAGAACTGAAACACAGCCATCCATCAGAATTCACACTTCTACAGATTTTGATATGCATTTCTCTAGCAGAGCAATGTGTACAAAAATGTGTGCATTAAAAATCCATATTATTAGGAGAAATTGCTTTGCTTTGTGCTTATTAGGCAAAATTGCAAATTTCACACTACAGTAAAATGCTGGCAAATTTTCACGAGGACAAAAATTGTAAACTGTTGATTCTTGCTATAATAGGGTGAGATAGCACCGTTCAATGTGCTGAGAAGATATGAAGTGAATATGGCAGCAAGGGCATGAATTTGTTTCATCTGCACTCTGATTCGTTTGCAGAATCCCAGTTTTCCATGCTGAGCCCTATTTCCCAGAAAATACCTCTGCATATTTGGAGAAAAATGAATAATGCTGTTGCCTCTGAAGTATATCCAAGCTTCTGCCACAGGAGGTCACTCAATAGCAATGCATAAATCTCTGAAGAAGTGCAATGTGAAAGGTGACAGGACCTGTTCAAAACATTTGAAAACCAAACCGGGGTATGTCCATGTCCATTCTGAATATACTGAAGGGCAGGATTTTCAGCTGATCCTTTTGAAACCATATGTATTTATTTATAAAAATATTTATATTCTTCTATTTCTAGAAAAAATATATTAGAGCTAATTACAATTATACATTCACTGTTCTCCTAGCCTGATTTTAGAAGTCAGCTGAGCTGGTGAGAAAATAATTGATGAAAGATGGGGAAGAAAGTTGGGGAAGAATTACACTTCCCTCACCAACTGGCATATTTTGGTCATAAAAAATAGAACCTATCAGGTCATTTCTAAAGATGTGACCAGGGCAGGTGTGTGAACAAATATGGCTATATGGCTCCCTGTATCATATCTAATTTGTTTTGCTCCAAGCGTTTCTGGTTTTATGAAACCTGGTTTGTGGTTAAGACTAGCAAAGCTAAGATGGAAGAGAGGAGATCTCATTTGCAAAGACTGCATCTCTCAGCTGCTTGCATCCCATCCCTTGCCTTCACTTCCATGTCAAAACACACTGTGGTGCACTTGTGCCTGATTCTCCAAGTCCTTCACTGTTATACATTTAAGCATGTAAGAGTTTCTGGGCTGGATGTTTTTTGTCTCCACTTCTGTATATTCACATTTATTATTGACCCTATATTACTAGATCTGTTTAGCAAGGCACATCCAGTCCTGGGTTTGTCTCACTCTCTGCTGTTTCCATTCTGCTGCAGTTCCGCTTCTGCTAAAACCTATGTTGTTGCTCTTATTATCTACTTTGTGCAAAACTTATGAAATTAATTGCACGATTAATTTCAATGCATTTCAGTGTAAGTCAAACATCAAAAATAATACAGTAAATTAAATCCTTTCTTGCATATATTTGGCAGTTATGCAATACTGCCAATACTGATGGTATTTGCTTGTATGATTTCCATTCATGACCTCTGATGAACATTTGAAATGCAGGATTTCTGCTCTCATTTCCATTTCAAATGGAATCCTCCAGCATCCCTAATTCCCCACCCACCCCATTCCTTAGTGTGAGATTAGATTGCAGTTTATTGAGAATTCATTTGTAATTTTCCTTAAAATGATTAAAATATCAATTAAATAGAATGCTGTACCTGATTTTGTAATTTCCTTTAGGCTGAGGAGGATCCATCCATCAGAACTGGACTCTGAGGAATGGGATGGGGAGGGAAGTTAACACAAGCTTCTAAACAATGAAAAATGTCAGCTCCCCACTTTAGCTTCCAGTGTGAGACTATAATGCCAGAGTGTTGAAGTAGTTACCACGGGGTGGCCAACATAGTACCATTCAGATAACATTGACTACAACTCCCATCAGTCTTGAGCACTGGCTACACCCCTGGGTAAGAGTGTAGTGCAGTGGTACGTCGGGTTAAGAACTTAATTTGTTCTTGAGGTCCGTTCTTAACCTGAAACTGTTCTTAACCTGAAGCATCACTTTAGCTAATGGGGCCTCCCACTGCCGCCGTGCTGCCGGAACACGATTTCTGTTCTCATCCTGAAGCAAAGTTCTTAACTTGAAGCACTATTTCTGGGTTAGCGGAGTCTGCAACCTGAAGCGTCTTTAACCTGAAGCGTATGTAACCCGAGGTACCGCTGTATTCTTGGTTCAATTTTTCCCTCAGTTCACTTCAAATTGCACACTGAACTTGGGGCAGTTTTTCTCTTTCAGTCTAATCTACCTCTCAGGGTTGTTGTGAGATTAAAATGGGAAGGTTGTAAGAACTGAAAGCACCTTGGAGAAAGGGTGGGGGGAAATGAACAAATCCAAGGCCTGTTGATGGGCCGGGCTGGGTTATGTGTGATACTATGGCTGTGTACATACCATATATTTAAAGAACGCTGGGAACTGTAGTTTTCCCTTGCAGAACTGCAGTTCCCAGTGTCCTTAACAAGCTACAGTTCCCATGATTTTGGGGAAACGCATGTGCTTTATGGTGTGTACACAGTTAAGGTAGGAAGTTCTTTTTAGATCTTTCAGTCCTAGGAAGAGCCTTTGCATGGTTTCCCTTTGATTATATGGAAACTTACTGTCCCATTTAAATACTGAGCATCACAGAAAAAAGAGATGGTAAATTACATATTTTCTATGTTTCACCTTCTAGGGAGCCGGGGGAACCTCCCTACAATTCTGATTTGCCTGTTGATCTCCAGCATTGTTTTTGATGAGTTGCTAAATTGCTAAATTGATGGGCCAAGCAATTTATTAGGTGTTTTGTCTGTTTTTAACTGCAGTCTGCCTCTCAAGGAAACAAGTATTGTCTGTGGTGTGGAAGATGAGTCTCTGTGTGATGAGAGCCATGTGTACCAAGCCCCCATTTTTCATAACTGCTGTCATTTTACAGATGTATGACCCTCTTCGCCTGGTTACGGAGAAGCCGGGGGTGGGGTAGAGAATGGGGAAAGAAGATAATATACAGGGCTCCGCAGAAGAAACTCTGGTAGGCAGATACACAAATCATGTCATGCAAACCAGACCCGGCTAAAGGAACATTGCATCCCTCTTCAGAAGACAATAACAGATAGGACAGAGAAAGATGGAGTCTGAGATGATTAGGAAAACAGGAACGGTTAATGGATAACAGCAATGTGGCGCCAAGTAGTTCATTTCATGTCATAAAGATATGAGAAGCAGCACAAACAGAGAGCAGGTAAAAGGTCTTTGAAATTCATCCAATCAATGCAGATACAGGCTTGTGTCCCCAGTGGATCTGGCAGAAATGGTTACAGATGGTGGAAAAGTTAATTTATTTCAAATGGTGTCGTTTTGTTTTCTTGGGTATTTCAGCTTGGGATTCTTTGTAATGGGCCTACAGCTCCAGTCTATGCCGGTGCTGCAGCACTGACAATGTACAATGAGAACCAGAGCTACCATTTTGATTCTCGAAAGCAGCTACAGATGTGATGCAGATGTATAACCAATGGGGTGCAGCGACCTCTCTCCCATGCTTTGCACGCAGGTGGCCTCATGGTTGATCCCTAGCATCTCCAGCTAGAGCTGGGAATAGCCCTTGTCTGAAATCCTAGAAAACAACTGCTGGTCAGTGCGCTGCAAACATCACTGAGCTAGATGACTCAGTGGTCCAAGGCAGTTTATCCTCACCAACTGGCAACCATTCTTCATCATGTTGAAAGGAGGGACTTGTCCATTTGTCTCTCAAGTGAGATGGGAAGGTTCTGCACCAGGGACTTGTGTCTGCTGGTAATAGGGGAATGTATTCAAGTTCCTGTCAGGCTATTTCCTGCTATTTTTCTAGAAAAAGAGGTGCCAGAACACAGCTCCCTTGTTCTTTTAGAATGGCAATGGCATCCACTTGAGAGGTGCCAGAACTGAGTTCCAGTAAGTTCCACCTGAAAAAAGCCCTGCCCTCGGGACATTTTGACCGGCAGACACTAACTCATGAACATTCATTGAAGATGAATGTTGGAAGATGTGGGACTTACAAAAGAAAGTACTTCTTCACACAGCACATAGTCAAACTTTGGAACTTAGTCCCACAGGAGGCAGAAATGGCCACCAACTTGAAGGGATTGAAAAGAGGACTGGGCAAATTCATGGATGATATGGCTATCCATGGGTACTAGCTGTGATGGTCATGCTCGGCCTTCATAGTTGGAGTTTGTGGAAGCCACAGGAGGGGAGAGTGTGCTTGTCCTCAGGCCCTGCTTGGTGGTTTTCCACAGGCATCTGGTTGGCCACTGTGAGACAGGATGCTGGACTTGATGGGCCTGATCCAACAGGCTCTTCTTATGTTCTTATGCTGTCTCCCATTCACTTTTTTAAAGGATTGATTTAGGTAAAGGTAAAGGGACCCCTGACCATTAGGTCCAGTCATGGCTGACTCTGGGTTTGCGGTGCTCATCTCGCTTTACTGCCCAAGGGAGCCAGCATACAGCTTCTGGGTCATGTGGCCAGCATGACTAACCCGCTTCTGGCAAACCAGAGCAGTGCACGGAAACTCTGTTTACCTTCCCGCCAGAGTGGTACCTATTTATCTACTTGCACTTTGATGTGCTTTTGAATTGCTAGGTTGGCAGGAGCAGGGACCGAGCAACGGGAGCTCACCCCATCGTGGAGATTCGAACCGCCGACCTTCTGATCAGCAAGTCCTAGGCTCTGTGGTTTAACCCACAGCGCCACCCACATCCCATTTGATTTAGGATAGAGTTCAATTAAAGCTATGATTTTCAGCACAGCACAGTACGATTATACAATAGTTGTTAACACGGGTTACATTTTACCCTGACCAGTTCCATACAAAATTTCAACACATTCAAATACAGAAAAATCTAACCTCTGAAATAATAAGATTGTTAATTATTGCAAAGTTCAGGCTGCAATTCAACAAATGATGCTGCTTCCAAGATAACCTGCGTAGGGAAACATAAAGATCAGTCTCTGTGTGCAGTGGTTACATCACACATGATAGTGCTGCCCAAGATGGTATTGTGTGCCCTTTAGATAAATATCCCAGTCAACAGATGCATATAGACTAAAGAAGAGCAATTGAGAAAAATGCATGTGCTGGGAAAGTGCAAGGTAACGACTCTAAGCAAAGTAGATTTGTATTGGCATAAAGCCCTTTCAGAAACATTTGCGGTTCATTTTGATCAATGGATTTGAAAATTCTGCTTTGTGGATATAGCAAATACTCAGCTCTTTGCTTAACGAGGTGATAAGGGGCTATAAAGTCAGCTGAGATACGACATTGCAAACAAAATACTTTAGATTGTAGGTGCTGTTTTTGTACCGAAACACATCTGCCTCAATGTTGGAAGCAGTGCCCTTCACTGGTGTTGACAATGGCAGAAGAAAGCACTATACAGAAGTCTGGAACGAAGCCTACTTCTTCAGCCTATTTAGGCAAACTAGAACCCTGGGCAATGGCATAATTCCTCCATGAAACAGCTTGGCTGAACACAGTGGGCCCCTCCCCAGGCTGAAGAACAGAGCGGACTGCAGAATATCTCTTCTGATAGGAAATGGGAGTATTGTATTGAAAAATGCTGTATCCCATTCCCCAGCATGAAGAATGACTGCTTGTCAAAGAAGCAGCAGTACTTTGCATGCTACTTCAGATCATCCAGAACTTCTTCTCTAGGCTTGGGGGCAGGCAGGCTGGTCTAAGAGCAGCACACATATATAAGGCACTGCTTCTCACTTTGGGAGCAATCTGAACCCAAGTTCTGCAGGGATGAGCAAGTTAGGATCCAGTGAGTTAGGATATAGTGGCCATTGATAGTCTTGTTGTCTATGTATCTGCCTAATCCTCATTCAAAGCCATCCAAGTTGGTGGCCATTCATTGCTTTTCACCTGGCAGACACTCCTTCTGGTGGGATAGGATAGATCAGCTTGTATTTCTTGCTGGGGAGGATGCCTGTCAGGTAGGAAGCTGCTCCTTCCATGGTGTAACAAAGGGTAAGGAAAGAGAGGGTGAGGGTTATGGGGCAGACAAACTGGCAACCAAAGAAGGATGCAGTCACCTCTTAGCCGTCCCTGAACCAAGCCACCATATTCATTTCTATATCTCCACCAGTGCCAAAGAAGGTTGCTGTTGTTGCTGTTGTTATTGACAATAGTTGCCAGGCTTAATCAACATTTGAAAAAAGCTTTGAGCGCCTGGAATAAAAGTGACTATAGTATAATTGCAAAGACACCTTAATAAGGATAGTGATCTGTGATAAGCATCTTGATGATGAACAAGATTGAAAGTAATGAATGAATCAATCCAAGTCACATTCCTTATTTATTCTTTTGGGGGGGGGCAATGTTATTTTCTTCCAAATCTTTCCAGATCTCGGGGCATGCAAATATCTATTTTCTTTGCAGTAATGTTGTTAAGAGCAGCCTGGATAGGAGAAGGAGGAGGAGGCATCCCACAGAAGAGATAAAAGAGTACAAAACAGCTCTTGATACCGTGGAGTGTAACCAATTCCTAGGAGTGAGCTTGTGCTTTTGAATATTTTATAATTTATAAACTGGGAACACATGATGTTTTGCTTTTCAAACAGTAGCTCATATTGCATATGCCCTCCATAGACGTGGGATGAAAAACAACAACAGAAAACATGCCCTTTTGTTCCCCAATATTTGGTAGTGCTCTGTGATTTTCATCAGAAGTTTGGCACAGGAGTCATCTGACAGACTGCCTTGTCTATTAACAATGTATAGTTTGGGCCACCCCAGACAACATAATTTGGAGGGCTGCATTCCTGCTAGTTCCATTGAGTACTTACAGCATGATACACTAATCCGACATAAAGACAGTGGCAAATGATGGGGTTAGTTTTGCTGTAGATGACAACGAGGGTAGAAGAACATTGTTGGAGGTAAAAGGCTTTGCTTCTGCTTCCAGTGTTGTACTTATTTGCTAATTTGGACTGGGGGAAAGGCTCTAAGTTGGGTTGTGCCACAGCCTCTGGGGTTTGAAGCAATCTTTTATTTGTCCTGAATATTCCAATTTTGCAACATTCAGCTTTACTGGATTTTTGCAAGCAAGTTTCCTGTAGTAGAATTCTTTTTTTGTACATTATTTTCACTAAAGTATGGACATCTGTATGCATTGTCCACTCACATTTACATTTCCTAGATGTTCTTTGGGTGGATAACAGCATTGCAAAACTTGGAGACATGTAAATTTTTGCTTCAGATATTGAAGGCTTGCTGTGTTTTGGTTCAGGAAGTGTGAATCCAGTAAGCTCACATGAAAATGTGAACTAATTTCACCCCCCATCCCTGCACAGGACCTCTAGGGGATAGCGCCAATGCTTCAAAGAGGTTGGGGGGAGAGGGGGGCAAATTATGAAGAGGGCCACAGCTCTGTGAGACTGATAAAAAGTGTTTGTGCCTATACAAGCAGTGGAACAGAAGCACCCACCCGAACAGGAGTTTGCTTGTTATATGTGTCAGCATTTATGCATAGCTGTGTAAGAGCCAGGCGGTGCGGGGATACTGTACATCTTCAACCCTTGAATCGTACAGCGATAAGACAGACTCTTAGGATTAACAGCCCTGTCAAGGGGAAGTCTCTGAAGTGCTTATTTGTTTAGATGGAGAATTTCATTCATCATTAAGGGAGTGATAGAAATGGAAGCCCATCTGACGTGGTATCTGAAGCCTACCTGGAAATATGTTGAGGGTGGTGAGATTAAACGCCGTCCCCTTTCTGGATCTGAAAGTAGCAGTAGATATGAGACATATGACTTCTGAACTATTTGCTTTCTTCCCTGTCTCTCCCCCCTCCCATGAAAGCATGACAAACCCACTTGAATGAGCAAAGGCTTTTCATACAGGCAGCTAGAGAACAAATGACATTACAATTTTAAATGCAATTTTCCAGTCATACTCTAAGATTAAATAGTGCACGTTTATACAATAACTTATAATTGCATTTTCCTCATTTTGTTCCTCCTAAATTTGCTTAAATTGATAAAACCAACACATGTGTATTGTTTTGGAAGTATTAGCTAGAGATGGAAAGACTACAGTCCTACCTTCACTTAAAACGTCATAGAGTTCAATGAGACTTACTTCTGAGTAGGCATGGTTAGGCTTACAGCTTTATTTATTATCTGCTATCTTAATAATTACTGCCCTGCCTTTCTAGAGTGAGAGTACTTACTGTTATTAACATCAAACAACAAAGTCACAAATATAACAACACAATAGCTTAAATTTAAAAACAGAAACAAAAGTATACAGCCTTGCATTTATTACCTGGATCTGAACCCAGTGCTAAAATAGTAAAAGGTAAAGATAAAGGTACCCCTGACCGTTAGGTCCAGTTGCGGATGACTCTGGGGTTGCGTGCTCATCTTGCTCTAGGCCGAGGGAGCTGACATTTATCCACAGACAGCTGTGGTCATGTGGTCAGCATGACTAAGCTGCTTCTGGCGAACCAGAGCAGCACATGGAAATGCCATTTACCTTCCCGCCAGAGTGGTACTTATTTATCTACTTGCACTTGGCGTGCTTTTGAACTGCAAGGTGGGCAGGAGCTGGGACCGAACAACAGGAGCTCACCCCGTCGTGGGGATTCGAACTGCCAACTTCTGATTGGCAAGCCCTAGGCTCTGTGGTTTAGACCACAGTGCCACCCGTGTCCCTTTAAGCTAAAATAGTGGGGAATGTCTATTCCATAGCTAGAGGCCTGTGTGCTGGGGACTTCGTGGGAATGTAGACCTATGCATTGTGGAAACTATTTAGAAGTAAATACCATGGAAAGAAATGGAAACTTCTGTTTACTAAGTAAATTTGGGAACTGGAATATAATAGTATGTTTACACTTACATTTAATGTACACTTATCAAATTTTCCAGTGCTGTATTTCAAATCTGTGATCCCATGATGTTCACATCCTATGTTCTGCATGGTCATCCTGTTTCTTTCTGAAGAAAAACAAAAACATTTGAAGGATATTCTTCTTCTTCTCAAAGCAGCTTCACAGCAATTGGAATCTACAAGCCAATACAAGTCTGAACAACTTTGCAAAGCCACCTCTGCTGCTGTGGGTGGTCCTGCAGTAGTGATATCATCATGGGAGTGAACAGGACCCAATTCAAAAGAGCATCCTCAGAGTGCAGACATCCAGAGTGGTCAGAATGCGCATGCTCAGATATGCACTTGACACCCACTAGTATTTCTCAGCAATGCCACATCTGCTCTTACTGTCAAAACTTTGAGTGTGTGCAGATGAGAGTGATGGTACAAACGCGTGTCAACTATGGATGGGGTAAAAACAGTAACTCCCCTAAACATTCCTCGGTGTGAGCACATATTGAAACAAATCATATCCAGATCAGCAATATGGGACCTTTGGTGATGTTAACATCTCAGGTAGAAAGCATTTTCAGGCGCAGATTTAGGGGAGCGTGACTGGTTTACCTGCACTGGGAGCTGAGCTGGGAGGGCGCTACAGGGGGCACCACAACAGTGATGGAGAACAGAAGGTGAGAGGTGGGGAAGGAAGGAATTTTGGCATTGAACAGGGTGCCACTGAAATTTGAAAGCCCAAGGTCCACCACTGGCATTTTGAAGAACAGCTGGAAAAACAGACTTCAAGTCACTCTGAGTTGAAAATCAGAATCACTAAGTCAGAATCACTTGTACTCTAGTCCCCGAATTACCTTACTAGTGTGTGCTTCAGGAAATAAAATGTGTGGAGATCTATTCTGAAACCAGCTTTTACAGTTGGGATCGTTTTATTCTAGAGTGGCAAAATGAGGGGAGGGACGTCAAATGCAGACATGCTCTAATTTGGTGGGAGAAGTAGTTTCAGAATTCAGTTGTTTGTAGGCATGATTGTATGTCAGCATCATGTTCAAAGAGGCATGAAAGGTGAGAGTAGGAGAGGCTGTAAGATCTAAAACAACTGAGAAAGCAAGAGTGGTTCCACGCTGTTGGTGGTCTTCCAGATACTGGACCTAATTGGATGTTAACTAATTAAAGCTATCTTGTTCTGTCATTTTGACAATGTGTGCAGTGAAACACGTTGGTGAAGAAGATGCTTGTTTTCCTGAGTGAAAGAAACAACAGTGGTGACAATTCAAATACAACTCTGTGTAGGAGAAAAGCCACAATGTTAATTTTGTATACACTTCTCTTGGCGCTCTATAGAAGAGTGGTTTTACATTGTATTTAAATATGTGTAGGGAAAAATGGGATTGAAAATAATAATATTCTAAGGACATTTAATTTGATGTTTGGACTCTGATCCTAAACACAGCAGGTGGTTTTTAACTGGGGCCACATTGACACCATTGATTTAAAACACTATGATGTCACTTTAAACAGTCATGGCTTCTCACCAAGAATTCTGGGAGCTGTAGTTTGTTCAGGGTGCTGAGAGCCCCACCCAGAGCTACAATTCAGCGTTGCAGGGGGTTGGACTAGATGACCCTTTGGTCCCTTCCAACTCAAGATTCTATGATTCTATGAATTCCTAGAGTTCCCTGCGGAAAGGGACTGAATGTTAAAACACTATGGAGAATGTTTTACATTATTCCACAATTTTGCACGATAGAATCATGGAACTGTAGAGTTGGAAGGGACCACAAGGGTCATTTAGTCCCACCCCCTGCAATGCAGAAATCTCAACCAAAGCATCCGTAACAGATGGCTACCCATCCTCTGCTTAAAAACCTCCAAGGAAGGAGAGTCCACAACCTCCTGAGGGAATCCATTCCACTGTCAAATGGCTCCTACAGTCAGAAAGTTCTTCCTGATGCTTAAGTTCTTCCTGTTAGGGAATGTATGCTAAAAATCCTGGAAGATTATGCAGCCAGAATCTGACATTTTACTCGCCTAATGTTTCCCTGTTTCCCACAGGAGTGTTCACTCCAGGATGAGCAGGAAACATTTACAGAAGCCCCAAAACTAACATGTCGATTTGATAGCAGCGCCTTTGACAAACCGGTGCGGTTTAACGTGAGGCTATGAGACCAAGCCTAGAGTGAACTTAACTTCAGAAATAGGAAAGAGCAGATGAGAAAAGTACAGTGCACAACCCTGTGTTGAGGACCGTAAATCCTGTTTTAAATCCTGCTGTAATTTTGGCTTTCCGTCCTCTCCCCCCCACCCAACCTGTATTATTTCACAACTGATTACTTCTGACTGCTCAACACCCAGTTCCCTCGGAAAGTGCTAATTAAGAGACTGAAGAGGCTCATCTAATATTTATACTGGTGGTGTTGCACTAGATCATTTTGCAGTGCATGAACAGCGTCATGAAGAAGGAATTAGAAGCAGTATAGCTCTGAGCCCCAGATAATCCTTCGCTGATTAGTGAGATTCTCATTGCCACCTATTCTGAATGCACTCCTCTCAGGATGTTGATAAAGCCTTTCGGTATCGCAAGATGGACTACCAAGCACAGCGCTAGCTTTCCTACCCAATCAAAGTGAAGCCCCCAGTTCACCTGGTTAAGCTATCCTAATCCTAAATCGGCTTTTAGATTGTCGCTTAACAACTCTGAGGTACTCCAGAAGGATCCAGCGCAAATCCGGCAGTAAATGAGGCCTAGTCTGAGTGAAAACGAACAAACAAAAAGCTTTGAGGAAGGAGGGGCAATATTTTTCACCCCCTAAGACTTACAGGGGGGAAAATCTATTCAATGAGAATTAAGGTGTCACAAATTAGATGGTTCTATGAAGTCAACCTTCCTGTGAAGACTTTGAATTTTTCAGCCTACGAAAGATTATATACAATTGTATCTTAAACCCCATATGATGACAAATAGGGGATTTTCCAAGTGGTGGTTTTTTTTTTACACTTTGGAGGTTATTTTTGCACAGGGAAATGACAAAGAATAGAGCACCACAGAATTTTAAAGTGTAATTATTCTGTGTGTATTTGTTAACAATGACAAATGTCTGGGCAGCCTGTCCAATTATCGATTAGATCTGTATTTCAGACCTTCCAATTAACCTTTATATTAAGGTATCATTTTGTGGTAAAGAGAAGGCTGTGCCTTGTAGCGAAAAATTGTACCCTATAATGTATATTCTTGAGTAATGGTATATATGGTGCACCGCAAATCTCAGCGCCCTTTATTGACTATTTTAACAAGGACATGTTTGAACACTCCTGCTGGACGCTTCTCCCATTCGTAATTAAAGAGGGGGAAAGAAAGCCAAGTTAAGCACAATGGCAGAGAGGCTTCATGCAGACATGCACTGGCGTTGTCAAGGTTGCTTGGAAACCCCTAGACTTCAAGAGATTATTGTATGGATGAATAGAAATGCTGGGAGTCATTTCAAGTGCTCTGAGTTGGGCTTACTGCTCGTTTGACTTCTCCATTTAAAGAGCAATGCTTGAAAGAAGCAACCGCAACTTCCCTGCCCACAGCAAGCTTTCAAATCTCATGCATTATTGGATAAAATCAATATATCCTGTTCAGTAGCTTGAAAGCTTCTGTTCCAAAGGAATGGCATGCTTTGGAGCCTGCTGACTGAATCTGGATGCAAAAGGAGTGCCTGATTTGCTGGTGCTGCAGAGAGAGAGAGAGAGAGAGAGTCAGTCTCACCCTTGCTTCTGTTCTCCTTAGGAGCCAGCTGGGCCTTGGATGAGCCAGTGGCTCCAGAGCTCAGATCTACCCCAGGCTAGAGTTAGAATTGCTCTAAGTAACAACTAGCCAACCAGCCTACCAAACAACAACCCAACATGTGCAAAAAAATTTAAAATGGTGAAGTTGACAATAATGACTGAAGACCTTGAACTGAAGCCTCTTTGCTCTAAAGAGGAAGTCTGTTTTGCTTAAAGTCTGTTTTCCTCAAAGAAAATGTCAAAGAATTCAGCATTCTTTTCTTGCTCTTTTTCTTTTTTCTTTTTAAATATACACACTATTTTGGAAAAGGGGATAAGAAAACAAAAATGCCAACTGCATATGGGGCAGTGACACCAGCCAGCAACTGGCACTTAAAGTAGATACAATGGGCTGTATCCAATGGTCCTCCTACTTAGAGTAGACCTATTGAAATCAATAGACAACCAACTCAGGCCTGTTAATGTCAGTGGGTCTACTCTGAGTAAGACTTAGTTGGAGGCAACCCACTGAGTACCAAAGATCACTGATTCTGGAGTTCCCACCCCCGACGATCGTCCTTGAGATCTAAGATATTATCCTTCATAAATAAATTGAGTATAATAAATCCAATACACAAACCCCATCCTGTGGTGGTTTGTCTTTTCTTGTGGGAAGCTTTAGCAGTTCAAGGATTAGCTAGCTTTCCCCTTCCATGAAGGGTCTGATGTAAACCCTTGGACCAAGAGCTTAAAGTCTTAAGACTGTTAGAAATTTCCATCAGTCAGCCGGTATGTTCGTGAATAAAAAGTTAGTTGCTGATCTGACCCCACTCATTGCTCTCTGGAAAGAAGCCATCTAACTACAGACATTCAGCTGTGCCAAGTGAGGGAGAAAGGGGGGGCAGTTATTAATACAAAAGTAATGGGGCCGTTTGCATTGGCATTTGAAGTCACATATATACCTAGGATGCAAAACCACCCATATCTATAGATCAATTTGTTTGAACATCAGAGTCTGGATTTGCAACTTCAAATTAAGACCCCTATGATGGGGGGGGGGGAGAAGAGGAAAGAGACATTGCACCCTCTTTTGTAATTCAAGAACACTGTGAATAAAAAATATTTTAACAAATTATTTTGTAAATCTATGCTGAGCACAGTGTGAACTGTAGAATTTTATTGTATATAGAAAATTAAAACTGAAAATTAAAACTATTGTATATAGAAAATTAAAACTGTTAAAACTGTGTGCATCTCAAACAATGATCCTACTCATCGGAAACACTAGCCCTTTGCAGCCCCCCCCCCAGTGGAACAGTTCCTCATATGTGTAGAGTGCCCTTCACATGCTGTCTGAATGTTCAGATGGTGTTCTTTCAACCTAGGTGAGTGGGTGTCTCCTCAACCATCCTAATACAACCATGCTCCATCTATCTCATGACAAGACAGTGTCTTGAATAGGGAGGGACAAATCTGTCAAATTTGGTTTGTTTCTGTTTCTCACATTTCCAGTCATCAGTCCTGCACATTCCCAGACCAGTTTGTGATATATATATGTAATGAAATTTAATTAGCATTTCAGTGTGAATTTCTTTGAATGCACACATTTCTGAATACAATTTTGCCTAATATGAATTTTTCCCCCAAAGCAAGTTCCCCTAATTTCTCCTGCTGCCAGTGTGGCTATTTCTGTGGCTCTGACCCAACCAGTTGACATGGCCCAAACCTGGGACAACATATTCCTGGTGTTCAAAATCCTGCATGAGTCATGCAACATGAGTGACATTGTGGATCTGAAAAAGTGCTTTTTGGGGGCATGGAACAAAACACGCTTTTTTCAGGGTGAAATCTTGGCCCAAAATTGTGCTAGAGCAAGATGTCTAAAATGGCCACTGTGCTCTTGAGGGGAAAACCAAGATGTCCTGTTTTGTTTTTTTTCTGGGGCAGCTGACAGGTATGAGATGAGCCATTCCAGGTTAGCCCTAGAATTTTTATCCCTCTTTAAGAAGAGTTCTCTTTCCCTTTTTTACTTAGTAAGGAAATGAATGAATGGATACATGCACACATGTGTATATGGCACCTTGAAAAATTAAAAGGCCAACAGCTTCCCCAAAGTATGGGGTGGGGCGAACAAGACTGAACAGGGATGGCTCTACCATTAAGGCTAGGTGTAGAGAAACTTTGGTCCTTCAGATCTTGCGGAACTACAACTACCATCAGCCCCAGTAAGCATGACCAATGGCCAGGGATGATGGAAGATAGAGCCCAGTAACATCTGGAGGGCCAAAGCTTCTGCACACTTCCATTAGGCAAAGTGAGGCAGCTGCCTTGGGTAGGACATTCTGGGGAATTGTGGCAGGACAGTGGTGCCAACTCCCTGGCTGTTTCTCATGAGTTCCCTAGGCACTTCACTCTGAGCAGGGTTTGCCTGCACCCTTGAAAATAGCCTGGTGCCCACAGATATAATAGAGGACCTCCTAGAGGTCCTCTAGGAGACAGAGGACACTATCTCCTAGCCACCATTGAAATAAGATTCAAATGACACTTGACATCTGGGCATGGGATGGGCAGCAAAATCTTGCCTCAAGTGGCATGATGTCTCAGGGAAGTCCTGAAGCTTAACCATGTCCCATGTGCTGGTATCCACACTTGTCCTTTCCTGTGAGAACCCAGGAGAAAACTTGACTTGCACTGTGAGTCAAATATTCACTCTGAACTTGGTTTATGTCAATCTTCATCCTAGGTGGTGTTGAAGTCTACCAAAAGGATGGACCTATTCCCTACAGCGGATTAATTAATAAATAAAATCTTGCCAAATGGCATTTCATGAAGGACCATGAATCCTAAGAAAGATTGGCCCACAAAAGAGAAAACATTGCCCCATACCTTTTCCTAAATGGTATTTAGACATTGGTACTGACATCTGTTTACATGATCACATGATTGGAGTGACAAAAAGGGGTCAGGTCAAGGGTGCACTTCGTCCCACCACGTTTGTAGTTGAAACAAACAAGCTAATAAAAGTTAGGTTAGTTAATTTTTATGGCTCTATTAGTGAAATGCAGAGTTTATCATCGTGGAGGAAGGCAAAATCATGATAGATTTTAAAAAACAAACAGCATGCTCCGGACTGCACAAACACCAGCAAAGTGTAGGTCAGTGGCTAATCAAAGCTGACAGGGACAACAATGGGCTGGGGAGTGACCAAAGAGCAGAGTTCTAGATATGGGAAGAAAACCAAGAGAAGTAAATCAGCTTAAGTCCAAAATGCTTCAGATCAATTGAGTTGGGAGCCTTGGTGAAAGAGCTAAACTAGATGTGACATTAATTGCATGATTGCAGTGAGCATGGGCTGGGTTACCAACTATTCTGAAGCTACTATTCACTCGGGGGCGGGTAGTGGGGAACTTCCATTGGCACTCATAGGATTTCCCTTCCTAGAACAATTTCCTAGGTGGAGATTTTCTTTGGGACCATGGTGTGTGTGTGCGCGCGCGCATAAAAGGGTTAAATCCTGGCCTCAATCTTGATCCCCCCAGCTGCTATTTAGAATTTTGAAAATTATCACAGAATTGGTGTAAATGTGTAGTCTAACCCCCACAACACTAGACACTCATCAGCAGGAGCCCTTCTCCATGTGCCTCCTCTAAGGGAGGTGTGACCGGTTTTCTAGTGGTAGCTTCCCAGTACAGTGGTACCTTGGGTTGCAGATGCTTCAGGTTACAGACGCTTCAGGTTACAGACTCCGCTAACCTGGAAATATTACCTCGGGTTAAGAACTTTGCTTCAGGATGAGAACAGAAATCGTGCTCCGGCGGCATGGTGACAGTGGGAGGCCCCATTAGCTAAAGTGGTGTCTCAGGTTAAGAACAGTGTCAGGTTAAGAACGGACCTCCGGAACGAATTAAGTTCTTAACCCGAGGTACCACTGTAGTGGAATGCTCTTCCCAGGGAAACGCGACTGATACCATCACTGTCAACTTTCCAGCACCAGGCTAAGACCTTTCTGTTCGTCCAGGCTTAGGGTTCTTAAATTGGATCTTATGGCAGCTTTGTTTGTGGTGCTCTTTAGTGTAAGGTTACCAGATTTTTTTCAATGAATCCAGGGACACTTATTGTTTGCTATGTACATGTGAATGCTGAGAAAGCTGTAAATCCGGGGACTGTCCCCGGGAAGCGGGGACATCTGGTAACCTTACTTTGATAGGGTGGGGAGAATTTATCCTTTTTATAGTTACATTGGATGAGTTCTGTAGAAATTACGTTTATTAGATCTTGTTTTCACTTGTACCTGGTTCTTAACTCATTTTTAAAATCTTGCTTGAATTCTATGGATTCCAAACAATAAATGTAACAGTTAATAAGATAAATAATATTATACACCCAGAGTAGGATAAAGCTATGTATCTATCTATATGCAGTATTGGGATTCTTAACCAAGCATGGTGACAGTAAAGTGTTACAGCCAAGAGAAGCTCAAAGGCACTCTACAAAAGCCTCTGAAAAAACAGGCAGATGCCTTATACTGAGTCAAGCCACTGATCCATCTTATCTCAGTAGTGTCTACACTGACTGGCAGTTGCTCTCCAGGGTTTCAGGCACAGAGTCTTTTCCAGTACTACCTCAGAATATTGGACATGGGACCTTCTCCATGAAAAGCAGATGTTTCCTATTAAGTTGCACTCCCTCCCTCAAAAACAAGACCTTTATTCTTCACATGCTCTGTTCATTAGCAGCAAAAGCTGAAGACGGCTCAGAACTAGTCCCATCCTTTGGCATTGATATCCTAAGGACATAAAGATGCCATGTCATTTCTACATTCTCCTCCCATAGCTGCCATGGATCCAAGTTACAAGTCCTGAGGGACACAGCTGCTGGGGAGGGAGAAGAACGTATCTTCAGCCACCCTGCCCAACCATAGTGGCGTATTTAGTGATAAAAGCAATACCACCAGGTGACGACCTGGCTGGCAACCATCACAACTCTCATTTCACCCAACCATACTCTAGGGGTAGACTGATGTTCTCCCCAGGAATTATCTCCAGACATGACTTTAAAGATAAGTTTGCAGCAACAAGATATAAGCAGCAATTCTTCTTTGTTGGCAACGAGGGATTAAAAGGCAATCTGTGCACAATCTTGTAAAATCGAGGCAAAATCTAGGTCAGAGGTCTTGGGTTTAGTCATATGATGGGGCTTCTGAAATTCACTAGTTGCAAATTTGAGGCCTAAATCATTTGAGATGTAGAAAAGTAGGAAGATGCATTCATGATACAAGAAGTATCAGGTGACAGAAATGTGGAAGCACGAGAATGTGCTAGTAGATATGTCCATGCAGTGATCTCATGTTGGGAAAGGAGCAAAAATTAGTGTGTTGTACATGGAACATGACACATTGCATTATTAGCACAGCGTAGCAGGTTGGACAGTGTTCTCGAAGCTACCAACATGAGTTTGACCAAACTACGGGAGGCAGTGGAAGACAGGAGTGTCTGGTGTGCTCTGGTCCATGGGGTCACGAAGAGTCGGACACGACTAAATGACTAAACAACAACAACAGCAGACATATGAGTGGGATATCAGCTGCCAAGCCCTGCATTCAGATCTCAGCTCAGATGCAAGCTTATTAGATAGCCTTAGGAAAGCCTCAATCCACCATCCGTAAGATCAGGATGATAATAGTGGCTTACCTAACAAGTAGCTGTGGTGATGGTCACAAATGCAGATGGTTTTAAGAGTGGATTAGACAAATTCATGGAGGATATGACTATCAATGGCCTCTGGCCATAATACCTCCAGGATCAGATGAGGTTTTGCTTCTCCAGTCACTGGAGAACACAAGCAAGAGGTGGCGATTGTGCTCATGCCTTGTTCATGGACTTTCCAGGGGTATTATGTTGGCCACTGTGGGAGACAGGGTGTTGTACTAGAGATAGTTCTGTGATCTGACCCAGCAGAGCTCTCCTAATGTTCTTAAGCTTATGTGCATGAAGTTCTTTGGGCAATTAGGAAAAGTTCCATACAAGCACCAGTTCTATGTATAGCAAGGATGGGGAATCTGTGGCTCTCCAGATGTTGATGAACTGCAGCTCCCATTATCTCTCCCCACGGCCAGAGCTGGCTGGGGCTGATGCAGGTGGTAGCCCAACAATATCTGGAGGGCTATGCTCCCCCCCCAAACAATGTATAAGATTACGCTGTTGTTTTGTGTTTCATTGATTTAAATGGGAGGTTAAGTATGTCTCAAAGAAACCAATGAGATCTACAGTGGTACCTTGGGTTACATACGCTTCAGGTTACATACGCATCTGGTTACACACTCCACTAACCCAGAAATAGTGTTTCAGGTTAAGAACTTTGCTTCAATCCAGAGGGGCCACTAGGGGCGCATTGGAAGATGGCTGACAATAACATCTCTCCGACCCACATGAGGTAATTAGGAGGCTGTGATGGGAGTAAATAGCCTCCCTGCCCCCCCAAGGGTGTGGGGGGACTGCCCTTGCCTGCTGTGCCCGATACCACCCCCCAAATTTGTGGGGATGGGAGCACTAGGCAGAAAGCCCTCCTGTGGATCTCGGCACTCCTGGACGCTGTCTCTGATCCACACCTCTAGTTTGCAGCAACTTCAAAAGAAACGATTAGGAGGAAGCGAATGCACATATTTCAAGGAAGAAGGGGGAGTAAAGACTGCTAACTGAAGAGATCTCTGATAAACAAGACGGGTTGGAGGAACAAGAATAAATCATGAGAAGACCCACCAAGGCTCGGTATGGCAAAGGGACTGGATGGGGGAGGCGGAAAAACTTTCCTTTCTTTTCTCTGTGTGATTAACCAAGAATCCCCCCCCCCCCACAAGTCACAAGTTAGTAATGCTGTTTAAATGACTTAAGCTGTGAATTTATGACTGTGTGGAGATAATTTACTAACCAAAGCATGTTTCAAGAAGATCGTGGAAACTATAAGAGCTTTGGAATGGCGCAGTAAAAAATACCGTCGCCATGTTGGCAAGTTCTGTCGGAGGACTTCAGTCTGGGAGGAGGAACAGAGCTGTTTTCATATTGTGGGTGAGACTCCTCAGAGGGACTTAAGAGCGACAGATTTGCAAGATTAAGGATGGAAAGAGTGATGTTATTTATGAAAGCGATGATATATGGAAACCATCTTGATATGAGGACTGGACGAACGGAAAAATTCACACAGGATTATAATTGGTGTTTGTCTGCTTAAGGAGATTATCAGAAGAGATCATAAAGGAAAGAAGAAAAAATATACGAATAAGATGAGATGTGGAAACAGCAAGATAAGACTGGATAGAATTATGAGCATTATTTGGACTGATTTGTAGATATTAACGCAGTAGCAAGAATCCCAGTTCGGAACTTGAAATATGGGTCCCCTCAACAAAAATTTAAAATTCGGCTTTGTAATTCGGAATTTATGTGATGTGATTTGATTTGATTTGATTGGTCGGTTAATAAAAATTATTTTTTTTAAAAAAAGAACTTTGCTTCAGGATAAGAACAGAAATCGTGCTTTGGCGGAGCGGCAGCAGCAGGAGACCCCATTACCTAAAGTGGTGCTTCAGGTTAAGAACAGTTTCAGGTTAAGAACGGACCTCCAGAACGAATTAAGTACTTAACCCGAGGTACCACTGTACCTTGTTTCCATTAATATTCACAATAACACAGGTGCATGGAGACTTCATAGGACCTACTAATGAGTATCATGTGATGCTTTGTACTGGAAGAATGTTCTTGGGTTGTGCCTTACAAATGATAGGAAGCCAATCCGTTTCCCAGATCAGTTTGGAAGCTCTCCCAGCACTTGTTGATTATTCTTTTCTTTTTAAACAATGCGCTGTAGGACATTCTCAAATGTTATGGAATCTCCCCTTCTAACTAAAACTGAAGTGAAGTAACCCCTAATATGACATGAAATTGCTGCCATCTCATCTATACTTTCTCCTGGTGGGGCTCATTCAGCGTGGATGCAACTCTTAAAATGCACTGAAAACACACATGTTAATCTCTAAAGATGCGAGTAGCTTTGCTGAAATCGATGTCCTGAATGTTTGTAAAGATTTGTGGATATAGAACTATTTGCAGGCCCAGGAAGTAAATGATAAACCACACAGAATCCAGTAGTTCATAATAAGTCACCCTGGCTGTGTTCCAAGAATTGTTGCCAGTAATAAGAGTTTGGGAGGCTGACTCTATCTAAAAAAAGATTCCTTTTTACCATTAAGGCTTAGTCTGTGTGCTCATCCTTTGAACAGAGTGGGCTGTTTATTTATCTGTATGTGTGCATAATAGCCTGAGACAAGGTAAATCCCCCCCACTTTTCTTTCTTGTCTTTCAGGTATTTTTCCATCGTTTCTTTGTGCGTGACTGTTTGATTTGAGGAGGCTCCTTTTTTCTTTCAAATAGAACAGGGGAGTAAACAAAGCACCTTTGCATTATGAAGAAAGGAGGGGGGGGAGAGAGAAGAGGCAGCTGAACAATCGACACAGCAAATAACACTAACTCCTTTTGGCACTTCTTCTTTCAAACCTGGAGAATTAAGAGTAAATGCTTGCGTTTAAAAACAAAATGTTAAAAACCCCATGCACCCCCCACCCTTTATCCCACCCTCCCAGAAAACCCCAACCCCCCCCCCAAATGGCATAAACACACACCAGAAATATTTGATCTGGTCTTTGTTTGTGTGCTGGTCTTTCTGATCTACTGAGGGGCAAGAAAGTGGTACGGTGGTACCTCGGGTGAAGTACTTAATTCGTTCCAGAGGTCCGTTCTTAACCTGAAACTGTTCTTAACCTCAAGCACCACTTTAGTTAATGGGGCCTCCCATTAGCCGGAGCACGATTTCTGTTCTCATCCTGAAGCAAAGTTCTTAACCCGAGGTACTATTTCTGGGTTAGTGGAGTCTGTAACCTGAAGCATATGTAACCCGAAGTACCACTAATTGCTATACTGCACAGAGTAAAGAGCAGCAAGGTATTTCATCCATACGTGCATTTATCACTGAATCCATTGTTGGAATAATAGGCTTATACTTGACTCACTCAACACTGACTGGCAGCAGCTTCCCAGGGTTTCAGACAAGGGGTTACTCCCAGTCGGGGCTTGAATGTGGGACTTTCTGCATGCAAAGCAGATGTTCTACCACTGAGCTGCAGCCCCTCTCCAGAGATCCTCTCTAGATTCACAAGCTGTTCCTGCTGATTCTCCCCAAGAGGAAAAGGCTATCACAAAGCGAAATGGGAAACTCTTGCTGTTTTTCTCTAGATGGCAGCATCTACCTTATGGTCTGTCTTCTGAATGTGAAACAAAATTCACATGCAAGACATGAAACGTTTAGCATTCTGGTTTGGTTCTGAATGTGTAGATCCCCATGGCCTGGAGTATTTGCATGGCAATGCTACTTACTCAGCAGTAAGTCCCACTGAGTTCAACGGGGTTTGCTTACTCCCAGAGAAGCAAAGGGAGCGCAGCCTTAGTTTGCAAAGCTTCTCTTGGTTTCTCAATTCCTCTTGTTGATGGCAGTCCCTTGTCTAGTCGAGGGCACTTTTCACATGCTTTCCCTCCCCATCTCTTTTCCGTGAAAATGGCATGGTATCTCTATGGTTGTGCTTGCCAAGATTAAGGAGCAGGTATTTAAATGGTGTTACTGAGTGCAATGGTGCATCCGCTATTAAGCAAATGGTTGCCATTTACTCCTCCGGAAAAAGAAAAGCAGAGCACTGTCCAAATTTCCAGGGGGAGAAGCACCTTCCTGCCTAAACACTGGCTAGCTCAGCCATTGCTGATGAGAAATGCTTGCACTGGTGTAGTGCATCTGCTGCACTATATGAATTTCCCCTATAGAAACAGAATATCAGTGACACTGACTGGAATGTTACTCATATTATAATAATTTTATGACTGATACAACGGGAAGATAATAAAAAGCAACAGTTTCACTTACAATGCATTTTCCTGAATGAACTCTGCTCCCCTTGTAGTCCATACATCAACATTCTAAACAGATATATACATTAACAGAATGTGATCCTCATGTGGAGTGTCCAGCTAGTGGAACAATCTTCATGGGTTCTCAACCAAACTTGGACCCTGCTCTGAGCACACACCAGGATACTATAAGAAATTGGGATATTGGCCAACTTCCATAACTTCATAAACCTTCTCTTTCTCTGAACTGCTAGGACTCAGCTAGATTGGTAAAGAAAAAGTGATCTATACGTGTTGTATATGCAGTATAGGGATGCGGGTGGCGCTGTGGGTAAAACCTCAGCACCTAGGACTTGCAGATCGCATGGTCGGCTGTTCGAATCCCCGCGGCGGGGTGCACTCCCGTCGTTCGGTCCCAGCGCCTGTCAACCTAGCAGTTCGAAAGCACCCCCGGGTGCAAGTAGATAAATAGGGACCGCTTACCAGCGGGAAGGTAAACGGCGTTCCGTGTGCTGCGCTGGCTCACCAGATGCAGCTTGTCACGCTGGCCACGTGACCCGGAAGTGTCTGCGGACAGCGCTGGCTCCCAGCCTCTAGAGTGAGATGAGCGCACAACCCTAGAGTCTGGCAAGACTGGCCCGTACGGGCAGGGGTACCTTTTTTATATGCAGTATAACATTGTGCCGCCAGATGGCACTGTTGGAGTCCTGTTTCTTCCTACTGGATTTCCCCGTTTAAATTACGTGTTTAATGGAAATACTTCTTTGATGTGTCTAGATTTATCCCTAGTCATTCAGAGTTGGAATATCAAGGAACTTCCAAAGTCAGAGAAGGATATCATGACTTAGAAACTCCAGATCATTCAGAAACATAATCTGATCCAGAATGCAGCCATCCAAGCGAGACCTCTTGGAAGCTGGGTTGTCATCGTGTTGGACATAATTATGGTACCAGCTGTGCTTTCAAAGGAAGTCAGAGTGCTGTCCAAGGAATGGAAGCTGATAACCAAAATAACCAAGCAAGGATCAGACAGCATTCAAATGAGTGAAGAAGAAAGAAGGGTCCCAGAACTCTGAGCCAGGAAATGGTTGTGAAGCACCAGCCCCACTGAGATAACATTTGAAGATATTAAGAAATACCTGTATAAATGGGTTGCGACTCCACTTTGCCATGCTGTTCATAAAGCGAGAAGAGCTGTGAGCCTTTCTCAAGCCAAGAGGAACAGAAGGGTCATGTTTAATATAATAATCAAGTAATCCATAGGCATTAGGACAAATAGCATACTCCAGATACACTTTCAAAGGGCAGAAGAGCTATCGTATTGAAATCAGATGCCGTGTACATCACACATAATTTCTTCCCGCACTCCACTTCTGTCCTGCTCTGCTTCTTTCTGGCTCTGGAGATACATCTGTTTCTCCTCCCTCAGTTGATATGATCCAGTTAAATCCAGGCTTTGGAGACACTTGCATGAAACATCCGCGATTCCTTGATTTTTCAGAACATAAATCTTGCGACGAGCCTCACTATGTAGGCCTCTGTTATGAGATCATTTTCCCTATGAAATGCTATTCCGCCCCCCTTTGCAGCTATATTGAGACCCATGCAAACATAGCACTGTCAAAACTGATCTCCATATAACACACCAAACAATTGTTTCCCCAGAACACTGATGAAGAGAGTGAAAAGGGTAAGGAAAGAAAAAAAGCTGCTAGCTAGGGCTCTTCAGCATTTTAACAGGCAGCTATGGCATAATTGGAGATCTCGAGAGAATGCAGACCCTGAACATATCAAGTCACAAAAGGCTTTGCTCAGATGGAGATTCTGAAAACAGGCAACCTGCTATCAACAAAGATGGCGTCCTGTGTGTCTACTGTATTCCCCTCTCAGAGCTACAATTCTCAGAGCAGTTTAACATTCCTTTTTTTCACAGAGAACTCTTGGAATTGTAGCTCTGGGAGGGGAATAGGTGTCTGCTAACAACTCTCAGTACCCTTTGACTACAACTCCCAGGATTCTTGGGAGAAGTCATGACTGCTTAAAGTGGCATCATAGCTATCAGTCAAATCAAAAATTAAAAAAGGAATGGAAATGTTTTGAAGATTATGTGTTAAAATATTGTTCTAAGGAAGGTATGCCTAGAATAAAAATGTAAAGTATATCTATGATTTGGAAAAGAGAAGAGATAAAAGAAATACAAGGAATGATACATTTGGAGAATGCAAAGATAAAAGTTGAAATAGAGATTCAAAGAAGTTGAATTGTGGCGGAGGGAAGCTGTGGGTGGGAGGGGGAGTATTATATGATAAATATGTAATATTTGCCTTCAATATTTTTGGATTGTATTCAATCTATTTTTCCTTTTTTCTGTACTACTTACTTAAACAAAATAAATAAAAGTTAACATAAAAAAAGTGGCATCATAGCATTTTAAATGTATGGTTCCCAACATTTCTCCAATGAAAATAGGGGCGTCCTATTCCATCACCACCACCACCACCACCACCATCATCACCATCATTTTATTATTTATACCCTGCCCATCTGACTAGGTTGCCCTAGCCACTCTGGGCGGCTTCCAATGTATATAAAAACATAGTAAACCATTGAACATTAAATACTTCCCTATACCAGGCTGCCTTCAGATGTCTTCTAAAGGTTGTATAGTTACTTATCTCTTTGGTTCGGGGGTCGCACAACTCCATACCCGCCAACATTTTTCTGATGAAAACAGGGACACCCTAAGGAAAAGCAGGACATTCCAGGATCAAATCAGAAACTGGGACGGCTTCTGTAAGCCCGGGACTGTCCCTGGTGGGTCTGCTTGGAGGGTCTGCAATAGTTTAACAGTGGCTCTACTTGAATACCGCCTACTGATCAGAGTCCTAACATTACATAGTTTTAAAATGACTTGGCCCAAGGCAAAAGCTACTATCACTCGGAGACTTTATGATATCGAATTACAACAAGAAGGCGCCCTACTCCCAGAGACGTATAGATGTTTAAAAGCTTGGCCTAATTTTGCAGCTGCCCCTTACTTAACTAACATCACTAACGAAGCCTATAGATGGGCTTTCTCTAGAGCCCGCTTTGAGACAATGCCCTCAGCAGTGCTGTACGGCAAATTCACGCGGGTTCCAATGCATGCGCGTCTCTGCCCTTGTATGTCTAATAAGGTAGAATCTGTCACACACATTCTTCTATCTTGCGAATTCTATAGTGAAGAACGAGTTCAACTTATTTTACCGCTTCTATCAAAATTTATACCCCTTCAATATTATTTGGAATCCTCCCCTGAAATTCTTCGAAAATACCTCCTGGAAGATTCCTCAAGCTCAATATCATATGAGGTGGCTAAATTTTGCACTTTAGTAATTAAGAAGCGTAAATCTCTTCTGTTGAATGGCACACTGTGAAGTTCCCTTGTGTAACCTTTTTTCTTTTCTGAAGTTGTTGCTGATTTCTTGTTGTCTGATCTTGTGGTGTTTAGTGTCACTGGCTTTGGCCGCAATAAACTTGAACTTGAACTTGAAAATGACTTGGCCTTTTCCTCCATGAATTTGTCTAATCCCCTTTTTAAAGCCACCCAAGCTGGTGACTGTCACTTTATGTTGTGGGAGCAAATTCCCCAGTTTAATGATGTGCTGTGTGGAAGAAGCAGTTGCTGGGAACCGCAGAAGGGGCGGAGTGCTCCTGTGCCTCTGTCCTGCTTGAGGACTTTTCACAAGCCCTCATCTGGGTGGCCATTATGAGAACAGCAAGCTGGACTTTTCTTTATGTTCTTCAGCACTTTATTTTGTCTGTCCTGAATCTCCCAGCATGCACAGCTTACTACAGAAGTCGGCTGAAGCTGTTCTCAGTTTTATTCCCATTTATTTCAGACAGGCAGTGAGGTTGTCTGGATCCTCCAGAACAACCAAGTGTTCAAATTATGTATCATTTCCAGAGAAATTGGCTAGAGTGGAAGCAACCAGTAGCAAAATGGGTTTGTGTAGTATAAAGGAAGTGTGTGTGGGTTTTTGGAGGGGGGGGGGGAGAAGAGACAATAAATCACCCATACTGTTGCATCCCAGTAGTATCTGGTTTTGAATTAATTAGGTTAATTCCTTTCCAATATCTAGAAGTTAGGAAGGCCGACTGAGACAAACCTCATCCTAAGTCTTCCAGGCATTTCCCTTCTTAATCCATTCCACTGGCAGGAGGGATTCATCTTACTTCTTTCAAGGAAAAGAAAAGAAAAGAAAAGAAAAGAAAAGAAAAGAAAAGAAAAGAAAAGAAAAGAAAAGAAAAGATGTGTCAGGTTGGTTTGATGCTCTCTAACAATATGAAAATAATATTCCCAGTTCAGTATGGACATAGTTACACTAAGGAATAAAGCCCTTTCCCCAGCAAATACTGGGAATTTTAGTTCTGCATATGATGGGCACTTGCTCAGTTAAAACAACCAAACAACGTGTCACCAACAATATTTTCATGAAATCTGCAGCTGGCAATTTATCTGTTGAATTATTATAGTTTGAGCAGAAATATTATTACCAAGGTCCGACCCTGCTCCAAGCAGTTTTCCATTTGCCACACCACTTTCCTGCTCTTTGCCTTTGAATCAGAGCAAATTCCAATCCACAGAAAACCCAATTGGTGTATGTTCTGATTCCACACACAAAAAAGAATAGGTTTTCCCAGGGGAAAGCAGCAGGACAAATGGAAGTGTGGACTAGCACACCCTAGTTCTGAGAGTGGGATAAGGGAATTTCTAGCAGAGAACTATCAGTGCCGCACCAAACTACTATCCCTAGGATATTTTCAGTTAGAGTGGTATAAAACTAATATAGGTTGGTAGGGCAGATAAGTCCAAGCTTCTGATTTCTCTAACACTTTCCCCAAAGGACCAAACTCTGATGCCATTGGCAGCGAGGCGTCATCCTTCCCAATGTGAAAATGGGCGCTGTTACCTGCTATATACATTTCTACATATACAGTGGTACCTCAGGTTACATACGCTTCAGGTTACATACGCTTCAGGTTACAGACTCCGCTAACCCAGAAATTGTGCTTCAGGTTAAGAACTTTGCTTCAGGATGAGAACAGAACACCACCGTGCTCCGGCGGTGCAGCGGCAGCAGGAGGCCCCATTAGCTAAAGTGGTGCTTCAGGTTAAGAACAGTTTCGGGTTAAGTACGGACCTCCAGAACGAATTAAGTACTTAACCTGAGGTACCACTGTACATTCCTAAAACATGTACATGCACACACACACTCACACACACACACCATGCACAGTTGTGTTTTTACAGTAGGATCTGGACTGCATTGCATAAATTGTGTTTGACATGAAGTGCAGTTACAAATATTTCAAAATTGCATGTGGGGAAAGCTCAAGAAACCCATTCCCATTGTTATCTCTTCATATTTTATTATTTTCACAGCAGTACCAAAAGCTATGTAACTAAGACCAGATTAGCAATGGAAACTTTTTCTTAGAAACAATTCCCAAAAGATGCTTGCCCATAACTGGTCTGATAGGTATCTGAGCAAAATCAGCACAGTCCAGCACACAATCAGCAAAAGTCCAGCACAGGCATGCTTAGTTTGGAGATGCATAGTTCCTAATGTTCCAAAGAACCAATAAACATTAAAATTGCTGGTTTTCTTTTGCCTTCTATGCACATGGATGCTTCAAAAATCCTTATCTGCATTTCTCCTTGAATTTTGGATTTTTGAATTGCTTGCTCTTGTTTCTGAAATGGAACTGATTTGTTAAGTGAACTACCAAACAATTCTTCTGTTTTTCCATAACAAGGTCCTTGGAAGGTTTTTGCGTGGGTGTATTCTGCAATATGGCATTGATGCAATCAAGGAGCAACAGAGGTGGATTTATAGTGGACCAACTAGATATCATTCTGCCTTATTGGTTGTTCTGCAATGCTTCCTCAATGTTGTCCAACATTTACAATCTGGAGGTGCAAATTGGTAGTATAGCAGATCAAAAGCAGGACAAAACAACAAGTGTGGAACACTGGTGGTTATAAAAAGTTGCAGGCTTTCAGCAGGAGGCTACAGGACATGGACTGACTGGAAATGTCCACCTTGAAACATTTGCAGGTGTGGATGTCAGGGACTGGATGGATGCAGAGGAATGGTGGGAAGAACCAGCTGGGGAACCCCCAAGGGAAGAAGACTCAGACCCCAGGGATTTGTGGAGGGATGACGATGAGTGATCAGAGAGAGGAAACTGGGAGGTGTCTGAAGCTGAAAAGATAACAGGGCTTAATGAGGAGGGAGAGTCTGTGGCACAGAGAAGTCCAGAATAAGAATCAGTAGCTGCAGCAGAAGAGTGGGATGAGGGAGGCCAAGAGGCAGAGATGTCAGGCTGGTGAGTATCTCCTGCTCCTGCTGCGATAAGCTCCCCTCCCTCCTAGTCTCCCAGAACCAGGAGAGGCATGAAAAGGGTGGAGGAGAAATTAGCCATGGAGGTGCAGTCTCAGATTGCTTGGGAAAAACCCAGGAGAGGAAGGGACTTAGGCAGCGGTGGGATGGGGGGGACCTTCAGTCTCTGCAACTGCTTTGCAAGACATACCGAAGAAGAGTTGGTGTGCTCATTAGGTTTGACACTCCTGTGCAGATCCTGGGTTTTTCATTTATTTTTAATTAAGAGTTAACTCCACTTGCTTTGTGTGATTTACAGCTGGCTCACTCCTAACAGTGAATGTATAGAAAGTGGGGTCAGTTGTAACCAACCCAATACCATCAGAAGCAGAATAATCATGAATGCACAACAAAAATGGCATCTGGATGGGGCATTTCTTATCAATTACTTGTTTTTCCCACCCCACAACAAGAATGTTACAAGCTTTTTCTGGGCCCACAGAAATCTTGCTTGGGGACACTAGATCAAAATAGCCTTATATGCTAGTTTTCCTTTCTACCGGCTGAACCTTGCCACTCATAGAATGCTGCTCCGGAGGGCCTCCAGTCTCTGAGACTAGCTGTGTGTGTGTAAACATCAGACCAATCCCAACTCCTTGGATCTCAGCCTATTTATTGAACCCCCCCCCCTCTTTTAAGGAGCTGAGAGCAGTATAACCGAGGTTATGAACTTGCATATAAAAATGAGAAAGGATTGGCACCATACCTGATGGGAATTTAGTAGTAACTTTTCAAACTGGAAAGAGGCTCCTACACTTTTCCTGAATGCTTCCTGCGTGGCAAGATATGTGAATATTATATTGACCACAGCTTGACTTACGAATGGAGCTTTACAGCTACCCAACTGAAGTACTGTATTTAGGAAAGGGATAACAGCTGCACTCAATGGAGTTTTTATTGTCCTTTCAAGTAACTCAACCCAACAGCAGCAGCATTAAGCAAAGTGTCGTGGCAGAGCAGAGAGCAGCACGGCCCGTTCCTTGAGGTCATGCTATAAGTGCACAGTTATTTCCCTTTCTGACTGCATTGTGCTCATCATACCTGTAGATGGTGGGAACTACTCAAAGACTGCACCCCATTTCTGTTTATAGGCATAATTCCTAAAAAGTATAAATTGCCTTGTCTTCCAGAAAAAAGGCACAACATAATTTATCAGTGGGCTTGAATTCAGTCTGCTCTCTGTCCTAAAGAGTCATTTAACGTAAGTAAGGAACATGCCAAATGCACACACAATTTAGGAAAGACTTTAAGTCTATGAAAACCATTTGGAGTCACTATAGAATTGATAAATGGAGGAACTCTTACCCACAATCAGTACAATAATCCAAAAAAGCAACATTATTAAGCCTTTTTGGCAAACAAATCACCTTTAAAGGGATTTTGGAAAGACTTGGCTATCCATATATATAGAAAGAAAAGCTAAGAACCATACTGGAAGGATTGCATTAGTGAGCCACAGTGCTAACTCTTGGAAATGAATTTTGACAAGTACTCTTGCTCAGTGCTTTTAAAACTTCTACTCCGATTGTGGATACTCCTCTGTGTTCATTCAGTTAAGTAGAATGTTACAGGGAGTCTTCACAGAAGCAAGGAGTCGCAGAAGCTTCAGCTGGGTCATAGGTGATGTATTTACAAGGAGTGGGATTTATAAGGCAGCAATCATGAGCAACAAGCACTGAGATTTAATGGGAGGAAGACTATAAGACAGGAATGGACTGGCTAGTGAGGAGCCAGAAGAAAAAGGAATTTATTTGGAATGATACTGGGAATTTGTACAAGGAAGCGTGATAACATCAGTTCCAGGTCTGAGGAACCTCTGTTAGGCTTTGGTGGACTTACCAGGCAGAACCATTCCAAATGTTGTCACTTTATTTCTGCAATTTTCTGGGTTAAGGGGGCTGCGCCAGATTTTTTCTGGAATCAAATAACATGGAAATGAGTCCTAAGCATGCACTATATTTCATATGTTTTCCAGAAGTGGCTTTTATATCATATGAAAGTTCAGATATAATGTGGAAATCAACAGGGAAATACTGAGAAAATGAAATAACCTGTCATATGAATACAGCTATTACCACTTTCATGAAAGAGGCAAATGTAGAGGTTATCCCTGAAAGATCACTGTGTATAGGCCTATTTTGCTTTTAAACACAGACTATAAGGGGGAAAGGTGGGAAATGAATAAGCTAAGTACTTTGAAAGGGAATACGCATTGTATGCTAAGTTTACATAAGCCAAGGTGTGGCCTGCTTACTTGACACACTGAAAAGGATTGTCCAGCGTTTCCACTGTGAACAAACCTGCAGATATCAATTGTGTGGACTGTGGATCTAAGGATAAGAAAAGATAAAAGTTTTGTTTCCTTGTGGCAGTCAATATTGCTCTTTCATACACTTAATCTTTAACTATTTTAAATCTTTTGTTTAGAAGGCAAATTTAGCCCGTTGCCATTTATAAACATGTTATATTCAAACAAGACACCTTAACTATAGCAGAAGCAGTTTCTTGATGCAAATCCATCAACAAAGAACTATCAGCATCTAGTCCAACATTATCAATGCCAGAAACGTGACAGCGGCTGCATTCAGATAGTGTTTTATTCAACTTCCCAGTGTTTCCTTACCTGATAATGTCCCTTTGCAAGGCAATGTGGGAATGTTCAGGGAGGCAGGAGAGGATATATTATTTAATGATATCCTTCCTAACTTGAATTAGCAAGTTCTATATCTAAGCAGAGTTTAAACATTCCCCTTTAAACGCACAGCGATTTGCTTGTTGCAGGCTAGTTTTAGCCTCTAAATATAGGATTCCTGGTAAGATTCCTTATTGTCCCTCTTAAAAAGAATAAACACGACAATCTTATTCAAGTCAACATAAAAGTAGTTTACTCACATTCATTCAGTTCACAGTTGGATCTCTAAAGGCAGACTTATGTTACAAAAGTATATACACATGTGGAACTATCCCATAAGAGAGTTAGTTCCTAAGTGGCTGCGAACAAGCAGTCACTTCTCCTCACACATGGAAAAACAAAATGGAGAAGAGCAGAAAGAGGGAGAGGTGTGTTACCTGCTTTGCTCTTGTTCCCAGGGAGAGAGAGGGCCAGATTAGACCATGCCCACCTCTAGTCACATGCAGAGGAAGTTTGTCCCAGCTCAGGAGGAAACGGGAAGTTTTCTCCTGGCTGGTACAAAGCATCCTCTAGCATGTTCACTCTAGGAATGTTGTACTTGACTGCTATGTGTTCCACATCCCACAGGCACATTCAAACTGTGCCTGCAAAGGAAGAAAGAAAAGAATCAGGAACATACTTAGTATTGGAAGTGCATCCTGCAGAAGATGTGTTTGTGTGTGCTCTCAGGTTGCAGCCTGGTGACTGGATCCTGCTCCCACACCTGCAGTACATGAACCAAAACACAGCTGCCCATAAAAATTGGCCAAATTTTGTGACGTAGCGTTGCATCCCAAAAATGTGTACAGAAATGCATATAGTGTATTGGGGGAAGCATGCATAAAAATGCATATAAGAAGCTCACTTGTCAATGTAGTTCTGGGACTAACCCTCTGGCCAGATCCAGTTCCAGACCCTGGTCTACACTGACCACCAGCTGCTCTCCCCAGTTTATTTGACTAGTTGTAAAGGCTTGCATTATTATTTTTTCCATAAGATTTTATTAACACTTTTTCATAATACAATATGATAAAAGAAACTAATCTTAAAAAAAAGAAAGAATACATAGAATCTTCTCTCAAAGGTAGCTCCTAACCCATGACACTTGCAGATAGTGGACACCTACAGTTCTCACCTGGGAGCTTTCCTTTCTTCTAGTCTCTCACCCTGGGAGATTTTCCCTTCCCTGCCTCTCACTCAGGTCCTTCCACCAACCATCTGCCACCTTCATGTGTGTAATCCTTGTAACCCAATAATGGCCCAGAGGCCTGCATTAAGAAGACTGTCCAGCATATTCCAGTCCCCAACCAACTCAAGCAGTAGCGATGGAAAAGATGTGGCTTGGATGCTCCAGGGAGAAAACATCGGTTTGCACTACCTCTTTTCTATAGGTAAATTACAGCACAGTCCTGTGCATGTCTGCTCAGGTAAATTTTACAGCATTAGTCACATTACTGTCAGCTATTGAAATGCTATGCCAAATCAATCAGGGTTAAATTAAGAAGCAACATTTGCTAGATCTATTTCAGTGACATGTATATTGGCAGTAGGGATTCAACCATCATCTCTTAAACAGTATTAAGTTTTACAGTTTATAGTTCATGTTCAGATGCAGTTTCATTGTGGTGCAAGTTTGGACTGCAGCACTTTGTTTTCCAGAGCAAGTGATAAAATAAGATTAGACTACAAGCGAAGAACTTTTTACTGGCCTTGTGCTCAAGAACGTCATGTCTGATTTTGGAACAACGAAAATGTGGAAGCTAAGCTATTTATTCAAGAGAGTGAATGGGAGAACTGGTGAATGTGAATGTCACAGGCGCTTGTGGTTAGAATTTCAAAGTAACATTCCAGTTTCCTGTATGCTTTCTTGCAGGAAACTGATTAATTTAGAAGCTTGACTTGTGGGCTGTTTTTTTTTTTTTAAATCTGCCACATCCCATACTTTGCTGTCACTTCTAAAAAGTGGCCTTTCTTCTGGCTGTAGAAATGACTCCTTTCTGATTCCTAGATTTCAGAATCTAGACAGTAAACTGGTCACACAGGATAGTGTGATGAGATTCATAGAGCTTTTATTTCTAATACCAAATCTATCTTGTCTGGTACACCATCAGTTTATGAGAGCACTGTTCTTTCCCCCATGAACCTCTTGGAAACCCACCATGATACTGGAAGATGAAGGTATAATTCAGAGAAACAAGACCAGGAAGGGTCTTTGCTTCATCTCTTACTAAGCGCACTAAACTGTGATCTTTGCTAGGGATCAATGGACATAATTGCAGATTCAAGGAAACATTTAGATGAATGTGTGCGGAGAATTCATGACAATGTGCTTCTGGAGCAGATGCTAGGCAGACAAACTGGGATACTGAGGGGTCTGCCGCTTCCTCTTGAAGTAATGTGTACAGTGGGATCTAGGCTGGTGAGGGAATGGCCAGGTGACCTCTTCACCATGTGCACATTTGATTTGAGCTGACAATTTTATTTTATTTTGGTCAAGGATTGAGCATGTGGCCAAAACCAGGTAACCTGAATACCTGACAATGCCTCTGTTATGCTGCAACAGTCTTAATTTTGATTATACCTACAAACACCTTTGGCATGCAAAGAATATTCTCTGCCACTGATCTGTAGCCCCTGAACATTCTTCTGCGTCACAAGGAGTGTACAGAAAGGCTGTGTCCCACCCCATGCCAGGGGCGGACTTGGGTAATCTTTGGTAGCATGTTGCCCTGAATGAGCCCAAAATTTGGCATCCCGAAATGGATCTTCTCAGTGATGGATCTTCTCAATTTTGCACGCCCTCGGCTCAGCACCCTGTGCATGAGAATCACCCACAGAGCCCTAAATCCTGCATTGCCCATTTACATGTTTAATGAATACCTGGAAAGAACCCCATGTATATGACATGCAGATAGTTTGGACTGTGAGAATGGAAATCTTGCCCTTGATCAGTTTCTGGTTTGCACCGGCTACAGCCCTTCATGCGTCTAGATATAAATGCCCCATTCAGGCATTCAAGGGTACACATAGTGGGAGTTTGAATGCTTTAAAAAAGGGTTCTTGTGTTTCCAAGATTCCACTACAGCAAGATACAGGGTGGCAATATGCAGATGAAGAGGCGGGGCCCTGCAGTTGGCAATGAGTCATTGGCTTCTACTGAATTCTATAAGACAAGAGTTGAAATCTTGCAACATGTTTGAGAAGAGGCACTCGGGCTGTGTTCACCAGGCACCCCATGCCTGAATGTGCTTTTTTCTTTTACTTCCCCCCCATAAAAATGAATGGCGGAGACACTCACGTCGGAAAGATATGTCATTTGCTCTTAGGAATACAGGATTGTATCCTGTGTTAGGCATATTCAGAAGAAACCTATTGCATTCATTCATTCATTTGTTACATTCCATTCCAAAGTTGCTCAGGGCAGGAAACAACAAAGCAGCAAAACAGTGCAATTAAAAAATCAAATAATATTTAAAGCATTAAGAACTTCTACAAATATTTAAGTACAGTCACATATCCTCACCTCTAATAATTTCAAGGTTGACAGGAAGAGCATCTTTCAGACATCAAATGCCTGGATAAACAGGAATGTTTTAAATTCCTCCTGAATGTTTTTAATGATGGAGGTGTAAATAATGTTAAGAATTAATGGACATAACCAACTTAGGTCCGTTAATCTCAGTGGATCTTCTATGGGTAGAATACAGTTAGATGCAATCAACTGTTGCAATGGAGCCAAATTATTTCACAGAAATTATAATCAGATGCACAAGGCCTCCAGCTGTTCCTAATTTATGTAAGTGCGGGGAAGAGAGGAAATTTGACTGTTTAAGTTCCAGAGAAGATCAAGTCACAACATCCACTCTGATGCTCAGAAAAGAAACTGCTTAACTTCCCATCTTCTCACTAACCGAATTTGACAATTTTAAAACCATCTTGAATCTCAAGTCTACTGACTGCCATAGATCACACTAATAAGATGGAACAGGATGGGGCATATGATGCCAGTGAGTTGATGAGTGCTGCTTTGAAAGACTCATTAACGAATGGCAGCTTTTTGCCAAAATGTTGTTAATGTCCCCAGAAGTCTGAAGACGCTGAAGACAAAGGTGTGCTATTTTTTTGTGATGAAATGTCTGCTAAATTTTGTGACAGCGTCTGCTAAATCCCTATAATTAGCATGGGCCCCTGTTAAATGTCATGGGGTATTTGATGAAACAGGGCATGAACTCTGTAGCAACACTCTGGGGATCTGTAATGCTATCCAGCGTGACGTTTGGAATTTAACTACTAGATAGGGTTTCCTTATCTAGGAAACGCAGGGGAGAAAGGCATTTGTCCAGTCTAATGACCCCTGTTAACAGATTTATGCCCCTCCCTCAATACAGATTCTGTCCCCTCCGCCTCACACCAAACAAATGCGTTATCGAGTTAATCAAACAACATTCCAAAAACCAGAAAAAAATGAAGAAAATAACCCAGTTTGGTTTTATCTTATTGCAGGTTTGGTTATTAATATATATGGAAAGAAAATAGAAATCTTATAGTCACACACCCACCCCATATGCATAGGATACAGTTTGGTATATTGCATATATCCATGCACACACACACCTATTTATATGTATACTGCTGTTGTGTTGCCATGTAGCGCATTGCAGTTCCTGGACCATAGCTCAGATTCAGAGCATATGATTTGCATGCAAAAGGCTGCATGTTCAATCCCTGCCATCTCCTATTAAAACAGTCTTGGGTAGGTGATGTGGGAAAGACCAGGTTCTGTCTTGTGGAGCCTCCATCAGTGGGTGTAGAATACTGTGGGCTGCATATGTTTCTATACATGGAGCAAATTACGAGGGCTTCCAGGGAGACTGTGGATTTATACACACGGGCTCCTGAGGTATGGGGGAACAGGCCCAGTGTCACTATGGTGCTCTCAGAGGGGTCCCAAGCACCATGGTGTCTTTTTCTTCATTTTCAAAAAATGTGTGGTGTGCAGTCTTCAGAGGACTTCTGGGCCGGACAGCTGGAGACACTACCATATTAATTTCACCCATAATGCCCCTGGGTCCCACCTGCAATGTAGCAGCACTTTGCAATGCTATGCTAGCACAGGGCCCAGAGGTATAATGGGGAAATTATTGTGCTGGCAGCTCCAGTCTCTTGGCCTGGCAGCGCAAGGCATTGGATGGCCCCGAGAGAAGAACCAGTCCTTTCAGCTCCACCACTTGTCCCCACTGCCATGACCCATTGCTGCTTTCCCCTGTCACCTAGTAAGCTTGTAAGCCAACTGGAGGGAGGGCTGCGGCCTCCAGGGTTGTGTCTGTGGGTGCCACTGGCCCCCTCAAACAAGGCTTTGGCTCTGTAGAGTGAGGTATGAACAAGGCTTTGCACTAAACTAATGCTAAATAATCTCTCTCGGTCACTCTCTTTGCAGGCAGTAAAGGTACTTGTGCTTTCCCAGTGTTTAGTTTACCTGGAATGAAGGACAGTGGAGACTCTGGTCTCTGTAACATATTTACACATATATACAAACTGAGCATAGGAAGGAGGAGCTCGATGTTACGATATGAATGCAACGCAGCTGCAAACCAGCTCGGTGAAAACATCACATGATGGGGCTGACTGTGGGAAACAATGTTACAGTCAGTTCACAGGGTGATTCACCGGAATTTGCTCAGTGTGTAATATGAGACCTTCCTGTTGTGTTTGTAAAGGAAGTCTTCGTGACTTGCTTGCTGAAGTCTGAAGTGATCGGACATGTTTTCTGTAGTGCTGCGAAGTCAGAAATAAAGAGATGTAAATAGATTTCTGGCTATCTCCTTTCCATGCTGGGAAGCAAGGAGGGAGGGGGTGTGCATTTTCCCGTGCTGGGAAATGTCGCCTATCGAGAGAGACCTATCCTGAAGTTGCGGGGATTGCAGCCAGGGAGGTCACCGGTAAACAAGCCGGGAGTCTGGGAGAGTTGCCAGTCTCTCCCGAAGAGGCTTGTTTTCCAACACTCACAGCATTGACATTCAAACATATATTGCCTCTTCATTAGGTTCCCAGGGAAATCCCCAAGCCATAGCTTTGGGTCCAGCCCAGAGCAAGACAACTCTCTATGTCTCCAGCATCAGCCAAAACTCATGCCTGAACAGCCACCTGCCCCTGCCATCATATTGCTCTCCTGTGTAGACTGACATAACATCCAGCCAGGTGAGGAGGGGAAAGACCCCACCCCCATTTGTCTCTATGGCAACAGAGCCCACTCTTTAAGATGCTGCTGATGGGTATATAGCTTAACAGATGAACTGGTTTGGCAGGTTCAGCAGATTGTTTTTTCTAGATTCAAACCTCACAGATACAGGATAACAGGCCTGAGAGGGACCCACAGGGTTACATTCCCTTCTGAGCAAGCTTCCAAGGGCCACATTCCAGGGGTGGGTGGGACCATAGACAAAAATGGATAGACCAATGGATGTTACAGACTCTTAGCTTTGTACTGGAGGCTACATTTTAGCCATGCAAAAGTCAGAGGATTTATACACCCAAACAAAAACTTCTCCATCCTTCATCCAGGCAAGCAGTGGGCTCATTACAATGCAAGGACACATTCTAGCCAGGCAAAAGCACTCAAGGAAAGCATGGAGCAGGGCTAGAAAAGAGGGTGTATGGCCAGGAGAGAGTCCTGAGGACTGGATTAAGAGAGCTGGAGGGCTGGATTTGGCCCCCGTGCTTGAGGTTCCCGACTCCTGATCCTCAAATGTTATATACTACACTGTCAAATTTTGTTGTGAACAGGACAGAGAGAGCTTTAAAACATAAATGATTATTTGTATTGTTTACAATTGAAATAAGGCACAGATCTGGCTTGGGACAAATCTACCTGTTATGATTCTGTCCTAATTATGAACTGTAGTGCAGCTGGTAGAAAAATAAACAAACCCCTAACCCTCCAGGCTCCACTCTAGCAGATTCAACACATTGATGTCTATAGATATTTGGTTTTAGCGTTCCTAACACTGAGTTGGACTGGCCTCCAGGCTGATAATTTACCAGGCGAGCATAATGGGCTCAGTCCACTGAAATCATCTTCTGCACAAGCCCTGTTTAGAACAGGACCTGTACAGAAGTTCGGGCGGATTGTGCCATCTGTCAGTAGGAAGAGCTCACATAAAACTTAGGTAAGAAAAAAAGTTACCTATTTTACCAAGGACTTATTCCGAGATTAAACGTAACCTCAAAACAAATAGGTTCTGTGAGTTTATGCTAACTAGTCTAATTAATCTTCATGTTTGATCTTTGGACTAATACGTTGAACTAATTTGGGATTAAAAGATTACAAGTAACATTTTGAGTTGAAAGCTGTTACATGCCTCATGTCAACACTGCGGTGACAGAATTAACCCCGGAAGCCCTTTGGATTCCACACACTAGATGCTGCTGCTTGAGCAGAGTTAAGGCGACTTATTAGTGAAGGCATTATAAAGTGCTCATCCTGAAATGTTAGCTGCTAAGAGTACAATGCCAAAAGTCAGACACTTTGGGTTTTGCTTATTGTATCACCAGCATCATAATCATCCTCCTGCATCATCTTGGATTTCTTATCCACTCTTCACCATAAGATGACAACCATATAAAAATACAATAACAAAATTAGTTAAAACAGTCTGCAAACACCACTGTTGTGTTCCATTCGGAAAAGTTTTTTTTAAAATGTTTTCCAATTGTAATGTTTTTATTTGTTTATAAATTTGTATATTCTAGTGTTGTAACCCACCCTGGTACCTCAGAGTAAATGGCAGGTTAAAAAAAATCTTATAAATAACAAACAAACAAACAAATAAATAGCCATTCCTATTCTCAGGACCCCTGATAATGCAGGATTCCTGATTTCAGGGAGGTTTGTAAGCATGTACAAAGAAGTTCAATTGCAAGAAGAGCTCTGCTGGATCAAGCTGGTGGCCCAACTAGTTCAGCATCCTTTTCTTCTAATGGCCAACCAGATTACAGAATCACAGAGTTGGAAGGGACCACAAGGATCATCTAGTCCAACCCCCTGCAATGCAGGAATCTTTTGGCCCAACATGGGACTTTAACCCATGACCTTGATATTAAGAGTCTCATGCTCTACCAATTGAGTTATCTCAGATGCCCATGGGGATCCCACAAGCAGGACCTAAATGCAACAGCAGTCTTCCCACTTGTGATTCCCAGCAACTAGAGACTGTTTGCTCTTGGAATCCCCTTTCAGACCATTCTTCTGAATATAGACAGGGATAGAATTAGAGAACTGTAGAGTTGGAGGGGACTCCATGGATCATCTTCTAGTCCAATCCCCTCTGAATGGCAGGAGCAAGGCAAAAGTTCTGCCCCCAGGCTATCTACCTACTTTGTGCCCTCACATGTTCTTTGAATGCCTGAAGAGATATATCATAACAATTAAAAACAATATGAAATTAATAAACGAGAACAGCAGATTAAAAAGGGACACATCCTATGGATGCTGGAAATCATCCAGTCTGAGGACACAAACATGCCTTCAGGTAACAGTGGAAGACCCACAAAGGTGAGACCTCAGTTAGGGGTTTCACAATCTGGACACTGCAGAGAAGGCCCTTTCCCTCCATTCCACCAGCTGTTCTTCAAATGAGACTCACAAAAGGCTTCTCCTCTTGACCTTAATGAACAGGCAGGATCATACAGGAGCAAAATGCCCAGTGTGGGTAATACCGTTATACAGTTTAGTTACTAGGTGGCCCTGGTCTCATTTGTAGCTGGGTAGACACAGAAGTTCCCCATTGCTGGTCTTATTTAAGAGATACAATAAAGTTCTTGTCTAGTTTTGTGTCATCCTAGCCTCCCATGACAGCTCTTCAGGTATCCTGGTCTCAAGCTGTTTATGGCTTTGTTGCTGTACAATAAATAAACTACTACTACTACGGGGGGTTTCCCCCCCAGAGCTACCAAAACATTTGGCATAAATCATGCATTAAGCATTTCCCCATAAACCAAATGGACAAATGGGTCTTGATGTTATGCACTTCTTTCCATTAAAGCTGCGAGTCCCCCTGATGATTTATTGCTTGGGTTACTTCTCTGAATTACTGCTTAACCTCCTTTATATTAAAAAGGGGGACAGGATATTGGAGTTTTCTTAAAGTTGGGAATTACTAATGGCCCAAATAAGATGATTCAGACATGTTTTATTATACTCTGTCATGAACCATGCATTTTTTGCACGGGAAACCAATGATTAGTCCAACTTGGGTCACATAACTTGGCCAAATCAAGGAAGGTTTTGAAAGCTAAATAACAGAATTAATAGTAATGCTTATTTTATTCTTCTGGATTCATGGAGTGCAGTCATTGTTTGGTGATTCTTGTAATTTCTTGAAAGAGAAGCAGGGAGGCTATAGGCTTCTATTTTGAAGAGCACACTTGAGTACTTTATGAGGTGATGATAGCAATTTAATACCAGGTGCTATTTGCAACTAAAATTTAAGGAAACATACCTTACCTCAGGGAAAGGAGAACAGTACTTGGATACAATATGTCAGTATCTTCAACTAAATCATTGCCATAAAATTACAATGTTTTCTGCTAATACCTAAAATATTCTGCTGCTTTTGCTGGAACATGGCCTTATTCTTTTCCTGTTCCAAATGGAAACGCATTGTGTCATGCGCTTTGCATTCATAAATACTTAACATCTGCCACCTAACTTCCTATATACATATTATTCAATGACTCCTTCTGAATCATTTACCAAAGTGGGTAGGGAAATTTTATCATTTTACTCATGAAAGTGAAACTCTTTGTAGTGCTGGTTATTCCCAATGTGGCTGAAGTTGCTAAACAAAATCTACTCAGCAACAAGGGGATGGGGTAACTGGTAGAGCAATCCAGTCTCCCCATCAGTCTGTGTGGAGTTTGGACTGAGTGGAGGTGGACTTTTGGTGGCCTGCTGGTGGGGGGCAACAGTGGTGGACGTTGGGGTCTCTCTAATTTCAGTGATGCTCTGTGTGATGCCAAAATTCAGTGCCCTCACCTCTCACCTTCCATTCTACCTCATAGTTGTGGCACCCCTGAGGCTCCAAACCCAGGGTAACCAAACTGGTTGCATTCCCCTAAATCTGCCTCTGGGGCCAGCTCAAAAATGGAGAGTTCTGAGACTTGGGAAGAGGCAGTACTGAGGTGATGCCATGAGGCCTGATCTGTATTTAATAAACGTGCTAGTCTGGACTGGTGAAGAGATCAGGCCCAATCTTGAAGAGAAGAAGAAGAGTTTGGATTTGATATCCCGCTTTATCACTATCTGAAGGAGTCTCAAAGCAGCTAACATTCTCCTTTTCCTTCCTCCCCCACAACAAACACTCTGTGAGGTGAGTGGGGCTGAGAGACTTCAAAGAACTGTGACTAGCCCAAGGTCACCCAGCAGCTGCATGTGGAGGAGCCGAGACACGAACCTGGTTCACTAGATTACAAATCTACCACTCTTAACCACTACACCACACTGGCTCTCAATCTTGCTGCCAATACTACCTTCTACTCCTGGTCCACCACTCGCACCCTAATGCACCAGAGTGGTGAAGCGAGTTCTCCTTCAACAAATCTTTCATGTCTTCTAGCTTGAGGATGCCTAAGTTTGATAGCCCCTTTCTTGGGTATTGATGGCCTCACTGATCGTAAGGTTCAGTAGTTATGAGTCTCATGATACATACATACATACATAAAATATATGAGCCAGGAAAAGCAAGGACCAGGCAAAGCCTGGATCTGAAGAAGCTTTGAGTCACATTATGTAGCCTAAGAAAGTGGGTTACAGGAGATTCTGTCTGCCCAGCTGCCACCTTGGAAGTTGCACTGAGATATAGCTGCCATTAGAAAGATTAAGCATGCTTCAAACACATTAAAATTGGTGAAGCGGTGGCCATTTGCTGTATCTCTTGTCTTTATTCCATGGAGTCAGGCTTCCCTTAAGAACAAAATTGGTGAGCACAATAATCTCAGGTGTTTGGCATCCAGGGTCCCTGACAGCTCACATTTCCATTAAAGCCTAGGAGAAGACATCATGATGTAACTCCTCCCATGGTGCTTTTCCAGATCTGAAAGTATGGGAAGCCATGGAGGCTGCAGAATGCTGGATAAATGGTTAATGGAAAGAAAAAGTGTCTCCACCCCCACCGTTCTACCCGGACACTGAGGTCCAGTGCCAAGGGCCTTCAGGCGGTTCCCTCACTGCGAGAAGCCAAGTTACAGGGAACCAGGCAGAGGGCCTTCTCGGTAGTGGCACCTGGCCTGTGGAATGCCCTCCCACCAGATGTCAAAGAGAAGAACAACTACCAGACTTTTAGAAGACATCTGAAGGCAGCCCTGTTTAGGGAAGCTTTTAATGTTTGATGCATTACTGTATTTTAATATTTTGTTGAAAGCTGCCCAGAGTGGCGGGGATATAAATGGGGGTATAGAAGGGTGGGGTATAAATAATAAATAATAATAATAATAACACCCATACCACCTGCAGACACACCTCAATGGTAAGGTCATGAACCCCACATCCACTGGAATTCTAAAGTAATTTTAAAGCACACTGTGAATGTGGCAGAAGATAGAAGCATCTTTTGTGGGGGAGAAAAACTTTTTGGGAAACTGGAGGACAGATTTTGGCACGGGATTACTCAACATCTAATTATGAAGGCAAATCAGAATAAGGGCAGTGCTTAATTCCCTCATTCTGGAGCATTATGTACAAAACAATGGCACTTGATGGGTATTGGGAGTGCAATTTGTGCCACTCATCCATACACCTCATATTTTACACCTGTTCATGCCTTTGTCCTCCTCCCACATTGTCAAAATGCCACCTAACGTTGCACCTTAAGAACAGGGTGCTGGTGTTTGGGCTGGGCTGGGTGTGTGTGTGGAATCTTGCCTCCAGACTCATTTTCTCCACACACCAGTGCTCCATGCATCACTTTACATAAATGACAGCAAATACCGCAACTGAAGCCTATAAGAGAGTTGTCTATAGGGGCTTCTGAAGATCTTACCTAACCGATGTTTGAAATGAATATCATTCATCAGACAATTAACCCACTTTTCCAAGGTTGAGTGTTCTTATTATATTTAAAAATAATTATACACAATGAGTATGGTTCATTGTCCTGTCTACAGAATCCTTTTGCACTTGTGGAGTTTCCTCCTAATCATAGAAAAGTACTAGAGTACACTTGATTGTACAAAGTTGCTGGACAACAGCCATAGGTTACAATCCTATAAACAATTATGAGGAATAAGACCCATAGAACAAAGTTGGACATAAGATTGACCTAGTGAATCTATTTAGACTGCCACTCTTTGCTCTTTATTCTGCTCCATAAATGTAGAATGCCCATAATCCCATTCTTAATGACCATATTGCTCTTTCTTATGAACTTCAGGATCATGAGCAGAGGAGAGAAATTGTATCTCTGAAGTGTGAATTGGAAAAAAAGTTTCAGATTTATTGCTTTGTATCTTCTAGGTACGATGGTACTTATTTTTCCTCATGTGCCATTTAGAAGTTCTTAAATAAAGGACTCTTATGCCTGCTAAGGGAATTGACACAGTTCACTAAAATAATTTCATTCCACTGGATAGCAAGGCATGAAAAGCTGTAGTTCATCTTTTCATTCATACCACGGTCTGCCAGGGTATTAAATAAATTCCCCTCCCTCTTCCACTAAGTGGTTGGCATTTACTCAGTCTTCAGTGCTGAAGTTACTTTAAGTACCGTTTGAGTTATTAACTTCCCCCCTTATTTGGATTTATATTGAAAGTTGTCATAAACTACTGCAAGTTGAAAATGGTGTCTGGAGAAATCCACGTTAAAAGCATTATTTTTTCTGAAGTATTCATCATTATTCCTGGTCTTGCAGTGGCATCCTCTGAAGCCAAAAGAAGTCCTCAAGAAGAAAATAAATCAATTATGGCAAGATTATCTCATGCTGGTTATTATGTTAATATGAGAAACCCAAAAACAAAGTTTAGGCATCAAAGTCTAATCAATAAGTGAAAATCACTTTCTCCCACTAGAAGAATGTGTATGTTCATTTATTTATTAAAAATCATTTGTATACTGCCTTTCATTTCAAGCAGAACAATAAAACAGGCAGGACATAACAAAATACAACACTAAAACATATAAACATATATCAAAATTTATAAATGTGTTGGAAAAGCCAAGACAGGCAAAAGGAGGTACATCTTCACACAGTCAACAGCTAAACGTCAATAGGGATGCAGGTGGCGCTGTGGTCTAAACTACTGATCAGAAGGTCAGTGGTTCGAATCCACATGACGGGGTGAGCTCCTCTTGCTCCTAGCAGTTCAAAAGCACACCAGTACAAATAGATAAATAGGTACCACTGTGGTGGAAAGGTAAATGGCATTTCTGTGTGCTCTGGCACTTTTCACGGTGTTCCGTTGTGCCAGAAGCGGTTTCATCATGCTGGCCACATGACCTGGAAAGCTGTCTGCGGATAGACACCGGCTCCCTTGGCCTGAAAGCGAGATGAGCGCCGCAACCCCATAGACGCCTTTGACTGGACTTAACTGCCCAGGGGTCCTTTACCTTTTACCTTTTTTATCTATTTCACAGGGAGAGAAAATATTGTAACAAGCTACCCCATTCTCCATGAGCTGTGCAAGATTCCAGGGGTTGCAGACGTGCTTACCAAGGCACAGTTCCCTTTTGGGACAATGAGGCACAGCCGAGTCTGTGGTGACTTTATGATATATGGTTTCTTTACACATCTACACAGCCCGAGTCTGGATGGAGAATGTGCAAAACAGTCACATCTCAAGAGGGTCCTGTTCCTACCATTGCTGCAGCCTCCAATTCCAAGAGACCCCAAGCATCACATCTAACCCCCTCTGCAGCATAAAACCAACTGCCTGCCTCATGCTCTGCCCACCCTACCCTTCTTGCAAAAGATACATCTTTTCCTGCCTTGCTTACCTCATAATCCAGCGCAGTTCTGGAAACCTCCCCTTCCCAACTCTGGAACTGTATTTTGCTAATTACACCCCGCTCCCCGTGGCCAGCAGAGATTCTTTCGCCTTGGTGAAGAATTTACTAAAGCCAGGAATTAGCAGTGTAAAAATACTGGCCGGACTTGGGTTAAACTATTCTCTCCTGTGTTCCCAGTTGAGGAAAAAAGACCATGGTTTTGTCATATTTGCTTGCCTTGCGTCAGGGGCAGTGGAATTTGCTGTCTATGAAGAAAAGTCACACTACCTGACGAGAAATAGTTACGTTATGCTTCCAAACCATCTGCACTGTCTCTTTCTTTTCCTCAGGAAACAGCAGTAAATTATTTCTGGATCTTCCAGATATTTTTTTTTTAACCTCAAACTACTTCTGGTTAACTGTAAAGCGAATAGGAGAACAGACATTTCCAATGTTAGATCCAGCAGCAAATATATCAATGTGGACTTGCCTGTCAGTTTTGAAATGCAAATGTAAAACTTACACTGGACAGAATGTTCATTTGCATTACAAATACATCACCTCTTCTGCATAAACAAGCATCAGATGTTAACATAAATTGCAGGGGGGAAAGAAAAATGCTCAAGGGGAAATTAATACTCCTGTGTGAAACAATGTGTTGTTTAAAACAAACAAACGAACTTGGGTTTTTAAGCAAAGGTTTTTGAATGCTCATAGATTATAGGTTTTTGGGTCCAGAGTAATTGGCATCACAATTATATATGCATGATTTATAAAGAAATCCTATTAATTTCAGTGGAATGTGGGGATATATATATATATATATATATATATATATATAATCCTAATGAAAATGTATTGGTATTCTAGTACAATTTCCTTCAGTGAACATTTTTATATACAGTTTTGACTAATGTATACAATTCCGAAAGCAACTTGCCCTAATGTAATGTATCCTTCTGTGTTGTTTTCACTAATATATTCATTTTTAGGTGCACTTTCCCCTAATTTATGTATTTTTATAAGCATTGTTGGGTTTGAGAACTACATTGGAAAATTTGGATAAGTGTGAGTTATGTTTCAGTTTCCATATTGATTTGAAAAGTGCAAATTTGCCTTTAAATGTGAACTGAATTGACTTCAGCTTGCCCCTATCCCAAGAAGGACATTAGCATAAATCAAAGTCTTCTGCCTAATTTAGTTGTGCCTTGAGTTTTTTGTGGGTATTGTCTTTGCAACTCTTCTGTCTGTAGGTTGTTTCTGATGCATTATATATAATTTGCTAAGTATTTCAAGTTAGTTGACAGAGGGAAATACCCATATGATTGTTCAAGGATTTTGACTCAAAGATTATATATTCATTGAACATATTTGCTATGTTAAGCATAAAAGAGCTAATCCATTCTTATCAAAAGGTCACTTATTATTTTAGACTTTGAATGATTTTATATTGCTTAATTATTTTCATTTTAAAATGGCTGGGGGTTCTTATATGATTTAAATAGTCTTCTTTTTGTAAGGTCATGCTTTATTTATTTCCAAATGCACACTCCAGTTTTGTTTATAAAAACAAACAAACCTCAAAACAGTTTACAAAAAAATAATAAAACAGAATGAAAGCGGCTCAAATTCATAAAATAAATTTCATACAGAATTTAAAGCTATTTGGCAGAAATAGTACGTAAAGACTGACTTGAACTGAAAGCACATAGCATTCCCATTAAAAATCTTGCAGGCAATGAGAAACCGATAACAGGTTTATAAATATTTGCAAGGGATTATTTTTCACTGGTTCCCTCTGTCACTTCAAAGGACAAAGATGGACATTTTTACCAGGAAAAGTGCAATAACGCCTGACTGTTGGAAGGTAAACACTATTTTAATGAAAAATGGCACCAGTCTTCCACAAAAACAAACTTGAGTTTGTCCTGTGCATATTTCACATTAGATCATGCAGAACTCTTGTGATCTAACTTCCCATAATGAAGCAACTAGTGAATGAATGAATCAAGGCTAGCTTTAATCGCTATCCTTTGCATTATTTAAAAAAAATAAATCCAAAAAAAGGATTACAGCATATGCTTTTGAAAAATAAGTTTTAAAAAGAATGCAAAATATACAAATCAAAGGTTGCCTCATTTCCCTTGAAATAAAGAAAGAGTTGCCATTTCCCCCAAAGGAAACTACAGGTGTTCAAATGGAGGCTTCCAACATATTTATGTATTAAAAAACCCATCTTTCTCTTGCCATCTGTCACTAAAGAAGACGAGATATAGAACAGTGGCAGACTCATGTTCAAAAGGCTGTCTTTGGGATAACAAAGAGAAAAGTTAATGGACACAGATTTACAAATTATTAATGATTTCTCTTGCCATTTTTGAAAAATGAACGCTATGCACACCGTCTCTCTTCCCAAACAGATTGCATTTTATTCCTCTGCAGTTTGTCCATCAGGCTTCACTCTGACAACATAATCCAAAACTAATCCAGAGCATTCAGTTTTCCTTGTTGGCTCTCATGCACACTGCTTAGACAAATCCTGCTACCTGTCAGCCCTCCTGTGTGTGCCAGACAGCCTGCCAGGTTAACCCCTGGGGAAAGCGAGAGACCTACTGACTTAACCCCTACTTCCCTTCCAATAATCCACTGTAAATATGTAGCGTTAACGGGCTAACTGCGCTAATCAGGGCTGGATCTTTTAAAATCTGCTTCATACACACTCGCTAAGTAGTAAGGATCTGAGCATCACTGTTAGAAAAGGGGAAGTCAGTGCATCCAAGTATATCAGCCCCAAAACAGCAGATGGCTAGGACACACGGAAAGGATTTAATCACTTAAAGCAGTGTGTGAAAACACATGCATCAAATTGCTAGGCCACCTAGTTGCTTATGAATCCATCTGAATTGTCAGCACAAAGTCAGGAAAAAACAATAATCCAAAGAAAGCCCAAGAAGCTCTACCTTTGATATAATTTATTCCTCCAGGTTTTGCTTCTTATAATTCACTTTTACATATATCCCCCTCCTCTGTCCAGTACAGCTCCAGCTTTAGATTTTTGAAACCTGCACTTTAAAATAAATTTCTGTAAGAACTGGCCCTTGCCATCATAAAATTGCTTCCCTCACACATTGCTTACAATCAAAATTGCCTAGCATCTTCAAGCCTTTTTCAATTTGGAGGCCTCCTAAAATCCGAAACACACAGCACAACTTGAGTAACAAAGACTTTTCAAAGTACTCACTCTTTATTTGGTGTTGCAGGGGGGAGACCCCAAAACAAAACACCATTGCTTCTCATTGGAATTCAAGGCACATCACTCTGTCATTCTGTGGCAGCATCAACAATCCACAGCAGAAAATAACTTGCGTAAGCACGGCATACCCGGGAGCACTTAAAAGCCCCGCTAAGCTCAGCCACATGAGATCTGTAATAAAACATTGCTCAGCTCATTTAATGATTGGAAGGCATGATGTCCAGGACTCCAGGTTAATATCTGAAGTGGGGGGAGGTAGAGTTACCCATGGGGAGGTGGTCCTGAACTCTGTCATGAACAAAAGTAGGAAGGGAAGATCTTTTGTGGCTTGTGATAAGAACATTCATTTTAACTCAATTAAATTCCTGGCAGTCTCTTGGGAGGAAGAGATGATATTGATTCTTTATATTCATATATGGGTATGTACAAATGTGCAAAACATTTTGTACAGTACTATAAATCAGAAGTATTTAAAAAATACTGAACACAGCAACTTTGCTATCATGATCACAAAACAAAAACAAAAACACTAAGAAAACAACAGCCCTCAAAAACATTTTCTTATAAATCTGGAGAAACCTGCAAAATAATATACTGTAATAGTATTTTCCACTTAACTTTTAATAAATGTGAAGAATTGTTAAGGAACATTTGCAGCACTATCATTAACCAGATTCAGAGTATTTTTGTGTACCTTGAAAGTTTTTACAATTATATTTTCTCAAGTAAACATTAATCATTCATTCATTTTGAGGTTTATTTTGGTAATGAAAATTGAACCTTTTTCTTGCTTTTAAGCTATTGTTCTTTTCTTTTTGAATAATATATAAATATCTGGTATTTATTTTCACAGAAAGAAAGAAAAAAATAAAATGTTGTGTCAAACCTTCTGAAAGTATATATTTAATTGATTTTCAGAGGTTTATAAAAATACAGCCATACTAAATCTTAGGAAAGTGCATAAATTATTGTGTAAAAATGAACTGAATATGAGGGCTTTCTGGACAGATGTTAAATGCTTTATTTGAAAATGATGATGGCACCATTCTGGCTATGCTATTAGAGCAAATACCTTGGAGACATCTGTTTTCTAAACTATTATCTTTTAATAAACGCGAATTGTCCAATGTTATCCTAGGCTAAATTAAATTCATGCAGCAAAAAGAATTCTTTTGCAAAGAATAACAGATGGCAAGTTTGCTAATCAAAATGTAAAGACATATAAGAAATAAAGTGGAACTCTGAAAACTGCAGCCACAAAATAATCTTAGTCTTGGCTGCCAAAAGTTATCCAGTCTTTAGGGATGCAAAGCAAATTAATTTTGAAATAACCTCATGCTGTGGTTACCTAGGAAATGCCTCAGTTTAAAGCTAAATCTCTTTTCTTTTGTGCTTACTGTTTTGCAGTAGTTCAGCAGCCAGCACAGGATTTACTGAAGAGTCATAGCAGAGCTAAGCAACATGAGTCAATGAAACTACACATCGCAGGAATCATTATTGTTGAACATTGAAATTTTCATTTCAGAGTGGTTGATAGTTTTGCTATGATAGCTCAACCACCATCCTTAAAGCTGTTTAAAAATACCAAGACTGGGCACATCTCAGTGTATTTCCATTGAATGTCGACTACTTAGGTCATTTGTTGATTATTTTTCTTCCTGACAAAGCAGCTGGGAGATGTTCTGTCAGCTATTGATCATGCAACTTATCAGCTATTCACAACATACGTCTTTGTAGCTGCTGCGAAATCTAAACAACTTGGATTCATTAATTAACCTTCTCATATTTGGCAGGAGGGGGGAGTAAAAGTAAAAAGCATTGATGGCCTCCAAGCTGTTGTTGTTTTTAATTCCTTTTAAATGTTGACCAAAGGAGAAAAAGAAATAAAGTGCTAGTGCAATACACAGTCTTTTGTGTGCACGGGGACATTGTGCTTGTTGGCTGTGGAGAAAGAACTCTGTATGTTCAGGGGCAATAACTTTACCACAGCCAGCTATAGGAGCCAAATATAGAAATAGGATGGCAATGTGTTCTCCTATTCAGAGGTCAGTCTCCTAGCTCAAGGCACCCTTTCTTTGAAAGGCTGACTGGCCTAAGTCCAGTTTCAACAGCACCCAGACAGCTGAACAAAGAGCAGCAAGGTCAGGAGGTTCTGAGGGTTGAGATGCAGACCCCAAGGCCTGCTTCACATTTGGTCTCACACAAAGGCTAGAGTGGCCTCTGCAAGAAGTAGGGCTTTTTCTATAGTGTCCATAGCACTTTGAAATGCTCTCTCCCAAGAGATTCATATGGCCACCTTCCAGTCCTACTCTGGCCATTAGGCAAAGTAAGGTGGGAGCCCCAGGCAGGAATTGTGGGTGTCACAAAAAGGCAACAAATTGTTAGCTATATAACTTAGTATTGTTGAACTGCTGGCGTGGGCAGGGCTGTCTTAAGCATATGCGGCGCCAGGGTGCAAAGATCTCCCCGGCGCCACTCCCAGTTACCCAGTCCCAGGTGTGCAGGAGGGCAGAGCCGGCCGGCCGTCTCAGTGTCTCGCTGGCTTGATCACCCCCAAACTTGCAGCGCAGAGCGGCCGCAGCAGAAGAGCTCACCATGGCGCTCTGACCAACAGGCGGGCTCTTCCCCAGACTCAACTCTTTGGCCCCGGACTCTCAGCCTGGAGCCCCTGAGAGCCCGGCGCCTGGGTGCCCCGCACCCCTGGTGCCTATGGGTAAGACGGCACTGGGTGTGGGGAATGTTCATTGGGTTTTCTGCTTTAGGGGCTAAAATAACTTGCCTGGTGTGGCCATTATATTATTATTATTATTATTATTATTATTATTATTATTATTATTAGAATTTGTTAGTCACTTTATCTTATCCAGGGCAACCCAAAGGGATTTACAACCAAACAATATATGGTGGAGGGAATGGCTTGAGCTGGCTCTTTCCCCCTTCCTGATGTTGTTTTGAAGGCAAGTCAAGGTTTTAACTGTTTTAACACATGTAACTTTTGTATATGCCATTATATTGTAAATCACTTCATGATGCCCCATGGGAAATGATTCATAAATGAATCTTGCTGTGCAAGAGCTGGTGGCCAGGCACTCATTAAGAAGTCATTGTGCAGTTAACTTAAAGTGCAGTGCTATATCTATCTATTTCAGAAGTCAGTCCCTTTGTTTTATGGGTCTTACTCCCAGGTGAGTGGGTACAGGGTTTGGCATTGTGGAAAACAGGGTTCTTGTGTCTTTAACAGCTTTATCTCCATAATCAGGTCCAGCAGGACATAGCTGGCTTCCCACAGTGGAAAACACAAGGCTGTCCTCAGACTACTTTCTTCAAGTTTTGGTTATGCCATGAGTCCCTTGGCAGCCATTTTATGACTGGCACCCATAGCACTCTCTCAAAAATAAAAATGCCCCCTCTACAGGTATCCCTGTAGTACCCTTTTCACTACAGGCTACATTCCTGACTTATGGCTGTCTAGCCTGTGCTTAAATTTCTTCATTGGAGGAGAGCCCATCATCTCCCAAAGCAGTCTCTTTGGAGTCATCCAGGCTACAGGCTCAAACAAGACTTGTTCCATGTCAACTCCCAGCATAAGAGTTCTGTTTGATAGCCCAGAACTAAGTTGAAATGGTACATTTTCAAATGATATTCATAAAAATATGCCATTATGTGTTAGTCTCAAGAATAATTTTATGCAGATTCCCCATTCCTTTCTATTTTATTAAATATATCTTTTGTTCTTCTAAAGAGTCATATTGCTAAAATGTGTCCTATGTAATCTGTTGATACTAAACAGGCACCTCATGCTGAACGTGTGTTATAAGCGTCTGGGTTCTTGGGCTTTCTTTAATAACTTAAAGGCACATGTAAATTGTGGCACTATCAATGCATTTCCAAAAGCTAACACACACAAATAAAATATCCTTTGTCTTTTTGCAAAACTACTCTACCCTAAGTGATTATTAGAAACTTGGGGAATGTGAGCCTATTTAAACTTCAAGGCAGAATAAACAATAGATAGTATCCATCAGTCTCACTAATCATTTTGGAATGTTTTGTTAGACCCCCATTTACTTTGGTCTCCTCCCTTTCAATCATGTGTGGCACCTAAAGCTCACTTCTACAATGAAAAGTATAAGAAATGTAACAAATGCAAGAGCTAATGTTGTACACAAATACAATATGTGCCTTATGTACAATGTAACATGCCATCACCTAATGATCCCAATATCAGCCAGGGTCCAAAGGAATGTTTGCAGAAGAGTCCATGTGCAATGTGACTACTGACATCCATCCCCATCTATTCCACCCTCTCTGCTGACTGGCAAACCTCTCTTGAAATTTGGGTGAGCTTAGAACAAGACATCCTGGTAAAGTTTGGATCCATGGGGAGAGAGGTTCTTATGTACAACAATGAAATTCCCACTTGGTTTATAAACCAGAAAACCCCTGAAGAAGAAAGACCTTTCAGTGCCAGATTTATGTATAAGCTAAACAAGCTATAGCTTGCCCCCCCCAAAAAAAAATTAAAGGGGAAAAACCTGGATGTACATTTCCAAAATATAATTTAAAAAACAAATAAAATAAAACCTACATGCAGCAACAGTGTTTTGTGTTGTGTAGGCTTCTATAAGTAATGGGCCCCGCCTGCTAGCCTGCTCCCTAAAATATCACTGGTTTGCTCATTTCTATAGATAGGGTGCCTACATTCTGCATGAACTGGTTGCATGGCAACATGTGCAAATGGCTTTAGATACCTGTTGGTCCATAAATTACCATATAGCATATATTCAACACAAAAAACAGCGGCAATTTGTTGTTGACAAAGGACAGCTGGACATATAAAGGGCCCCATTACCTACTCATCTGATGAGTAGCTTAGGGCCTCATCAAACCTAAATCCAGTCCTTGATCTTCCGCTTAGGTCTGAAGCACTCCACTCCACATAGGTTGACTTTGATTCCATGAATTTGCATAGTTGGACATATGCTGAATCATTTAAGAGACTGGGGGGGGGGTAACATTTTTAAATCCCCTCCCCTCCCCTCCCTCCCTCCCTCCCTCTTGTCCTTAGGGGGGAAAGTTGGAGATATAGCTCAGTGATAGAGCACCTGTTTTGCTTACAGAAGGCATTGTGTGCAATCCCTGGCATTTCCAGGTAAGACTAGGAATGTTCCCCGGAGAGCTGCTGCCAGTCAGTTTAGACAACACTGAACTCGATGGACCCATGGTCTGATTCCTGTGTTGTGCCTAACTCAATTTTACTGAAAAAGTCCATTTGAGATGAGAAAAATCTCAAACATACCCCGTAAAATCCTGGAATACTGGAGAGGATGCTATGCTTCTGCGTGAGATCCAGTTGAAGTTGTGCTGCTTTCAAGCCCAGCAGATATGAACTCTTTGAAGGTCTCCATGTGATCCTCATTTATTCCAAAATATCCCCCACATCTTTTCCAATAATCCTGTAATTGCTTGCCCACTAAGATAAGGCTTGTCTTGCCACAACTTGTGCCTTCCAAAATAGCAACAACACAGAGATGATACCAAGCTGGCAGTGTTCCTCTCTGCTGATTATGACATTTGGTTTCTTTGCCTTCTTCACTCAATTTGCTCTAGCAGATAATCTGATATTTCTGCTACTCAGTGGAGAAAACTTGGCAGCTGTGGAAATCTGTGGGTCAAGCTCTGGAATGCTGTTTTCCAGCCATGGAATACACTGGTGCTTATTTTGACTCATGGGTTTTGACTCATTATAGCAATATACGCTAGATATTAATATCGCTCGCATTTTCTAGGAAGCCAGATCTGTAGAGCAAATTACATGTTTAGGATGCCTTTATCTGAGCACTACTAGTTGAACGTACTTTTTAGATTGCTTTTCAAAGCTTCATTGAAGAAACCAAATATTCAGAGCTAGAGTTTGCTCGTTTTGATTAAGCAAAAGGACCGTGTTTTAAATATTCCACTGCACATTCTAAATTCCTTGAACAGTCTCCCTCCCCAGGAAATCAAAGGGAATCAAAATCTAACATTTTCCTAAGTTTTCTGATGGCTCATGTAGCTGCAACACAAAGTCTATGAGAATTTCAGTGTGATGGAGCAACAAAGTTTCCAGACTGGCTGTTTATTGAGCACTCCCTCATGTTGATACATTTGCACAAAACTTCCATGCAGGATGTACAATGCCACCCATTTACTGAGCATTTATCCTGAGAGGATTGCATGGAGATTACATGGCATTGCCAGCCGGTGGTGGCTATGTGTATTTCTCTAACTTTTTACAGTTAGAAAAGTGATGGGATCATTGCATTAGAAAGTGTGAGCCAGCTTCCAAATATGGTGCAAATAAACAGCCCATTTGGAAGTGTCCTAAGCACTTACTATGGAGGAATGGTTGATAAAATTATTGGACATGTTTAATGATAGAAAAATCACCACTGACATTTATTAAGGGTTGGAAACTTCCTATGGACTTTTTGTGTGAAAGATGAAAGAAATTTGTAATATATGGATGTGAAGATTGAAAAAATATCAGTTTGTAGAAGAATGATTGGAAGTTAATGAGTAGGGTTGCCATACATCCATAATTTCCTGGACATAGCTGGAATACTGCAGTTGGTGTCCAGATGGAAAACACAGAAAACACTAAAATATGGCTGTATGTTGGCAGTGTTGGTTCTGGCAATTTCCCTTTAAATTACCTCAAAATCTCCATTGCATATCTATCTATCTATATCTATCTATCATCTATCTATCATCTATCTATCAATCTATTTAGAACTTTGGACAAAACTAAAAAAAAGCTCAACAACTTTGCAAAAAAAGAAAGAAAGAAAGAAAGGATTTTTGTGTCCAGGTTTTCACTTTTTGAAATATTGCAACCCTATTAATGAGTGAACACTATATTTAGCTGCAGGACAAAGAACTGGAAATCTTTCTAGCTTTCTTAATTTCTCCCCTCTCCCCTTCTCTTCTTTTGCTCTTCCTACCTTTCTTTATTTCCCTTTTACTTTTTTCTTCTTCTTTCCGCCTCTGTTCCTTTCTAGATTAAATATCTCTTTTATTTTAGTGTATTACAAAAAAAAAATAAAAAAAAATGCTTTGTATTGGGTATGAACTTTTGTATATCTTTGAACAAATATCTATCACCTACCTACCAACCTACCATAAGCTTCCATACCCACCCAGCGGCGTAGCGTGGGTTATCAGCACCCGGGGCAAGGCAAGTAATTTGCGCCCCCTAACCCGGGGCAAGGCAAATAATTTGCGCCCCCTAACCCGGGGCAAGGCAAGTACAGTAATTTACTCTCCCAAGCAGCAGCAGCAGCGAGGCTTCTCTTTCCCCCGCGCTCTCCTGGAGCTGCCTCTTTTCTTTCCTTTTTTCCCTTTCTCCAAGGCTTTTCGCTTTCTCTCCTTAATTGATTCCTCCTCCACACCGCAGCGTTTCCTAGCTGCTCCCCCCCCTTCCCCTCTCTCTCCTCCTCGCTCTGCTTGCCTTGCCCTGCACCGGCAGCAGCAGGCGCAGCCAGACCCCCGCCAGCCAGCCCGCCCGCCCGCCCGCCCGCCCGGCTTCCTCTCCTTTTTTTGCCCGCGGCAGAAGGCTTCGCTCTCCCCCTTCCGCGACCTCCTCGCCAAGCCGAGCGAGCGCGGGCTCCCTAACCCGTGGATTTTAGTAGGGGCAGAGAGCTGCTAGTGCGAGCGCGCCCCCCGCCCATGTTGCGCCCGGTGCGGCCGGCCCCCCTGGCACCCCCCACGCTACGCCACTGTACCCACCAGTCTCAAACATGCAAAGTGCTAAGTAGGTTAGACCTGTCCTCACAAAGACATCACACACAGCAATGTTTCCCAGACCACTGGAAGGTAATCTCTTCAGCATGCATAGGCTTTACTCCAAAGGCCAGGGTTCTCATGTCTGTGGAGGAAACCCCATGTGTATTGAGGCTCCTTTCAACAGCTACTAGCCATGATAACTATGTTCTACCTCCACTCTTGGAGGAAGGAAGCCTTTGGACACCACTTCCTATGAGGAGAGTGCTGTTGCACCCAGGTCCAGCTGGCAGGCTTCCCTAGGGGATCTGATCGGTAGCTGTGAAACAGGCTATTGGAATAGATAGACCTTTGGTCCCTATTCAGGAGGGCTCATGTTCTGATACTCATGCAGAGCCAATCCTGTATCAGCTGAAGGATGTTACTAGCAGGCACCTTGTCAAGGGAAAGAGCTTGCATTGTGCATTCCCGTGGGCACCTTTGAACATTCAGAAACAAACACCCAATTTTATTTAGTGGGGCACTCCCACTGAATGGCATACCACAAAGCAACTTTCTTGCTTTCACTATGTCACAATTTGGAAATGAGCCTTTACTTTATATCCCATCCACATCACAGTATGTACAAACCTGTGTGTTTAAATTGTGTGCATTGCAATAGCTCCCCCTTTCAGTTTTATTTCATTTTAAAATAGGGGAAATATAAGTATTTTGCATGTTTATATGTTAGAGGGTTTGGATCCCCAAACAGATTAAACAGATTTAACAGTATTTGCATATGCAGTAATATAGAACAGGACTGTGAATATTTGGTGACTAAGCAAAGTTCACTGTTTATCCATAAGCCGTTACAATATTAATTACATTTATGTTACTATTAGAATGTTAAAATAAAGATAATCCAAATATATATATGCAGGGGAGAGTTTTAAAACTCTCATTGTGTCAATTTCAGAAAATGATTACAGCATTATTTTTGCTTTTGCTTTTTTAAAACATATCTAACGTGGCCTGGTTGCTGCTACTGCAAATGTCACCATCTTAAGATTTTTATATTTATTTGGGTAGCACCAAAAATGTTTTACTTTCATCATCATTTACATATGGCAATATTTATGATACCATTCATGTTGTAACATAAGAATTTTAAATTCAACTAGTCCTACTATATTATATTTGGACGTGCAATACAATTTGTCTTTATATCTTAGTCCAAACCATTTGAAGACTGCGGAATGAAGTCTGGCTCCAAGTAAGAGCTGCTTCAGTCACTGCTATATACAACATCCAGCGTTCGTATGGATTACATTTTAATATTCTCATGGAAGCTTAATTAGAGTGGATTATTACAAGATCATAAGAATATTATGCTGCAATAGGATCATGTAGCATGGAATATTATAAGCTGGCTAATATTTCAAACTGTCTCTCCGTATTATTTTGGCACAAACTTAATAGGAGCATAGGAAGCTGCCTTTTACAGAGTTTGATCATTGCTCAGTCTAGCTCACTACTGTCTACACTGGCTGGAAGCAGCCCTCCAGAGTTTCAGGCAGAAATATTTCCCATTCCTACCTTTCAGTGCCAGAGCCTGAGATAAAGGTAAAGGACTCCTGGATGGTTAATCCAGTCAAAGGTAACTCTGGGGTTGTGGCACTCATGTCACTTTCAGGCTGAAGGCGCCAGCGTTTGTTTGTAGACAGCTTTCCAGGTCATGTGGCCAGCATGACTAAACCACTTCTGGAGCAACGGAACACCACAACGGAAGCCAGAGCGCATGGAAATGCTGTTCACCTTCCCGCTGCAGTGGTACCTATTTATCTACTTGCACTGGTGTGTGTTCAAACTGCAAGGTTGGCAGGAGCTGGGACAGAGCAACAGGAGCTCACCCCGTCGTGGGGATTCGAACTGCCAACCTTCCAATTGGCAAGCCCACAGCACCACCCGCTTCCCTGAGCCTGAGGTATTAGTCTGCTCACCCTTGTTGGTGGGCGGTTGCTTACAAAGCATATTCTCCACCACTGAGCTAAGGCCCTTCCCCAAACAGAATACCAAGATGAACATTGTATTTTTAAAGGCTGTGCTGAATTTTTATCGGCTTAGCTTTTCAAAAGTGGCTTTTTCATAGAATCATAGAACTGTAGAGCTGGAAAGGATTCCAAGGGTCATTTTTAACAACCCCCTGCAATGCAGCAATCCTGCCCTCAGCCTCCTTGGGCAGCCATGAAGCAGCAACCTTCTAGTTAACAACCAGGTGCACTGACACATTATGCCACTGGGGATATATTTGTCAACACACCAAAGAGTCGAGAGAGAAATATTTTTGGGTAAACAGGTTATATTTAGAGAATCCAAAATAACCAGACTGAACCAAATTAAATTTGTCCAGGCAAGTGGGCGGTCCATGCTAGAGCTTTGCAGAATTAAAGCGAAACTGAAAGAGTTCTCCATGGGTGCTGATGGACATGTAGAGAGCTTCTTCACCTGAGAAGCAAACAGAGCCCTTTCCCACATCATCCAAGCACATGGATAGTGTTTCCAGTGCGGATGTTGGTGGTGATGGCTGGCAGTGTGCAAAGGGTGTTGCGAATAACACTCCCTACTTGACACTCTGGTGACTGGAACTTGAGAAACTGTATTGGCCCTTTCAGCCTTTTTCAACCTGTGGGCTTCCAGATGTTGTTGAACTACAACTCCCATCACCCCTAGCTAGCAAAGCCAGAGCTCAGGGATGATGGGAGTTGTAGTCCAACAACATCTGGGGACCCACAGGTTGAGAACCACCGAGTCTAGATTGTCCCTTCCCCCAATAAAAATAGTTAGTTATAGGCTTTTCAACCAACTATTATTACTTGACAAATAATCATCACATTTGAGCAGATTTTGCAAGCATGTTGCCAGTCACAGCATTGTGTTGGAGAGAAAACGGAATGTCTGAAGTTTAATTTGTGTCAAGTTAAAATGGAAGGGGAAGCAGAAAGACACATGGGCAGCCACAGCAAATTGCAGAGTTGCACTGAAGCTATAGTTTGGTTTGGGAATCTAGGAGGGTTTTTTCCTTCCACCTCCTCAACTGATAGGAGTGGTCAGAATATAAGCAGCCCTGTTTTTTGTAAAGGGATGCAGCATGGTCTTAAAATAGCACTTATGTCGGCTTTTGTCGCATTAACTGTGGGAACTCTGGTGGAAATACATTTAGGCACTTGAAGACTATAAGTTCTGAGATAAGCCTGACTGATACCGTGAACAGCTTTCTTGAGAGGTAAATTGCATGCAGAAACTAAACATGACAGGCGGAGATAAAGCACTTATTATGATTAATACCAGAAGATGTAACAATCTTTACTTACTGCAGCCTTGCGGAAGCCTTACTTTTTTACCTGGTGATAATGTTTACCATTCCATTTGCACTCCTAGGGTAGTTTGGAGTTCTTCTTAGCTGACCAGTTTATCGGTGAGAATTGGCACCCAGGCATATTTCAATTTTGGCATTATTGTTGTGCATTGTTTAACAGATCTACAAGACCTAACATCTTACACACCAATTAAAATATAAAGCATGCTGACAGAAAGAAATTTCTTTTTTTTTTTTATGACCATGGCCTTAACTGTGCCATCCATCAATTGTTATGGGTCTTCTTATGAACTGTTTACAGGACGTCTCAGGCAAACATAACTACTCAGACTCCTTTTGTATACCTGTGAAAAGTAGCCCTCCCCTCCCCATCAATGACTTTAATAAAGGTGGTGCTAGCATTGAAAGGAACCATGTTTGGGTTTTCTTTTCTGAGTGTCTTGGAGTGGTTAGATGACGACAGTTTTCTGTGGTGGTGCTCAAATTATGGAGCTCTTATATTTCAGGCATCAAGCAAAGTCCATCTTGTTCTCCCCTGATTTTTTAAAATTCAACTTGCATGTGCTAATTTACTTCTTTATGTTTCACAAGAAATGAGGGGGAAAACAGGAGAAGAGAAAAAGAAATGAATATTATAAATTAAGCAAAACAAAATAAACAGTATCACATAAACAATATAGAATAAATACAAATACAAGGGAAACTAGTGGCTAGGGATCAGAGACATAGCCTGTGGCTAATCATATAGTACCTAATCAAAGTATATAGTTGCACTACACATCTTGCTGTTCCAGTAATGCATAAAAAGATACATTTTTTTAATTAAATCGACCACCTTGGAGCACTTGGGACAGTATATCATGGGCAAAGGGGATTCCAGTTGTGACTAGGACAAGGTGAAGGGTTGAAGACATGGTCCAATGTATTTATGCTTAAATTATACTAATTTAAACTATTATATCTGAACCACATGGTGCTATAAAAGTATTCTCTGAATAATAATAATAATAATAATAATAATAATAATTTCTGACTTTGCATCTATACGTATAAATTTGCATGTGTACATTTTAATGCAGATCTATGCCTTATCCTTGATAATGCTGCTTCTTCAATACACGTGGCCAGCATAGGAAAGAGTACAACGAGGGCACCTGTACACAGGTGTCTGTTCTTTTCCCCCTTTTCAGCTACTAGCTTGGGGAGGGAGAACGGATTTAAATCAGACAAACAGAATGGAAGGAAGGCGGTAAAGCTCTTGCTGTACAATGGCTTCAGTCCAAATCATGCCCTTATGCAGCTGCTTTTAATGAAACACCTCTCTCTCTCTCTTGAGATATAATCAGCATCATGTAATTTAGCCCTTTGTAGCCATCTCATGCATGAGGCCATTGCCCTCTTATACTGCCCTATTCCAACCTTAGGTTATATACTTGGACGTTGGCTTTTAAGCTTTCTTTCTCAATGTTGCCTCTAGAATTCCTTAATCACTTTTATATTCGCTCACTAGCCAGCAAAATGTCTGCCAAAGAGTGGAGTGCCTTTCAACTCCAACAAAATATATGAGCTTTGACGGAAAGGAAAAGGTGGAGATGTTAAGCAAACCTCCTCCCCTCCCCCTCTGCTTACCTCCTGTCTCCCTCCCATGTATAATTTCCTAGCAGTAGCTAAACTCATGGAAACTTCTTTTCTTAATTAAATTAGACGTGAAATCAGTGGTATAGATTCAGTCCCCTGTTTGTGGTTTTCTTTTTATTAATTAGATCTATGCCATCTGTCTCTGTTTATCTCTTCCTCAACCTTTTCATCTACTGTTTTATGTTTAGATGTTAAACACATATTGGTTTTCATGAGGGCTGCTGGAGCTACCATCCTGAGCCGGAAAAACACTCCAGCTTTCGTCTCGGCAGAACCCATTAGAGGAGAAAAATTGAGAACATCAGACAAGTACACAAATAGATAACAGAAAGGTTCACCAAATCCTGCCAATGGATGGATAAAATAATATTGCCACTATAGTTCATCTAGGTCTCGGAAAGGCTCTTCACCATTAGCTAAACAATGGGTTCAGCATTAAGGCTTGGGTGCATTAGTCTCCTGGACACCTCAAATCTTTGAACAGATCAGAATACTTTTGATGGAGAGCAACCACTGCTCAGACCACAAATCAAGGAGAGAGCTAGGAGGTGAGCATCTATGTCAATTATGTTTGAATGGAGCTCCCTGGGGGTGCATTTCCAGTCAAAGGGCAGGACATAGAGGCCTATGCCATGCCCTGCTACCAAAAGAAAGAAAGAAAGAAAGAGTGGAAGGAAGGAAGGAAGGAAGGAAGGAAGGAAGGAAGGAAGGAAGATGAGCATGGGAGGGAAGGGCCTAATGGCAGCCCAAGAAATTTTGCTGCCTGAGGCAAAGGACAAAATGATGATGAGGGTTTGACAAATTCATAGAGGGTAAGGCTATCAGTGGTTGTTAGCCATGGTTTGTGTGTTCTGCTTCCACTGTCAGAGCCAGTAATAGTCTCTGGCTGGCCAATGTGAGAACAGAATGCTGGGCAAGATGAGCAGAAGTCTTACATTTTTAGTTCAGTAGCCCATACAATATACAGTGGTACCTCAGGTTACATACGCTTCAGGTTACATATACTTCAGGTTACAGACTCTGCTAACCCAGAAATAGTGCTTCAGGTTAAGAACTTTGCTTCAGGATAAGAACAGAAATTGTGCTCTGGCTAATGGGAGGCCCCATTAGCTAAAGTGGTGCTTCAGGTTAAGAACAGTTTCAGGTTAAGAACGGACCTCTGGAACGAATTAAGTACTTAACCCGAGGTACCACTGTAACCTAAACCTTAGCAGCCAAATAATTTGTTCTGCTTCATGTTTTCAACAACAATAACAAAAGTGTTTCTGAACTGGAAGACAAGTATTTGACCTTAGATCTCTTTCTAAAATAATTGTAATATATTTAAAAGGTTTTTATACCTGCCTTACAGTAAGCATTTCCCCTTTATATGTGACTCGCATGTTTTCTTTTTAAAAGAAAAGTCACGACAGAAGAAACCATTTTTGAGCTCTATTACATGAGCAAACGTTTGTTCCAATAACTGAGGTACATAGTTGGTGTAAAAGGGCTGATTTGTGTTAACTATAGTTCAAGAAGCATAAGTGAAAGTTCCAGATAAACAGTTTTTTAAATGCTGGAGTTTGACTCTAATGGAAACGAGAGATATTAGGCAGTTAGATAATAGTGCTCAAGAAAGAAAAAGCTTAGATTATTGAAGGCGAAGTCTATCAGCTGGTGCTGATGGATACAATGCACTGGTCATTTCCCCAAGTTGGCGAGGCTCATTTGACAACAACAAGCAACTGAGCCTTGAGTGTCATCAGTCCAGTACTGAAGTACTCTGCCAATAGAGATTCAGCAGGCGCCTTCTGGGTCAACTTTTAAATGCCTCTTGAAAACTTTTCTATTCCAGCAGGCTTATACAGGCAATTAAGAATACATCTTCTCATAAAAGCTTATTGCTGATTTTAACATTTTTGTATGGTTCCTGTTGTATGGTTTTATGTACAACTGCTGTAAATTGTTCTAATTTTTTTTTTAATGAATACAGTGGTACCTCGGGTTACATACGCTTCAGGTTACATGTGCTTCAGGTTACACACTCCACTAAGCCAGAAATAGTGCTTCAGGTTAAGAACTTTGCTTCAGGATAAGAACAGAAATCGGGTTCCGGCAGTGCGGCGGCAGCAGGAGGCCCCATTAGCTAAAGTGGTGCTTCAGGTTAAGAACAGTTTCAGGTTAAGTACGGACCTCTGGAACGAATTAAGTACTTAACCCGAGGTACCACTGTAGTAGTGTGTGTGTGCTTATCTTTCTTTTACACAAATGAACCAAAAGCATTCTATGTCTGTCAGTTAGACAGGATGAAAGTGACAAGGGCATAATTCATTATTTGCCTTGCCCAATTTTTTTGCCACAAAGCATCATTCAGAAGAAGGTGCCATTCAGGCGTGCCAACTTGAATAAAATATTGGGGGGGGGGGGCAGGTAAGCTCTGCCCCACATAATTGATCACAAGATACAGCACACACACACCAATTGAATGGCAATGCCCATCAACTTTTTTTTTTGGGGGGGGAGGCCTGTCCCCTCAAATATTTTATTTGGGTGCCCAAAGTGACTTCAGTTCCTATGAGCTGGCTTCTATAGTGTCATTAATGTTTGATAGCAAATAGACATCTATGTGTGCTTTTTTACACTTTGTGAAAGCCTGTCCAGGAGTTTTCAGTTGGCCTGGACCACGGCACAGACATGCAGTTTTAAGATGATGCTCTGAGGCATTTAAATGAATGGCTTCTGGTGACTCACATCCACTCCAGGTGCAACCAACTAACTCATAAGAGACTTATGCCAATTACAGCACATTCAGTTATATAAGAGGATAAAGAATTGAGGCAAACTGTGCTGCCAACTGGGTTGCACTCAAATGTAGTATTTCAAATCAACTATTTAGCACACCCACACACCCACATACCCAGGCTGCCACCTACACATATATTTTCTTTTTTCCCTACATGTTGGTGAATTTTGATCTAACAGAGAAAATTAACCTCCACAAATGTACAATGATATATATAAAAAATCGTTTGGCACATGACATAAATCCTACAAAATGCAGAAACATAAGGACATGATTTGCATCATTAGTACCCAACTACATTTCACTAAACTCAAAAATCTTGTGCTTCATATGAGGCCGAGGTGCTTTCGAATTGCCCTCATACCATTAAAAAATAAAACTGTTTTAAGAGTAGGGCTAAGGCTATTTCTGCTTATACAATTTCCATGTGTGCTGAGCTGTTAAGTACATTCTACAGTTATGTTTACAGACTCATTGAAGATGTCCCCCAGGTGCAGCTAAGGTCACATTGTTCAGTAAGTGGGTCACCACGATTCTTTTGCTTTACAGCACAGGGACCCTCATCTCCCACATGGAACATGAAGGAATTAAATGAGTAATTCTCATTAGAGCTAACGGGCATTCAGTTCTGAGATCTATCCCGCCTCTAGCCACTTCCATTCCTCCCTCATGTATTTAGAAGAGCAAGACCTTCATGTCTCCACACACCTCATTTAATCATTACTCTAATAATATTTTAGGCCCATTTCAAGCTCTCTTGGAAAACTAGGCATTCATGGCCAAGGGGAGTTCACCCCCCCCCCCACAGCAGATGTACTGTTAAACTGAGTAATATTTCTGCCAAGAAGCCCAATACTACAAACATTCAATTGCCATTTGTAATGTCCTCCCATTTACCTTTTGGAGACTAATCACGGCAGTAATCTGGTAATACCTGGAAGTAAGGGTAAGTAAATGCTGAACTGTGCTTCTTTGCACATATTTTCTTCATATTAACATAGTTTGAAGCACTGCATGGCAGTATAATTTGATTTCTACATCAACCTTTTCTAAGAGAACTTGTAAGCATTTAATTTTTTAAAAACATAGGCTCCAGTCCAACTGGAGTGCTGTTTAGGAGGAGATATGAAATTACACCAGAGTCACCAAAATTGTGAGGCCAGTGGACATATTTGTAATTTTGAGAAAGCACAGTGGGCAACAGTCACAAAATGGCTGTTGTTGGCATAGGCCTCTGCAGTACATTTTATAAGGGTGTGCTCCCAGGGAATGAATGAATGAATGATTATTTATTTATTTAAACTAAGCACACCATGGGTTAATGCGTCTGTTCACCAGAGGGTTGGTGGTTCAAGCCCCCACAGGTACAGCTGTGGGCTGGATTCCTGCACTGCAGGCGGTTGGACTTGATGACCCTTGGGTGGTTCTACAATTCTATAAGCAGGGATGGGAAAACAACATGACAAACAAATAAGGACAAGAAAGAGGCAAAGAGGCAAAAAGTTAACAAAACAAACGCAATGAGAGTGGTCAAGAAGCCACACCAAGATGTTTTTTCCTGCAATGAAAAAGACTTGCGGCCAAGCTGACCAGAGGCAGGGCAGTTCTGGAAGGCTGAGGGGGTGGGAAATGACTCCTCCTCCTCCTCCTTGTCAGCACACAACAAAAGCAGCCCCTCACCCCCACAGATATCTCTCCACAAAACATGGCAATTGGCGCCCAGGAAGAGAAGGTGTCAAGAGACAGACGCAGGCAAAAAAGAAAGAAAGCCTGGAATGGTTCTGCAGCTTCTGCCCACATCTGAATCTGGATGCAGTGATTGGCTGGTGATTGGCTCAAGTGTCGGCTGAAGAGATTGAACCAATGCAAACAAGGACTGAGCAGGAAGAGGAAATAGACTCTTGTGTGTTGTGGATTTTCGAGGGGATATTTATGGAGACCTTCTGTGACTGCCACAGAAAGTACCATGTTGGTGACCACTGAATGATGTAGCCACAGTATATTTTGGCTTCCTGATCTGTGTACGTGTGAACACACAGAAAGATGGAAGCATTTTGAATACCTTCCTCTAACCACTAGGCAAGTCTTTTCTTACTGTAGGCGACCTGTACAACAGGCATAGGCAAACTTGGCCCTCCAGATGTTTTTCGGACTACAACTCCCATCATCCCTGACCACTGGTCCTATTAGCTAGGGATGATGGGAGTTGTAGTCCCAAAACATCTGGAGGGCCGAGTTTGCCTATGCCTGCTGTACAAGCCATACATGACTCTAGAACAGAGTGTTCTGATCCCTTTCCTTCTGGCTCATTTTCACAGGCAATCTATCAGGTGTGCCTTTTGACAAAAATCCTTTTCACCACTAAGTCACAGCCTGGCTCCCAGACAACTTCTGTGCCCTATTTCGTTCTGACTCATGTATTAAAGGGAATAAATCTACAAGTTTGGACTGTAAAAAGGGAGAAAGCCCTGCTTGCCCCTGTAAATCTTCTGGGTTTCATTGTGAAAGATTTCTTTCATGTTTGACTGATTCATGCCTGATGTTGAAAGTGCATTTTGCCAAAATCTTATTCTCAGCTTTTATTTTTGGCAACAGAGCATCTCATAATTCAATTTGTAACCAAACGGGGAATAACTTTCTTAGCCTGATAAGTGATTGTGCCTTGCAGTAATATTCAGAGCCTTATATTATAGCAGACATAAACAAAAGTTCCTAAAACTTCAAGACACATAAAAAAAAATTCCTCTTTTTCTTCTCTATCCCAAACACCCCACTGCTTTGCCTAGTAGACAGCTATGGTTCAATCTATTGCCTTCCCCTACCCTTATTTTATTGCATCTGAGCTGTTCACAGTTTCTTCCAGCCTCCTTATCAGTGGAAGGAAAGGTATGAGACCATTAAGGACGCCCTCAAGTCTCACCTCCTGACTTGACCCCTCCTAATTTTAGCCAAATCATCCATGTCCCCATAGCCTTCGAAAAACAAGACATAAGGGGGCTGAGCTTCCTGAAATTTGACATTGCTTTCCTGCTTCCCCTGTCCAGCCTGCCCCCCACTACACAGCCCCACAGCCTCATAAAACTACAATTCCCAACACCCTTAAACTATACTTCCCAGGACTATTTTTGGAAGAAGAATGTGCTTTAACTGTATTATTCGTACACAGCCTATGTAACTGAATTCTAAGTTCTCTGACTCTCCACAAACCAAAACCCCTTACACGTCATAAGCCCCTTCCCAGAATGCTAAGAACAAGATGACTATGCAAAACTGCTTCCACTGATACCTTGGTCTTTTTAAGTGGCAGAAATCTTTTGCAGGGAGAAATATTTAAGTCACTTGAGCCCCCACCTGCATTCTAAAGTGATATAGTCTGAACACAGTTTTACTAAGCCTTGACTCTTCTAAATAATGGAGAAATCTAGCCCTTGTGGCTCAGGTGCCCATTTCAAATACACTAGGAGCCATGCCATAGGCCCAATTCTGTGGAAGTTGCAAGTTACCTGTATCTCATTGGCTGATGCATGCAAATCGAGCTTTCAGATTTAAAATTAGTTTGAATAATGCTTGCAACAAGACTTGCAAGTTGAAAAGTGATTGGGGAGTGGGGGAACCCCACTTACCCTATTTACATTAACAAGCAACTAGTATATCAGCTTGTGGGATGTTACATAACATGAGACTCCCATTTATGATTTATAATATTGACCATGGAGAGCCCTGGTTAATCTATTCCTTGCACTGCTGTTTTCCATCAGTACTGGTCATACCCATTTCTTCTCAATAAATAAGAAATGGCAAGGAGATAGATTTGAAAAGGTATCTACATTATGAATACACTAATTTGACAAGTCTGGCCACTGCACCCTAAAGCCCTCATCCTCCAAGCTACACATGCATGAGAGGGCCCTGTGATTTTCAGTCCTCAAGAGAATACTCTCCATTCCTTCTTCCCTGTTCCAGAGAAGCAGATATGTTGCCTCGGCTTGTAGATTTGGCGAATCATTCTTTCAAAGGACAAAAATTATTTAAACACACTTTCTTTTTAAGCGAAAGGATGAATGATAAATTATCTCCATTCATGGATGGGCCAGAGTACAGCTGCGTTCTATTATCATCAGTCAAAAATGTGGAGTTTTGCCATTGGACCTGTTCCATGTTCTTTCTCCATGATGTAAACAGCAGTTCGGGAACATATATCAAGAACCGTCTGTTTGAAATGTAAGGTGAACCAATTTTTCTACATCTATTTTGGTTTGAAGATATAAACTACTGTTGCAATTTATACTAAATGAACTCAGAAATGCAGCAGATTATTTTTCAGTGGTGATATCAAGTCAATGCTCCTTTCCTGGTGATGGTTGATTTGATCTCAACCGAACAGGAATGTTTTGCTTGTACTGAGTTGACTCTTCCAGAAAATTATTTATATATACTGTAAGGGAGACTGGAAGGCTAGATAGAAAAGCCTGGAAGGCTGCATTTGGCATCTCTGAATATAGCTCAGAAAGATAGCCAGCAGTGTACCCTCATGGCCTTATAAAAAGTCAACCAAGCTGTGGTACAAACTTTGCCCCACAGTTTCCTAATGGGAGGAAATGGTTCCCAAAGTTGTGTGTGAATGAGAATATAGGAAGCTGCCGTACGTTGAGTCAGCCCATTAGTCCATATAGTTCAGTATTACCTATTCTGACTGGCAGCACACTAGAATTTGAGACAAGGGTATTGTCCAACTCTACCTGGTGATGCCAGGTTTGAACCTGGGACCATCTGCTTGCAAAATGCGCATGCTGCCACTGAGCTGGGGTCTTTGTCCATGTTAATGTTACACATCTATTTGGGACTGGAATATACTATTCTAGCCTTGCCAGAGCACATGTATTTCATACCTATGAAGCTGATACAGCTAAGCAGAACTTACTTTTCCTGAAGATATGACCACCTGTGAAGGATGCATCAGAACTTTGGGGGTAGTGTTTACACATTGGATCATGCCTTTATGGTTGAACAGCAGTGAACTGGCTAAGTAATCACCATGCCCCAGTGAGGGTTATCTATTCAGCAATGCTGTGCAATGATGAGCAGATACCTTTAAAGGCCTTGACTCTGGCTATCTGAAGGGCCATCTCCATGAATATGAACCTGCCCATACACACAGATTTACAACCAAGAACCTGGTCTGTGTCGTCCTCACTCTCTCTAACTCCACTATTAATCTGAGTGCAGACTGTGGAATGCCCTCTTGAGGGAGCCCCATCAGACTCCTTTGCTAATGGCTTTCAAATAAACTAGAAAACCATTTTCAGCAGGCTTCTGGTGCTGCCTGGTTGAACACTTTTTAAAATTAGGTGACCTGGTTCTGCCACTATAATAAATTCCTTTTTTTATTATTCATTTTGGTCACAACATGTGATATTGTCATTGTACTATTATTATTATTTTGTTCTTTATTTATTACATTTGAATCCTGACTTTCTGTCATTATAGAACTTTGTGACATTCTCAGGTAGGGTTGTAGTTCTCCGTATGCTTTCATTCTGTGCCCTGATAGAACAAGCTAGTTGTGATTAATGTATATCTAGTTCATGTCAGTAAGGCTTCAGTGCAAGCAATATCCTTTGGATCTGAGCTGCTGCTACTGGTACTACAATGTGACTGATGCCTTGGGTCCCTGGCCCCAACCAGCTTACAATCTCAGATAGACAGCAAGGGTGATGATATGGAGAGAGGAAGGGATTGGCAAGACAAGCAGGTGAGCATTTTCATGTGATCAAACTACTGTGCAGCAATGTCTCTGGATCTCAGTCTCCTTCACTTGACAACTAGGCCAAGTTAGAGTTTTCTTATTTCAGATTGATCCTGCCTTATCCAGAGTTGGCAAAAAGCAGAGGACTTGTCAGTTACGACAGGCAGAACCACAAGTAAATCCTGAGCTTAACATCACCATCTGCATGACATACAGACGTATATCTGCTTCTGCCACTGTTTGGCTTGTCCACATTGTATGCATAATCCAAGCTGAATCATGGGAGCTAAAATGCATTCTCAGCTAACCCTTGTTTAAAGATTGCGATGTGACAGATATGTGCAGTGCCAAGAAGGAAGTGATGGGTCTTCTTAAGCTCTAGGGGGTCCTGTAAGAACCAAATGGATGGTAATTTAATTATACCAAGTTAGACTGAAGTCCTATCCTATACGCAATTATCTGGGGCAAGTTGTTTTGAACTCAGTGAGACTTTGTTCTGAGCAGGCAGGCACTGGAGTCCACGACTGATGGGCTTTTGTTTGTTTCTGGTTTTTATTTGCTGGATCGGTGCTTTAGCCCAAAGTTAACCTCTGAACAAGACCTCACAAATTATGGCATCGTTAACACAGCTTTTGGTTTCTGTGTCCTCTTAGCCTAGAATGTCCAGACATTATGTCCTCTGCATGGATATGCACTCAAATCTATTTGGGACACATTCCAGACCCATCAACTGCCCTGGAAGAATCCTGACACCCCATTCCCCGCCCCACCCCCCACAAGACCATGATGGCCATTTTGGGAGCCTTGCTCTTGTGCAATCTTGGGCCAAGACCTCATTCTGAAAAAAGCATTTTTTTTCAGGTCTGCAATATTGTGCAGTGTTCCAAAATCTGTGTTTTGGGGTGTTGTGCCCGAAAAAGTGTTTTTTCAGGGTCTGTGATCTCTCGCTGGTTACATGATCCATGTGGGATTTCAGACCAGGAATATAGTGTTCTGGATCTGGCATGTTGAAGGGTATGACATTCTGGTTTTTTTTTAATGGAAACTGCCTTGTAAATTGCTCCTCAAAGCTTCTATTACATCCAGGAGGTAAGCTTCCATTAGAGACACTGTGGTATAGTGTTTAGAGTGTTAAGTTCAGCAATATATGCATGTATTATGAACACTTTACCCTAGCTTATCTTTTTTTTTTTTTTTACACACTACTTACCAGGAGAACTGCACTGCAAAATTTAAATAAGTATTAAGTCTGAAAGACTGCTGTATTCTGGTCCACGTATTATATTGGCAAGTTCTATTTAGGTAGGTTCATCTTTAAATGCAAAATGGATAAAATTTCTCCTCCACCCCTACAACAAAACAACCAATTTTTCCAAAGTCCTAAATCATTTATGCTGGTTCAGTTCATCAACCAAAGGGGAAAATGTGGATATTAAGCCAAGCCCATTAACAACAGCAGATTTCGGGTTACTCCTATATGCAACTACTGAAATACAGATAGACGGAAAGACAGAGAGGGAGAGAAATCGGCTTGTCGGATCATTGCCAAAAAAGAAATTACTATGCATGGAGCAGAAGACAAAGGTCAAACAACACACATCATTTTTGTCAGCGATAGGAGTATAGCAATGCTTGCAGCAAGGTCTACCTAAGTGATGCTGTAAAAGCAGGAACCGATAAGGGGGAGTGCTCACAACTTAGCAACAGCTTTGAAAGTATTGTCAATAAATGCTACAGTTTGAAAAGAGGCCAACTGATAGGATGCGATAATGCTGCACAATTGAAGCAGCACTTCAATATCTAATCTGGGGATTAGTGTAGATCGGGAGGTTCACACTATGAAACGTGTCAGGGCTGAATTTATAGCTTTGGTCCGCTGATATAAATAAATTACAGATTAGGGGAGACAAAGTGCATTGCAGCTGATCCAAAAATATTGCCTCTTTTAAAGCCAGACAGACTCACATTTTAAAATCCATTAAAAGGGAGCAAATTTCAGGTGTTCAGAGACAGCGAAAGCATGTCTTCAGTGTTTTATTTTGCTTATTTATTTTATATATATATATATATATATATATATATATATATATATATATATTTTTAAAATCCCACCTTCCTATTGACATGGCCCTCAATGCAGTTTACATATTTTTTATTATTTTTTTAAAGCAGGATGATAAAGCAAAAATAAAAGCATAGCAGTTAATACAATTAAGCTTGTGCTCTTAGAACTGGCCAAAGGCAAATTTTCGCACAACACATAATTAATCTATGGAATTTGCTACTGCAAGGTATATTGATAGTTACCAAGTTGGATGTTTTGAAAAATGGTTTATGCAAATCTGTGGAGGTTAAGGATATCCATGGCTACCAGCCAGGATTAAGCTATACTATCGTGTCAGATGCAGTTGGGTCATAGAATCATAGAATTGTAGAGTTGGAAGGAACCTTGAGGATCATCTAGTCCAACTCCCTGCACTGCAGGAATATGCAGCCGTCCCATACGGGGATCGAACCTACAGCCTTGGCATTATCAGCACCACGCTCTAACTAACTGAGATAACTGCCTTATAACCAGTGCTTTTCTTCTAGAAAAAAAAGATGCCAGTTCTCATGGTTCCTACAGTAAGTGCTACATTTTTGACCAGTGCTTTTCTTCTAGAAAAAAGGTGCCAATAATATTAATAATAATATTAATAATAATTTTATTATTTATACGCTGCCCACCTGGCTCAGTTTCCCCAGCCACTCTGGGTGGCTCCCAACAGAATATTAAAAACACGCTAAAACATCAAACATTAAAAACTTCCCTAAACAGGGGTGCCTTCAGATGTCTTCTAAAAATCAAATAGTTGTTTATTTCCTTGACATCTGATGGGAGGGCGTTCCACAGGGCAGGCACCACTACCAAGAAGGCCCTCTGCCTGCTTCCCTGTAACCTCACTTCTTGCAGTGAGGGAACCGCGAGAAGGTTCTCAGAGCTAGATCTCAGTGTCCGGGCTGAACGATGGGGGTGGAGATGCTCCTTCAGGTATACCAGTACTGTGTACCCCCAGAAAAAAGTACTGCTTATACCTCTGAATACCCAACTGAAGTGATTCCCAAGCCCTGTGACTTGTGTCCTCCTTGCAAGCTTCCCACATGCATCTGATTGGCCACTGTGAGAACAGGATTCTGGACCAGATGAACCCTTGTCTGCTCTGGCAGCGCTTTTAAATCTTAAAGACTGACTGAGGGACATGTGGTGCACATGCCCCTCCACCTCTGGAGAGGGGAACTCATTGGTGAAATTATTTTATTGGTGAAAAGTGTACATATACATCCCACTTTTCTTCCAAGGCTCTTAAGGTGGCAAACATGGTTCTCCTCGTCCTCAGTCTATCCTCACCTGTAAAGTAGGTTAGGCTGAGGGATGGTGCCTGATCCAAGGTCTCCCACTGAGCTCCATGGCCCACAAGTCCTAATCTAAAAGCCCATCTGTAGCATTAAACTGAAAAGGCACATGCGCTTGCAGAAGCCCCCTGGAAAAGGTGGAAATCACAGATGTTCTGCTAGTGATGTGTTGACATTGGAGTCTATAATAAAGTGCTCAAGGGGAAATTGGGAGCATGTCAGGGTGTCCAAGACTCTGCAGGGTCCCAAGTATCCAAATTTCCCAGACATGCCCCACCCCACAAGGAGTCCTGCACTGCAATGGGAGAGGTGAGAGAACCATTAAAGGTATGGGGGGGAAAGTGCAGCCCCATCTCTGCTTAGGCTGCGGTAAACTGGCTTAGGAAGTGGCAGCAGCTCTGCCACTGAATCTTCACACATACACATACACCCAAACACAATAAACTATGTCCCATATCACCTAACATATGCTCCAACTTCTGGAAATCACAGGGGCCCAACACGATGACCTGATGTCACACACACAACTTCACAAGGAGCCAGGGGGCACAGCCAAACATGCCCGGCTCTGTGTTCTCCCTCTTCTGCCCTCTGAACACTGGGGGGCCAACCCCCTAAAAAAAGCTGGGGGGCAACGTGCCTTGGCCCCTAGGAATTGACGCCTTTGTCACCATAGGATTGCTCTGCCTACCAATAGGAGACAAGAAGGCACAAAATGCACACTAATCACAACAGCAACAATGAACCAATTAACAGGACAACACAAGAGGTTTATTGAGCCACCCTACATTGCTGATGAAAGTTGAGCATGCCTGTTCAGCAGCCTGTTCTACCTTAGCACTTATGTAGCATGTAGGGCTTATTTCAGACTTCCAAACCTACAAACTCTGAGGTTCAGTGGAGCCGAATTACATGATCTGTCCTGGAGTGAGGAAGACTAGTTGAACGCTTTATTCTTTCCATGTGTTAGTCCACTCACTGGGAGTGAGGGGGCAGTATATTCAAGCAAAGGTATTGATGTATTGTGGGAATATGCTGTTCAAATGCCCCCCCCCATTCCCCACAGTACAGTCACAATCCCAATAAAATGGATTGTCAGCTTTTGATGTACGAGCACTTCTTTGAGGAGTCATGGGCCCAGTTCCTATATTGCTAGTGGATCAAGTGTGCTTCTTTCCCATGGCTAGATCCCATATTTCACCAGCAATATTTGGATGATGGCATCATAAGGAACAGGTGGGAGGTTTGGTTTCCAAGGCTGTGTTGCTAGCTACCAAGGAAGTAAAGCACTGATGTAAGCTTCCCTTTGTGTGAGAGGAGAGGGATTAACACACGAGCCTCAAAAAGAAGAGCCTAGAACTCCTGTAAACTTTAGTACACTACGGCACTTCAAAAAACCAGCTGACTTATGTAGTATCGTTTAGATTTTTTCTGTTTTGACTGTTAGTTTGTTCAAATCTTGAATTTACATTTTGATTTTTATGTATATTGTCCTGGCATCCATGTTTGGGTTAAGCCATGGTTTAGAAATGTTTAAAACAAACAATCAAACGATATTCTTCAGGATGTAAAGGGCTAATAAATTGCACATAGGTCATCAAGGCAACCGGTTCCAGATTTTGTTTGGCTAAGTTTTACAAATGGGGATGACAAAAGAAAAAGAGAAAAGGGAGATCCTCTCAGTTGTTGGGAGAAGGGTGGTTTCTTTACAGACTTGTTCCATAGTAAATCCAATTGCCTGATTTACAGAATATTACAATTAATTAATTAATCCTTTGACCATTTTTCAGCGCATGTTCTTTTTCATAGGTAGCGATCTTAGTAAATAGTAAAGGTCTGCACTGGCTCCTATATTAACCTTCAATCTGTATATGCACAAATCAGGCCAATGGACCATCAGTTTCTGCATTCTGTGCAAATGTCTGCCATTTGGATTAATTTTAGGTTGATTGTGTAAATAAGCACATTCCTCACCCCCACCACAAAAAACCCCTATGGAGTTTTGCTTCTTTCCTTTTTTGCTGCTTGTTGGGGGCTGTGTCACCCCAATTTATTTTTTCCTTCTTCAAATACAGGAATACTCTTTCCACACACAGAACAAATTAGAATCAGGAGTAGTTCTTGGTTTTTATTTTTTAAAAAGGAATGAGGTTTCCTTTTTGGAGAAAAATCTAAAACAGTATTTCAAACACTGTTTTCAAATTGAGCTTAGAAGCTATTCAAAATCCTGCCAAATAAAAGGAATCTCCGACTGTCACGCTTGTTTAATGTAATGCATATAAGACACTTGGTGGTGGCTGCTGTTTGTTTTTCAGCAGCCGAGGGAGCCTAGTATAGCTGGCAGAAGCTGTTTCGCAGCACTTGCGTGGAAATTTCAAAGTGAAATTTAGTGGGGTATGACACGCTTCTACTTTCTTTATTTTAAAGCTTGATTGACACATGCATCTGTTTCAGTGTGAACAAAACATAACTCCACGAAACCATGTAATCCTTGCCTATGACATTATTACATAGGAGTCATGCCCTTTCATATGATTCCTGTCAGGGGAGTGGGTACCCATATTTACAGTCTAAGAGGCAAATTGTTGCTGTTCCTATTTAATTAATTGAAATTATGTTCCGCACTTTCAGCTGAACATTTCCAGTCTGTATTGTTACAGATTTGGAGTACTACAGTATATTAGTGAGTAGCAGGAATTAATAAATCATAGTATTCAGGTAATATTTGTGACATTGAATGGAAAATACAGACTACAGCAGTTCTCCTGAGTGTAGTCCATGCAAAGTAGCCTGTCTGGGCCAGTTGAATGTACAGTGGTACCTCTGGTTATGAACTTAATTCATTCCGGAGGTCCATTCTTAAGCTGAAACCATTCTTATCCCAAGATGTGCTATTGCTAATGGGGCCTCCCACTGCGCACTGTGATTTCCGTTCACATCCTGGGGCAAAGTTCACAACCAGGAGCAGCTACTTCTGGGTTAGCGGAATTCGTAACCCGAAGTGTTCGTAACCAAAGGTACCACTGTAGGTCATTATGAAACAATAGACAGTCATTATCACCTCAGGAGGACCCCCCCCCCTAGGTCTGTGTAAAACCAAGGTGATGGGGAGGGGGTGTGAGATGGCAGGAGGGAGGTCTGAGTTTTGGCAGGGTTTTCTGAGAAGAAAAAAGGGAAGTGGGCAGAAGCCCATGTGGGGGAGATGAAGGGCAGAACCATCTTGAGAGGCTGGGAGAGAGGCACAGAAATGGCATGCTCAGTGTCTTGGACTGTAATGCTGTGCTGCTGTTGGGAACAATCCCTGCTTGAGAAGTAATGCTTTGAACTTTCTCCCTCTCTGTGGAAGACTCTAGGGGCATATATCTGTAAAACATGTCTTAAAACGCTTCAGCCTCGGCCATGTCTGAACTTCCAACAGAAATACAACCCTGAGACCCTTGGAATCTACAGAGGTACCTCGCAAGACGAATGCCTCGCAAGACAAAAAACTCGCTAGACGAATGGGTTTTTTGTTTTTTGAGCTGCTTCGCAAGACGATTTTCCCTATGGGCTTGCTTCGCAAGACGGAAACGTCTTGCAAGTTTGTTTCCTTTTTCTTAACACCGTTAATACAGTTGCGACTTGACTTCGAGGAGCCTTTTTTGAGGTTTTTAAAGACTTTGGTGATTTTTGAAGCTTTTCCAAAACTTTCCCAACACCGTGCTTCATAAGACGAAAAAATCGCAAGGCGACAAAACTCGCAGAACGAATTAATGTCGTCTTGCGAGGCACCACTGTAGTTACCGCTCAGCAGAGATTGGGGTGGTGTGTAACAGTAGTAACACATTAGCAACTTTGGGTCCACAATTTCAGGCAATAATGCACAAATAAAAAGCAAGAGAGGTGTTCAGGTGCAGAGAGTGTGTATGAGGGCTTCAGCAAGGGTGTCTCAGAGAGCTAGGACCTGCTACAATTTGTTGAGATGTGCAAGCTCTCACTGGCTCCCACCAGAACCATCTGCGTTTGTGAAGTATGCCTGTAGAACAATGGGAAAATCTTAAGGGTTGACCAAAAATGCTCCAAAAACCCAATAGGTATAATGTGCTCCCCCTTAGAAAAGGAGTTACACATGGGCAGGACAGAGTTGGCATGAACACCTGGCTTCCTTGAGTGGATATCAGAAGACCCAGTCCTCCCTGCTGTCTTTATCTCTTCTTCAGGGTGAACCTTATACTTGTGTTTGAAATGTTAGAATAACCAGATGACTGATGAGAGTTAGAGTCCAACAACATCACACTGGTGACTCAAATTGTATATGATAGGCTTAAAGGTGGGGTGAGGAATCCCCAGCCTGTGGACCTAATTAGGCCCACCAGGCCTCCTCATTTGACCCATGAGGCCATTTCAGACAATTCTTGACCGTTCACATTATGCCTGACATCAGGTGTGGGGCAGGTCAAGACCTGGTTCAGCTAAAACAAGGTTTGCAGGCACAGCTGATCAGCTGCTGACTCAGCTCATCATAGGGTCTTGAGAACACACAAGATCCTTGATCATCTGGTTTTGCCAAGTCTCTTGCAAAGCACCCTGACAGTCTGATGTTAATAGGGTCTTGTAAAGCTCATTGAATAGCACACTGCAGGACCTGACAGTTGTTGGGTCTTGTGTGACACTTGTATGCACGAGATTTAACAAGACCTGGTGATCAGCTTATTCAGTTTGCAATATGTGAGCTGTATCTTTGCTTGCACTGCTTGATTTCAAACCTGGTTGGCCAAAAGGGATCACCTGACATCAGGTGATTGGCAGGCTGGTGGTCCTGTCCAGGTGTAGGACATAGAGAAGAACAACTGGCCCACCAGCTGAATCCAGTTCACCTCTGATTTAAGGCTTGGTATAACAACATTACTTGATACGTGTATACCATTTTCAAGTTACTTACAATAACTTTGTAATTGGACTTACAAGTCCTTACAATAACTTTGTAATTACAGATAGGTAGCCGTGTTGGTCTGCCATAGTCAAAATAAAAAAAATCCTTCCAGTAGCACCTTTAAGACCAATAATAACTTTGTAAGTTATTATTATCCTCCATATTGCAGATGAGGAGATGAAGGCTTCAAGTCAGTAGCTTAATTGTGTGATCTGATCTGAAGTTTACATTAGCATTTATTTGGCATAGCTTGAAAAACGTCTTCCGCTCTCAATATGCTTTTATATATGTGACTGTCCTGCCTTTAGGCCCGTAATACTCCCCCTCCTCAATGGTGCATCACATCATTATATGTTTCCCCTCAGGAAAAGCAGGAAATCCTTCATTCTCCTCTTTTGACACTTAGGGCAAGTGGTAGCTTTGTACTGGCAACTTTTGACGGTTTCTCCAGAAACACAAATGCCAATAAAATCAGACGAAGTGCCATGGGGAGGATCCATTTCAGCCCACTAGTTTGGTTCCATTATGCTGTGCATTCCTATAAAACAAAAGACTGGCATCATGACTGGTCATAAATATTCCTTCCATTCCAAACGAGACATCAGGGAGTTCCTACCTTGAGATATTATTTCCCCTTCCCTTAGCTTTTAAAAAAGGAGCCATTGTTTCCTTCTTATTCTGACCATGTAAATCTGTTGGCTAATGGAGGAACAATCAGAGGTTTGCCTCTTGTGTGACTGCAGAAAGAGCTATCAGTAAAGGGGGGGAAAGGGACACATTTCTTTCATTTGTGAGAAATTAAATCCAGGTTTAAAGCTCTTCTTGAGCCACTACTGTTTGCTTTCTTTAGAAGGAAGCTGTGCTGGTGCCAGACCCCAGGAATGCAGGCTACATGTGTCAGCAATCTCCACAAACTCCATCTAGAGCCCTTTATATTCAATATTGGGATATTTATTAGGAGCAAGTCTTCCCTGAAGTGCGTTATAGGGGTTTATGCTAAGCCATTGGTAGCCTCATGTAGGGTCCCCTTCCTCTTATTTATCGCCAGAGATGTTTAGAGCAATGCTAATCCATTTCCTGGGGCATCCCACTGAGATCCAAGGCTCATTATTAACCGAGTCCTTTCGGACCACGGTCTCCAACAGAGGTTTGCAATTCAGTACCTGGAATCTTCTTTGCTGGTTTCCCATTAGGCAAGCCAACTCTTGGTTTCAGGGGGAGAAACCCCTCCACCATGAATAAATAGTTACATGATAAATTAAGTATCTTTCACTCTCTCTCTTCTGGTCTGGCATGACCTTCGTTTTGTAAGACATTTACTTGCCTGTGGTGTTTTTGTTTGTTTTGAAAATGCACTTCATGAACATCAACAAGCTCTGAGGATGTAGCTTAGAGTATAATTTGATCCCTTTTCCTTGTGTGCTGACCCTGCAATATAATTAGCTAACTATGCACATAAAAGCATAACGGAGATTACTTCAAAACACTCTTCAAAATGTAGTTACAGAGTACTCAGATTCCCAGCCGCTGTAAATAGAGGTAGCTTAACTTACAGAAATGGAAATCTTTCCATTGGGTCTCCCACTCCCACCCCAGGCCTAATAATAATAATAATACTAGTAATAACAACAACTACTACTAGTACTACTACTACTACTGTACTACTATTAACCACTGGCCCTTCACCAACAAGTCCCAGGGTGGGTTACAACAATACAAAATCAAAAGTTAAAAACATTGGAAATGGATTACAACAGGCATAGGCAAACTCCGGCCCTCCAGATGTTTGGGACTACAATTCCCTTCATCCCTAGCTAACAGGACCAGTGGGTAGGGATGATGGGAATTGTAGTCCCAAACATCTGAAGAGCCAGAGTTTGCCTATGCCTGGATTACAATAACAGAAATAACGTGGGCCCTGAAAGCACACATCTTAGGAGTCAAAGGCCAGGGTAAAGAGGTGTGTCTTCAGCACTCACTGAAAACTGCTTAGTGAAGAAGCCAGACATATCTCTGTGGGGAGGGAAGACCACAACTTAGGGGCTGCCACTCTCACCGTTTCCAGGGACTGACGACCATTTAATTTAACCACATGTACAAAGACAAGGCTAGCTGCCAGCCAGCCCTCAAGAATTCACTGCTTACTTTAGTGGATTTCACAGTTCCTTCAATAAAATGTAGGCTAACATTAATGGCAATCAAAAACTCCTGCAGATGAAATTGCTACCATGTCATGCCTGCCTACTGATTTTTTTGTTTGCCTTCCTTTAAGGAGCTTCTGGGTTGGATCATCTATGAATTCAAGTGTAAGACAGGAGAAATGGCACTTTTAAGAGCATTTTACTTGGTGATATCTAAAGTAAAGGTGCAAACCACTTGCGTATCAGGTGGAAGTGTTATCATGTTCAGTCAGGGATAATGTGTCCACAGCGACATTGCAAATTTCCGCATCTAATCGCATAATTTTGAAGCAGTTTCAGCCGCAGTTAAATTCTGCAATGGTGGTTTACTGGTATACAACTTGCTACTTTCCTTTGAGTAAAGGTTGTAGTGCTTTGGACTTTTCAGCTTGGAGAAAAGGCAAGTAAGAGAGACGTTGTAGAAGTTTGCAGAATTCCATATGGCAATGAGAAAGTGGGCAGAGAAAAGGTTTTCTCCCTCTCTCCTAACTCTAGAACTCTAGAACTCTAGAACCCAGTGAAGGGAAATGTTGGAAGGGTCAGGACTGATAAAAGACAGTACTTCTCCACTCAGCACGTAGTTAAACTATGGAACTTGTTCCCACAGCAGGCACTGATGTCCCCCAAACTCAGATAGCTTTAAAAGAGGATTGGACAAATTTATGGAGGAAAACTCTATCAATGGCTACTAACCCTGACAGCTGTGCTCCATGGTCAGAGGCAGTAATGCATCTGAATACCAGTAAGGAAGATGCTGTTGCTTTTGGGTCCAGGCTTCCCACAGGTAACTGCTTTGAAAACAGGATGATGATGATTTATTTATACCCCACCCATCTTGCTGGGTTTCCCCAGCCACTCTGGGCGGCTCCCAACAGAATATTAAAAACACAATAAAGATGTCTTCTAAAAGCCAGATACAGTGGTACCTCGGGTTAAGTACTTAATTCGTTTCGGAGGTCCGTTCTTAACCTGAAACTGTTCTTAACCTGAAGCACCACTTTAGCTAATGGGGCCTCCTGCTGCTGCCGCGCCACTGGAGGACGATTTCTGTTCTCATCCTGAAGCAAAGTTCTTAACCTGAAGCACTATTTCTGGGTAAGTGGAGTGTGTAACCTGAAGCATATGTAACCTGAAGTGTATGTAACCCAAGGTACCACTGTAGTTATTTATTTCCTTGACATCCGATGGGAGGGCATTCCACAGGGTGGGGGCCACTGCCGAGAAGGCCCTCTGCCTGGTTCTCTGTTACTTCACTTCTTGTGGTGAAGAAACCACCAGAAGGCCCTTGGAGCTGGATCTCAGTGTCTGGGCTGAACAATGCTAGACTAGATGGGCCATTGCCTTGATTCAGCAGACACTTCTCATGTTATGTAATTGTCGAGGGCATTTCAAAAGAGCGCTTGCCAATACCAATTTCAATACTTGCTTACAGCAACCATCACTGAAGAATCGATTTCATTTCAAACTGCATTGGCTGCATCATTAATACGGGGGGTGGGGGGAACCTACCAAAAAAAATTCAGATAAAGTCCTTTCCCATCTGTCTCCTTTGGGAAGTTCAAAGTTTTGCCATTCCAGACAAACCTGAAACCCAGCCTGGCTTTAAAAATATTCTATTGTTTGTCTCTGGTGTTGTAGCTCTAAGTTAAATGGGGTCTAAAGCTCTTGAGGCCAACCACTACCCAAACATTGTTAAAAGGCTTGTTCGATGACACCTTAATTTTTCACAGGCTGCAACTGCAGCCCAACTCCCACCCCCCCTTCATAAATAGCACATTCCTAGGCAGGCTCCAATCGTGGATCCACACTCAGATGACCCCTTGACATTTCCCAGTCACTGCATGAAGGCTGTTCTCTCTCTCTCTCTGGAAATAATCTAAACATTGATTCACCAAACTGACAGAAAAGAACCAGAGATAAGAAGAAAACTGTCTATAGACACTTACAGAGTTAGCAATCCTTTTTGAACGGGACAAAATGCTTACAGTTTGCTTTAACTGGAGAAATGACCAAATGCGGAATGGAAGTTGGGGCAGTTTGCCGTAGACCAAAATGGCAAAAGTCTGGGTGGTTAGCAAGCTGATACTCTAACAAAGCAATGAATTAATTTAATAATAATAATAATAATAATAATAATAATAATTTATACCCCGTCCATCTGGCTGGGCTTCCCTAGCCACTCTGGGTGGCTTCCAAAACTGCTGATTTAATCAGCAGTTAGACTTTGTAATCTTTTTTTAATTATTTGGGATCAAAACTTCATACCTATAGTTCAACCATATTCAGCCCACTTATGTGCTGTGAGGGTAGACTGGTAACTAGGTATTTTCCTCATCTTCAGTTCATCACATTTCTGCATCTCTGTCCCTTTTTTTCTTCAAACCTCATGAAAATTTGCCAGCATTTCTCCTAATACACATTTTTTTGCCTAATGTATACGTAGCTCTCTGCAAGCAATTTTCCTAATATAATGCAATTTTGTGTGTGATTTTCATCAATAAGTGCCTTTTGTGCACACTCCCCCCTAGTATAAATATTTCTCTATGTATTTTTGGTTGGAAAAAACTATATTGCAAAATTCAAAAGTATGTGAATTTTGAAGGATAGGTGTGGATTGGTTTACAGATTGTTTCAGAAAGTTATCTAGGTCCACATTAAAATGCATACTAAATTGAATTTATACCCTGTTCTCACTTCTGTTCTCATTATTCTCACAGATCCATAGCTCAATAGAATCTATAAGTTAAGGATGATGCTTGCAGAAAAATTCCTATGACATCTTATGTATAGACAATGCATTTTTTTTTATTTTTTTTTTGGTAATGATCCCAATTTGTGTTAATATCTAAGAATCTAGCATATGTTAGATTTTTTTTCCAAATACCAAAGAAACAAAACCAAAAACCCACAAGGAATAGTTACTGAGCCACAACATTTGTCCACCTAGCTTAGTTTTGTCTACTCTGTTGAGCTGACTGAAGCTCTTTGGAGCTTCAGAGAGCAGTTTTCCCTGGACCTACCTAGGATTGCTTGCGACTGAACCTTGGAGGACCTTCTGCATGCAGACTGTATGTTTAATGCTGAAACTTTGCTTATGCCAAGCAGATATTTTGTACCTTGGCTTTGGGGCTCATGTCTGCATCTTATGCAGAGAATTACAATGTTCATAAAAGCCGAGAGAGAGAGAGAGAGAGAGAGAGAGAGAGAGAGAGAGAGAGAAAGAAAGAAAGAAAGAAAGAAAGAAAGAAAGAAAGAAAGAAAAGCTCCACCTGTAATAGATTAATACTTGCCTGTCCCAGTTTGTACAGCTAAAGAAACAAGGAGGAGACATGTCTGCCTAATATGTTTTTTGCACCGGAGGAAAGTGACTTCAAAATATACCACTTGTTAAGATATGGACCATGGATGAAAGATTGTCAAGTCATAAAGATGAACCGTGTTTAACATCCCACCTGACACTAGGATATGATGTACTCCCAACCCCCAATGGCTTTCAAAAAGAGGTGTCACTTAAAAGTTGAAGTGCTATCAGTCTGTCTGGGAAATGTCCATCTCAAGGCATTTTGCCGACTCTGAATTCTTGCCTGCTGCTGTCATCGGTTTAATAGGTTTATATCTCATCTCCAAGAATTATACACTAGCAGAATGGTTGAAGCTGGCCTGAAAGGAAGATGGGGAATGCTCTCAGTGCAATCCATTACTATCCTGTTTTAGAAATGTTTAGATGCCAGACTTTGCTGCATTATACAAATGGGAGACCGGCAGAAAATAACGAAGCTCTCAGATATCCATTATCTCAGAATGAAATAAGATGTAGAAGAAAGAGAGTATAATAAAATGTGCAGGCCACTCCCATCATCCCTGACCATTGGCCTTGTTGGCCAGGGGGTCATGAGAATCCAAAGCATCTAGACGTTGGCTTCTCTTGAGTTAGGGGAAGGGTGCAACAATTCTACTTGCTACTCAAAACACCAGATGAAAGAATGGTTGGACTTGATGTGTTGTTACTAAGAGAATGGGGAAGATGGCTCAGATACTGATTACTTAGTATTGCCAAACAATTATTGCAAATGCCTTATATGTTAAAATATTCCTAGAGTTTGCGTTGAGTGCTGAAGCTAATGGCAAAAATGCTCATCTAATGTTCAAAGTAAAAAAAGTGTAAATGAATAAGGGCACCGTTTCAAAATGGAAGAGATCTACACTCCCAAATCTTTGTTCAAACATTATCGTAGTACTGCCCTTCATTTCACTTGGAGCTTCTAGGACATGGGTGAGCCTTTAACCTCCTGCCTCAGACCAGACACTATCTCCCTAGACCACACCCCTCCATAGCCCTGCTCCACACACTTCTTGAGTGTTTTTGCCTGGCTGGAATGTGCCGTTAAACTGTGGGAATGGCCGATGTTTGCCTGGAGTGGATAGGAGATATGGACATGGAGTGTGCATATTGATAAAGCTTTGGATTTTGTCATGGCTGGAGTGTATCCCACTGTACAAAGTTAAGAGTCACATCTATTACTCTGCCCACATTTACCTCTGGCCTGACCCATCACAGAATGCTGTCTCTGGAAGGATGCCCACAAGGGAATGGGCCTACTCAAACATTGGTTCATGCATGCTTAGTGTTAAAAGCAGCAAACAACCCTCTTCATTTATACAGTTCATCTAATGTGCTAAGGGTTTTGCAAGTTTTTATCTTGGTTTATGATGGATAACAAGCCAGCCTAAGGGCTGCCCGTAGAGTCAATGCGTATTGATGCTGAAGATGGAACTGCCAGCCCATTAAGTGGTGTTTAGCATGAGTGGGGGGAAATTGCACTGCGCTGTTTCCTCAAAGATGATTTTGATTTAGTGACAACGGTCTCTGTGCTAGTGTTTACCGGTTTAAAGGATTACAGAGCCCCTTACATTTTAAAACAACAGAGGATCCAGAAGGATTTTATATTTAACCTTTGTTTATTTCCTAAATCATGCATTAATGTGATTTGGGGGTATGAAATACACAGCGCTAAGTGTTCTCCGGCTAAATTGGAGTAATCTAGAAAGTGAGCTTTGACAGTGGAAACAGAGTGATTAATCTCCTTCTCCTTCTTTCTCTCTTCTACTTTGCCTTTGGGGGCAGTGTTAAGAGTTTTCCTTTTACCTATGAAAATTCTTTATGAAACAGGGTGGCTTCACCGTTGCATTTAGTTTGCAGGTCCATAATCTGACCGAGCTCCTGCAATGACTGTTATTTGTTAGACAGGTGGACAAGGTTTGGTGTTGCCTAATAAGTAGCACTGTTTGTAACAATACTATCATAACATGACTAACTGGGTGAGAAAGCACAGGAGAACAGAGAGAGATTTAGTAGGGGCAGGGAATTGTTACTGTATCTCTCACTGTACAGGCACATACACGTATAAGTTTGTACCAGAAACACAGTATATAAATGTTTCCACTACTACTACTACTACTACTACTAATGCTAATAGCAACAACTAAATAAATTTAGCAAGAATGGAGTAGTGGTTAGGGCAGAAGCAGCCATATATTTCTGAACAACAACGTACATCATCACTGACTATTTATTATTAGGGCTGATGAGAGGTTTACTCAACAACATATGGATGATACTTGATTGTTACCTGTGGGTTAGACTAGGATAGAGGAGATGTGGGTTTAAGTCAGCAGTCACTGGATTACCTTGGTCAAATCACTCTGTCTTAACCTACCTCATAGGGTTGTGGTGAGGATGAAGTATCTACAGTAGGTGAAAACCATGGAGACAACATTGAACTCTTTGGAGGAATGGTGGGATGCAAATGTAAATCAAAGAAATCTCACATGTGGGATCACAGGTCTCAAGCTGGTATGAGAAATATGTTTTTGTGTGAGAATGCATCCCACTATTGTCTCCGCTAACAGGTTTTGCAAGTTTTGTTTCGTAGTGCTTGAAAAACCAGGATTGTCAGTGGGAGCAAGCGAACATCTTGCTCAAACCACTTTCAATGAGTTTCTTAAAAGCTATTGTCTGCCCTCAGTCTTAGGGCCCAATTAGACAAGATAACAGTTTCACAATTAACAATTGTATGAGTGGCCTTCAACCTCAATATAGTCCCGGCCGAAATATTCCCCATACCTGTTTTTTTAATTGGAGAATGTTATTATGTGTTCCAACAACAAGGGGTTAAAAGCCGCTTCTCCCATATCAGGTCCTGATCCAGATGATGTTCACTGTGATGTGTGTGTGTTGTTCATTCATACAATAGCTGATTGAATGGTGTGTAGCGTCTCATTTGGCCCTCATTAATTTTAGGATTTAATTAATTTGATTTTCTAATCAAGATCCCCCCCCCCCGCAACACTGTGTAGTGCAATAAAGTATAAATAATTATCTCATTACAAATTCTTTCATGGTCATTTTTATCTCTCCAGTTGGAACTTACCTTCACAGTAAAGACACACATCCAGAAACACACACCCAACACTCTTTTCTTTTTTCGTCAGTGACAACTGTGTTGTATTAATGGGGAAATGTCCTCAGGCACTACAAGGATTACTCTGTGAGTGTCCAGAGGACAGAAGATAAGAGAACTAGACACATGTTTAAGTTTTGGTAGATAGAAGGTGAAGAAGATCCTATGTTGAAGATCACGCACATCTTTGTAACCTTTGATCCACAATGTTCAAAAGATGTGCTTTAATTGTGCTTTAAAAAAACCCTACTTTGCTGTACACTCAACTCGTGACAGTTTTTTTATCTTTAGAGGAAACCCACCACTAAGTTGATGTGTAAGCAGAATCATGGATGTCCTTAGCCCTGTTCAGATGTTCATTAGGTACAAATGACTTTATGGATGACACTAAACAGGTTGATATCTGCTACGCCTACACCAGTCCTCCATGGGTTCAAGTGTACCATTGAATGGAATCTATGAACATGCCTTTGGATGCAATCCAGTATCCTGGGAACTGGAGGGTTCTGAATTGTGCATACAGGAGCCAACTTGAGTATGGGCGCAGATTCCATGGAAATGGTACATTCGAACACGCAGAGGTCAGGGCACTGTGCCAATGTGTTCCTAGCACTTTGCACTTGTGTTGGCCTACTCACTCCAAAATGCAACTTCAGCAGTGCATCTGTGTGAGGTAGGAGGCTTCCTTTTGCAGTGTCTGACACTTGAAGGGTAGAAGTAGCCTTGGACCCAAATCCTCACACAGTCATGGATCTGAGTTATGAAACAGAAATGTAGAAAATGGATATGCATTACGCTTCACACATTTATCTCCTGAGCAAATTTAATGTAAATAGTTAATGTAAATGGGTGACCATGAACTGGGTTCTGTGTAAGCTGCAGCTTAATTTTGATTCTTGCCACCTTCCAGGGCTTTCAAGAATGTGAATTCACCCCTTGAAATATTGGCCTTAATATAAGCCTCACTTTTTTCCCAAATTCCGACCGTGAAAAGTTAAAGTGTGGCTTAAATTCGCCGCCTTACAAAAAATGGCTTTTACGATATTGCTGCTGAAACAGACATATGGTAAAACAGAACGGGTGTGAGTGCCTGTGGAACGGCTTATATTCGGGTATTATCTTTTTTCCTCTCCCCCCCTTGAATTTTAAAGGTGCAGTTTATATTCTGGTATGGCTTATATTTGGGCCAATATGGTAGGTGTGTGTTGTTGCTTTGAAATGACAGCATCATTTGCTATATGGAGGTGATACTCCTACAGAAGCTTTCCCCCAGGCGCACTACCCTTGAGATACAAAAAGTGCATGCAGTCAACATTGGCATATTCAAATCCTGCACAGTTCCTATTGCCAGAAAATCCTTTGAACTTTCCCACAGAACAATTTCCCCTTGCCCATTAAGCAGCTGCAGTTTGACAAATGTGTTCTTAGTGCTGATTCAGTACATGTGTTTTGAACATTTTGATGTATGTCCCAGTGTTGTCTACTTGGTCGTATAAACAAGCATCCTGACATAACACATTCTCCCTGCACATGGATGAAGAAGGGAGGTAGAGCACATACACAACTCCTCTCAAGGATACAAATGAGGTGGTAAGAACATTAAACAAAGCTTTTAAAATGGATAAAGAATATAGTAGGATGAAAGAGTAAAAGTAAAATAGAAACCAATTCGCTCATAGGTTGGGCTGCTGGGCTGTAAAACACTGAGGCATACCTTCCAATGGGAAAACCAGGAAGGCAGCTTCTGGGGCTGCATCCCATGAGTCACATGACCTATGCAAGACCGTGACCCTGGAAAAAAAACTTTTTCTGGCGTGGTGCACATTTTGGGGCTCTGCGCAAGATCGCAGCCCCAAAAAAGCACTTTTCTGAGGCAAGATTGTGTCCCAAAATTGTGCGAAAGCATGGCATCCAAAATGGCCACCGTGCTCTTGTAGGGAAAAACAGGATGTCCCATTTTTTCCTGGGACAGTTGCAGGTTATGCTGAGGCTATGCACACTGTATATTTAAAGCACATTCATTAAATATGCACACTGTATATTTAAAGCACATTCAGAGCACATTCTTTCCCTCTGCAGTTTACTCCCCACAGATTTACAATTCCCAACAACCCTTAACAAATTGCAGTGGCTAGAATTCTTTGAGAGTGAGAAAATGTGCATTTGATGCACTTTATGGGTATACTGTGCACACAGACACAGACACGCAAGGAAGACTAACTTCTTGTGCTTCTGCTTGCTGTAGTAAAGCCATCAGTAACTTAACCCACTTCTTCAAGTTTAGTAACATTATAGTAATGCATATTTTTAGTAATGCAAATATATGGTAGTGCAAAGTGTTGAATGGCCAAATCCAGTTTGTTTTTGTTGTTGAGCCTCAGTGGGTGGGAATAATGTGATCTTTTGGGTTAGGAGAGAACTTTGATTAGTTAAGTATAAAACAAAATGTATGATAATGATAATAATACATTATTATTTTGAAGATATTTTCATTGGGAAAGAGCACTACATTATATTAAGTACTATTGTATTAAGTACTCATTTCAAACATAACCACCAATTTTCATTTACAGTACATATTCTCTTTTCTCAAATTCTCTTTTCAGAGGCATCAGAGTACAAATTACCATATTTTTTGCTCTATAAGACGCACCAGACCACAAGACGCACCTAGTTTTTGGAGGAGGGGAAAAAAAATATATATTCTGAATCTCAGAAGCCAGAACAGCTGCGCAGTGAAAACTTGCTGTTCTGGCTTCTGTGATAGCTGCGCAGCCTGCATTCGCTCCATAAGGCGCACACACATTTCCTCTTACTTTTTAGGAGGGAAAAAGTGAGTCTTATAGAGCAAAAAATACGGTAATTGAAAGAGTCTCTCTTTCTCTCTCTCTCTCTCTCTCTGAAAGATTGAGTTTATCAATCCTTTTATGCAATTCCTTTTTAGAATCAACATATAGCTGGAATGGGAACCATTTCCCTAATAAATCATCTTAGATATTAGTGTGCAAAGCAGCCTTGATTTGCATAGGCACTTTTCCATTATAAGCAGTTCCTGTATTTTCCCCTAACTGAAGTTCCACTGTGGCAAAATAAATTGTAAATTCTATTTGCAATTATAAATGTGAACTCAATAAATTGTGGCCATCTTTAAATGAATCTGACATTCTGTCAGAATATACCTGAAAGTAAATTGTGTTCCCTCCAGGTTTTTTGGGAAATCACTGTCTAGCTGAGATGTACAGAAACCATATGAAGTGGAGGCAGCTGCAGTTAGTTTCTGGGCTGACATGCCTGCATAAATCAATGGACTGGATTCTTGTTTGCACTGCAGAATTCCTTTTGTCACATTACCATGCTAAAATACATTTAACATGATGTAGAATCAACACAGTTTGTAAGTGAGCTAAGCATTTGAGCCGCACCGAGCTATCTCTTGAACTTTGGAACCATTTCAGAGTCATGTCAAATTCATGTAGGGTCGGTGACTGCATTCCTTCAGCCTACACTGAAACATGTGGCCTCTGTGGTTTGAGAGTATGCAGGGAATGTAAGAATATAGAACTTGAATATAGAATATAGAAAGGAACTGACCAACTTGAGGGCTGTGAGCTTAAGAAGAGACCTCCTGGATCAGAGCAAAGGCCCCTCTAGCCCAGCAGCCGCTTCTCACAGTGGCCAACCAGATGTTTGCAGGAAACCTGAAAGGAGGATCTGGGTTCAATGATACTCTCCCCACTGACTGGCAGGTCTCAATAAGCACTTTGCAGGACCCATGCAGGCAAAGTGATCTGCAAGACCTGTGCAGGCAATGACATCAATAAACTGACAGGCAGGCAGCCCCACCCACCAACCAAACCTGACTTGCAAGGGGTAGGGGAGATTACAAGCTGGACCACTGGTCCGATCTAGTTCCCCACCACTGGTTTGATATATTAATATTCCGCCTTTCAGCCCCAAAGCAATTGAAAACAGCAATCAATGAAGACAGTAGTCACCAATATTGTTATGCGTTTGGAGTGTGTGTGTGTGTCAGTCAGTCTGGATTGTACCTTGTGCCCTTTTGAAACCTGTGGTCAGGTATGTGAGGTAGAATCTATAAGAGGAAACCAATCAAACCAATTCCAAAGGAATGACTTTGGCTGGCTAGTTAAGTACCATGATTTGCAAGAGGTTGCCATAGAAACAGATGAGTGGGCCTTTCACCACCCACCTCACCTGACTGCTAGGCCCTTGAAGGGGGGCATAGTCTGGTCTCTGCTACCAGCCAGGACTCCAAGCACCACCAGGAGGCAGCCCCTTCCTCCCAGGAAGACCATTACAGCTCCATCCACTGGCCAAACCAAAAGCAGCTGCCCCGATATTTGCTTTCCCCTTTCCTCCCTTCCATTACATTTTCCCATTCGTATCATGTCTACCCTGGGATAACTCAGTCAGTAGAGCATAAGACTCTTAACCTCAGAGTCATGGGTTCAAGCTCCACAAAATATTCCTGCATTGCAGGGGGTACCTTCCAACTCCATGATTCTATGGTTCTACCTGATTTATCTTTTCATATATTGCTGCACTTTAAAAATGTTGGTTGCTTTAGAAGTGCTGAACAACTACTCTTCCAACAACAGTTATTTGAATCCCTGATTGTCTGCAATTGTCAGTGGTGACAATTCTGAAGACGACGACGACAACCCAGTGCTTGGTTGGCTTTAAATGCTCTGAAGCATCAGCAGACCAGAAAAATAATGGCAGTACATTGATACCAAATGACAACATGTTCAAGGAAAACCAGAGGAGCAGGGATCTGGGAATCATTTTAGAACTAGAAATGCTCCAGTTTTTCCCTAGTGCAAAATTCAGTGGAGCTACACCTCGGTGTACTTTTGTAAGTGCAACACAGTGATTTCCCATAATACCCAGGCTGTCATTTCCCCGTGGTTCATCATCCACACCATGAAACAGCAGCCTGAGTGACACTGTCAGTGTTTGATTTTCACTTATTTGCTGAGGGGCGGGGGGAAGAGTTAAGGCAAATATGAAAGTGATTTCAGCTCAAACTTCTTGTGCGAGCTATTAAAGCAAACAGCAGATCTTTGGTGTGGAATATGAAGCAAAGGTAGAAACAATAGGCAATCCCTCTGTGTCAGCATGAGAGGATTATCCCTGATCTATTGATAAATATATAGATATTTAAAAAGAAATATTTACTTAGCATAGTGAACGATCATCTCTAATTAGATGATACATTACACAAATACCCAAATACTAAAGAGCTTCATCTAAGAAAGACTGAAGGGAATTAGGTGGGTCACTCTTCTGCCTTCGGGATGTTCCGGGAAGATTGGCAGATGTAGCGTCTGTTTGCTCTGAAATTTCGGGTGAAATGCAGGGAAGGGACAAACTTCAGGGAAGATGGCAAGCTGTGTTGCTTAAAGAGCTCCAAAAGAGGGCAGCCTTTGCCTCCCCCACCCTTGAATTCCTGACTCTATTGTGTCTGTCTTCCTTTCTTTTGACTTAAGCCATGTTGGGGCTCCCTCTGCTGTTCATTTTCAGTTTTAAATATCGAAAAGGAAAAAGGGAAGGAGGAAATGTAATGCAAACAATGTCCGTTTCTATCCTGTTAATTTAGGAGTCAAGCTGTTTCGCTAGCACATTTGTTTTTCTTTCATTTTCTATGAACTGTAGAGATATAAGTTGCTATCATCATTATTTAGATTTCTTACTCACTTTTCCGCTTGAGGTCCTAGGGTGGGTTACAACAATTTAAAAACACAGGATTAAGATGAGCGACCTGACCTGGGATCTGTTGGATCCTGTATTGGTGCTGACTGGCACTGGATCCATTTTAGGCCCAGACACTGCACTGGCCTGGAGCTAGTGCAGGGATCAGGCCCCATCTGCCTTCCACCATGTTCTGCTGCTGCCTCTGTGAGTGGCCTGGGCTGCATATTATTATTATTATTTATTAAATTTGTATATGCAATGGTTGCTATGCAGAACACCAGAAGCAGGAACAGCAGGAAGTTAGTATTGTTTTGCAGGAGCTCAGTTACATGTGTTTCCTCACATGCTTCTTTCTTTATCAAGTGTATGTAAAGTGATACTTAATCTACCTGGACCGCAGATTAGCCAGTGATGGGTTCCACCCTGGAAGGTTCATATTCCAAAGTGAAGACAGTGTCTTGGCCCCATTTACCTGTCGATGAGGCAGAGTGGATTTTGTCAATCTCCCACAATGTGGAGACGCTAGCCACTCAACTAGCTGGTTCAAGCACATGCTAATTTGACCCGGGTTAACTGAGAAACTGGATGTGAGCTGTTAAAATTCCCCTTATGCCAACACGTTTCATGCAAATGCAGCCAGTTGATTTCAGCGGTGCCTTTTTCCACAGAGAAGGGGTGTGTGTGTGTCAGAATCATCATTGTGACTGTCTCTGGCATTCTTGTTGCAGAAAGAGCTCAGCAGCACAACCCAGGCATGCGTTTTCCTACCACCATACATCTTGAAGTAAGTAAGCCAGGATCACACAGAGGCCCTGCGCTGTGGTTAATCCCACTGGATTTGCCCTAGCCTTTCAAGCCCCACTTCCTGTCTGAACCCGCCTATACGTTCTGAAGAAAAAGAAAACAGGAATTCGGTGGGCAGCCATCTTCAAAATGCCAAACATTTGCTATGCAGGTTAAACTTCAAAGGGTCTTTGTGGGTGGGGAAAGAATCCTAGTCATTCTTTGACTTCAACAGACAGTGTGTAGGGGGGTATTTTCCCTCAAATCAGGCCTGAGCTCTTAATAGAGGGGAACTCCAGCTCGCCTCAGTGATGAGAATTTGTATAATCAAATCTAAAAATCTATATGCATTTATCTCTCTCTCTCTAACTCTTGGAATCAGCACAACAACATAGAATAGCTTTGGTCACAAAGCCTCCTTGCATACATTAACATTGCCTCACAAGATTTGTGGATATGTTTTCTTTCTGACTTCCAATGGCATAGTTTAACACAGAAGACGGATAACAAACAGACAAATTCCATTTGGCCATCTGCTCAGAGCTTCCTTTAACTGATATCTGAAGGAGGTCCCACCCGTTTCAATGCTACACTTTACTTTGAGAAAAGCTGGGCCGAGTTCACTCAATGGTTTTATATTTTCAACAACTGGAATAAAGAAATAAAATATCCCTGTGATCTCTAGAAGTTCCTTTGGCAAGCAAAATGCTCTCCTCACTCCCACCCAGCAAAAGCGGTTGAAGCCGCAATCCCATTGAGCCCAACAAGACTTGATTCTGAGTAGACATATATAGCATGTCGCTATTAGATGGACTATTGCTAGAACAAGCGGGGGGGGGGGGAGGCAGATAATAATGTAAGTAAAATTCATAACCTTCTCATCTGCTTCTTCAAATAGCAAACCCATAGCTGCTCTACAGAAATATTTATTAGTCCATAGATTGTAGAAAATCCTTTGGTTACCACATTACAGTAACTCAGAACATTAAAAAATTACTTTTGGGCAGGGATCTCAATCTCTCTCATTTCACCAGAAGCTAAATTCCAGTGTAACTCAAGGGAATGAAATGTGCCCAAACCAAAACCAAGGGTGTGGTATCAAGACATTTGGTTCTCTGGATAAGTTTTTGTTTCTGTCCTCCAAATGTGTTAACATTGGCTGGAAGAACAAAAAAAACAACAGATTCCAATCAATAGGTTGTGGGGGATCTTCTTTTGTCATAAAGAAAACTTTAATTTGGGCAATTAAACCTGTATCCTTTTTGGAGGAGTTTTTTTTTTTACCATGATAAGTTACCTTGGCTAGGATTTGAAAAAACAGCTCCACCCCAAGTGTAAAATTCAGTTTGTTTCCTTGTGATATTTTGGGTGTGGGTGTGTCCTTGGTGCTTTTTGGGTACAGAAAAAAAAACACCCTGTAAATGGTAAATTGCTGAAATTTGTTACCGCTGTGCAGGTAACAATGTCTTAGAAAGACTATGCTACAGGCCTACTTATGTGTAAATTCTGCAACAAAAAGTATATGGGGTGTATTTAGAACCCCAAAGGTCTGGATTAGGCCAATAGTATGGCAGGCTTTAAAAAATGCAGATTCCCATGATATCCAAGGAAACCATGCAGGCTCTTTCCATTTGCCTGCCAGTAGCTGGGGTGGGGGCTTGCAGGCTTATTATGGGGTAGGAACTTCCCATACATGCTAATCTTTTGCAATGTCCGCATGACATTGTTAGCATCAAAATGCCAGTTTCATACTCCCACAATTTAATCTGGAGTTATATTTTCTGGGGGAAATGGGAACAGTTAAAAACAACTGTTATCAAGAACCAGTTTATGGTATCTCAATGACCTGCTTATAATATTCAGCCCCTGGGGAGAATCACTCTACATCCTCTGGATCATCCATCTCCTTTATTCTTGCGTCCTGAAACACAGAACATTTTCTCCTCCTGCAACAAAATATTCTTCTGTAGATAGACTTAATCCACTCTCTCTCTTTCATTCTGCTGCCAAACTTGGCCCCACTACAAAACGACATCATTGCCAACAAGATTCTTTAATGGAGTGCAGAAGAGGAACCAAGACCACAACAAAGGAAGACAACAGTTGCCTCTACTTGCTTGCCTTGCCCTCCAAAGGGCATATAGGCATTGTGGAAAGCCCCCATATTACCATCCTATCTTCAGCATCAGGAATGAGGAACCTGTGGACTCCGGATGTTATGGGACTACAATACCCATCATCCCTGACTGGCTGGGCTGATGGGAATTGAAGTTCAACAACAGCTGGAGGGCCATAGGTTCCTCATCCCTGCTCAGCACAGAGCACCACCATCAATAGACTTGAAGACTCAAGTTCCGTTCTGTGCAATAGCCCTGTAAGGAAAATATTCCTTACAGATACCTTCCCCCCATCCCCAAATAGAAGAATATTACCTCTGACACAAGCAGAGAGCAGGAGGGATCAAGGACCTCCCTTCCTGATGTGCTCAAAGGATGATAAGTATGTTGTCAGGCAAGCATTAGCCATGCTACATTAAAGGAGAAGGCAAAATCCCTCCAGGGTCACCAGCCAAGTGTTCTATGCACTTAATGCTTAAATAAACACCTCTCTTGAAGTTGTAAGCTAGCAGCATTCCAAGCTCTTCCAAACAAACTATAGGCAGTAAAAGAAGAATGCGGTGCCAGCAATTCCGAGCAGCAATGTAGGATCTAGTACCAATATAGAAGAAGAAACTGCTCAATTGCCACTGCCATGGAATAATAGAATCATAGAATCTTAGAGTTGGAAGGTACCCCATCTAGTCCAACCCTCTGCAATGCAGGAATCTCAGCCAAAGCATGCATGACAGATGTCCATCCAACCTCTGTTTAAAAACCTCCAAGGAAGGAGAGTCTACCACCTCTCATGGGAGTCTGTTTCACTGCTGAACAGCTCTTATTGCCAGAAAGTTTTCCCCCGAATGTTTAGTCAGAATCTCCTTTCTTGCAACTTGAAGCCATTGATTCGAGTCCTATCCTCTGGAGCAGGAGAAAACTGGCTGTTGACTCATGTTAACCTTGTGGTCCACTAAGAGCCACTAAATCCTTTTCACATGTACTACTAGTAAGCTAGGTGTCCCCCATCTTATATTTGTGCAGCTGGTTCTTCCTGCCTAAGTGCTGAACCTTACATTTGTCTTTATTGAAATTCACTTTGTTAGCTTACGCCTATTTCTCCAATCTGGAAATGTCATTTTGAATTCTGATTCTATTTTCTGCGGCATTAGCTGCCCCTTCCAGTTTGGTGTCATCTGCAAATTTGATGATCATCCCCTCAATTCCTTCATCCAAGTCATTTATAAAGACGTTGAACAAAAATGGGCCCAGGACAGAATCCTGTGGCACCCTACTTGCCACTTTCCCCCAGGATGATAAGGAACCATTAACTCTTTGGGTTCCGTCAGTCAACCAGCTACAAATCCACCTAACAGTTAGCTTGTTCAACCCACATTTTACCAGCTTCCTCGTGGGAATATCATGGGGGGACTTACTGAAATCAAGATGCACTATTTCCACAGCACTTGCCTGATCCACCAAGTTTGTAATTCCATTTAAAAAAAAGAAAAAAAAGAAATCAGATTGGTCTGGCATGACTTATTTTTGAGAAACCCATACTGGATCTTAGTAATCACAGCTTCCTTTTCTAAATGCTCACAAACCAACTGTTGAAATATTTGTTCTATGGCCTTCCCTGGTATCACTGTCAAGCTGACCAGTCAGTAGTTACCTGGGTAACTACCCACTTTTTGAAGATGAGGACAACGTTTGCCTGCCTCCAGTCTATAGGGACCTCACCTGTTCTCCTCTCCAAGAATTCTCAAAGATAATAGACAAAGGCTCTGAAATTGCATTTGCAAGCTCCTTTAGTATCCTTGAATGCAGCTCATCAAGTCCTGGAGATCTGAATTCATTTAAAGTAGCTAGGTGTTCCCTTACTACCTCTTTTCCTATCTTGGGCTGCAGCTCCCTCCTTACATCATTTATTCTGTTATCACCCACAAAATTACAGAATAGTAGCAACCTAACTCACAGGGCTAAGAACACAATTTTCAGTGTAACGTAATTGTTAAAATAATCAGATAGATCTCCTGATGCATAATAAGATTCACTTGGGAGAGCTCAGAAAATAGCAGTGCATGGCAGAAAACAGTAAGAAGTAGGAGGCAGTGACTAACATCATCAGTTGGCAATCACTGGCATCATTTCCTCTTGGTATATAATTCCTCTTTGCAAATGGTTAAATTCTTTGCCACAGTGACTCCATAGTGCAGCTTTCCTCAAGACTAAGAAATCGTTTTCCGTTCCACCTTGTATTCAATGCATGCAACACTGTTTATTTTCTGCTGCAGTTCGTGTTCCACCAAGAACTCTATTGTTCTTCTTGTCCACTGTGGCAAAATTACACAACTTGCACAATTACTTAAGGTATATTGCCATTAAGCTATTCTTCCCCTTTCATTTCAGTGCAAAGGAAATGCTGTGCAAATTGGAGGGGGGCATAATCAATGACATATCATTTGTGGACTGAAAGCAATAATAGGAAATACTGACTGTATTAGCTGGATTCATTTCCATTCCTAATATCGGACGAATAAGCAAACATCCACAATTTCTGCTCCCATTTCTGTTTTTGCTGGAATTCTGTGACATTCCTAATTATAAACCTTGACTACAGAAGTATTGTGGCTCAGTCTCCCCCATTTTATTTGCTGATTCAGAGGCTCTAAGTAGAAAATACTTTTTATTTATCCCCTCCTCTGCTTTTCAAAATATTTTCACTTTCCTTCTTCTAAAATCCTATGTGCTTTGCCTGTCCTAGAATTGCCAGTTTCTTTCATCCATTCTCTCTGCTCACATTACATCCACTTTTCCTTCCTATGGCAGCTTCACTCTCTTCTTCTCTATTTATGCTTTTTTTTAAACTACTTATGGAGCTGCTATTGTTCAACCTAAATGCTTCTGCATGGCCAGTGGGTGGACTGTAGTGATGAGGCCCACGTGAAGGTAGACTGGAAGTGAGGCCCACCCCAAACTTTGAGAAACAGTGCTCTAAAAATTTTGGAAAAGTGATACATCATCTCTATCACACCACCATTATTTGCTGATCCTGATTCAAAATATATATTCAGAATGAAAATTGCTGATTGGTTCCCTAGTGAGTTAACATTCTTAAGGTGCAATCCTAAACATGCTAAGTCCCACTGAAAATAGGATATTTATGACTACATAAACATATATATAAATGCAGTGCTTATTTCCATTTTTGGGACTCCCTGCCACAGGAACCCCACCCCCAATCCTTCCACTTCCTTAAAGCCACTTTTTCCTGAAGTGAGTCATTAGATGTGTACGGATTTGGGTCAGGATTCAAGACAGCAAGGGCATGGGTTTAGTTGCTTCAAGATATGCATGGAATAAATGTCCACATCTTGGTGTGGAGGGATGGAAGAAGGTAAACTGCTACTTCTTATTGTCTAATATGTGTTATGAATGAGATTTGCACCCATTGCCCGTGCAACATTCTCTATGCACAACCTCACAGAACGGCTGTTCTGTGAGCCATTCTGCACAGATTACAAAATTATGCATATGATAATGCAAATATTGTTAAACAAGCACGCACCCACACCCACAGCTGTACAAACTGCTATTCTCCCTTCCTGCCTGACAATATGTTGCCATGCTATAAAAGCCCTAATGCCCATTTTCAACGATTAGCTGTACATCAGCATTACCACCGCAAATCCACAAGTTTCACATCAAGCATTAAATGGGATGAATATTGATCTGCTAAAGAGGATTTATTTATTTCTAGCTCTATCCAAAGATCAACTGCTAGCAGCTTTTGGTGGATCTGTTGAGCTCTCACGGCACAAAGCTACTGCATACATGACACTGGACTTGACATTTCAGTTCTGGAAGAAAACCAAACAGTAAATTCAGTGCAATAATCCTAGATAAATGAGATGATCACTGGGAAAGCTGAGATAGTTAAGTGGTCTATCAGAGAAGTCCAAAGGAAGGTATTGAACAGTTGCTACACAGTAACCTTTCTCATGTCAATATGGCTGAAGACCATCATATACATCAGATGTTAATACAATCACATAATCTCATCACCAAAGCTGGCGTCTTCTGCTTATCTTTAAGCATGGCATAATTGTTCTAAGAACATAATAAACATGTGCCGGAAAACATATGCTTTATTACCCATTTGTATACCATGCAAGGGATTGTAAGACCATTCCTTCTCAAGCGATGCCTCATATATACAATATTCAAATCACGCCCCTGCCCCAAGACCTGAGACATCTGTTTCATTCTACAAACGGGACTTTAGAATTTATACAAGTTAATACACTTTAAGAGGTTAATTTGCCAATAAGATTTTGTTCTTCCATTTGGGTTGATACGAGATGCTACACGTCAGCACTGGAAACAATTTCCTACTGCATTGCATCGTGCAATTGCCACCAATTGCTGCCTCTCCGCCCCTTCCCACACCTTATGCTATTTAAAATGCCCATATTAATGATAAGACTGCTCTGACTGTCTTTCACACAACAGAATGAGATATTAGAACCCGAACGAGGAAGCGAGCTGTCCCAGAGGCTAATAATGTTGTCCTGTTCCACTGCTAAATTATTCATATTTATTTTATTGCGCACTCTTATTAATCTTTGCTAATTCTCTGATTAATTATGAGACAATGTCAATGAGAGAATATGAAAAAAGAAACAAAGAAAATGAAGCATGTAAATGAATATTTTGCATGCTTTTCATTTGAGCTCTTTATCACAAAGCAGACTCTTCTCTCCACCTTTTTGTAAACACACACACACGAACCTACAACAATCTATCCTTCCAATTTTGAGGATGGTTCTGAACCTTGAAAAACGATTCCTTGTTTTGACTACCTGAATGTCCTTGCTACAGGTAGCACTTAGTTTAATTAGGTTATAACCGTAGGCTGGAGTATCTAGTTTGCCAAGGAAACGTACTGCTTTTGTTAAGTTCTGTAGTGTCAATGGAAAAAGACTGGTGTAAACATCTGACTACAATAGAACTCCTTTTTATAAAGGCAACTAGCCATTTCCCCCCTGCCTGGATGCAATTTCATGCCATGAGCTGTACATTAATGATGATCAAATGCAATCTTGGTCATATTCAGATGCTCTTAGGATTTTACATTATACAGGGTAGCAGGAGCTTCAATTTACTCATTTGTGGATGCAGACACACAGCCTCAACAACTTGGCTACAGCTAGCCACCAAAATGCAGCTTAATCCATGATGTCATTTATAAAACATAAAGAAGAGGCCAATGTTATATTGACAATGGTGGCCAAGCCAATGCTCCTGGGGATCCCACAACAAGGGTGTGAGGGCAAAGTATATGTACTCGGACCAACTAAACCATTTCAAACTTATTAGCCCAGTTGGGTGGTCCATTGGCAAGATAACCATTACGTACCCACAATTTCAACTAATTTCAATGGGACTTATATGTATGTAATTTTCTGCTGGATCTCAGCTATAGAAATAATGGCTGCAGAATTCCACCAAGAACCAGATTCTCTCTCAGTCTTTGTGTACCTTGTTCCCAAGCAGATGTATGGGGAATCATATCCAACTGCAATAACAGTTTAGTGCAAGGCACACCACCACCTTTCTATTTTCCACAAGCCAAATGCCCTTACAAATAAACTGTAAATTCACTGCAAATGAATAGGTAATATATCAACAAAAATGGGTTGCATCTAGGAAAACATCCTTGGCAAACAAAGCTAGTGTCACAGAGCAGTTAAGACACAGCATAAATGGTAAACCAGCATATTCACTGTGCATTTTTAATTCAGCCAAAGCCTTGCTGATAACTTACTTTAGGCAAACTACTATCTCTGATTTCTAATTTGGGAATAATAATGCTGGCATATATTACAGAGTTGCTGGAAAGATTGCTGAGGTGTGTACAGGATGTACCTAGAGCAATAAAATAAAATAAATGCTTCATCCTGTGAGGAAGACAGAGTCTTGCTTTTTGCATATGAGAGCTGTATTTTCAGTGAATAGGTAGGGAATAGAGTACAGATATTAGTTTCACTTACAAATAGTGTGCATGATCCAGTTACCATTATGGACTTTGAATGACGAGTGAAAAGCACAATTAATTTGGGCTGGATTATGCCTGTTGTGATTAGCCTTATGAAAAACCTGGAAATGATGTTGCAAATGCTAGTTTAGCTGCACGCAAACAAGCCCTTGCAAAGCTGAGTTATGTTTCCCATGAAAGCAAATAGGTAATATTTAGCATGCTCCTTTTAAGGCACAATGCTTTCACTTAACAATAACTCCTTTCTTCAGAAACACTTCAGAACAGATGCCACTCAGAAACAGATTGTGCGGCTTGTGGCTTGAATAACGTAGCAACAATTCAGATGTTAAGAGACTCTGCCTTTGACCTTCCACCAGTCCTTTGTACACCCCATAACCACTTTTACCTGCACAAAATACAGGTCTCGTTTTGTCTTTTCATTAGTTTCAGAACAGATCAAGGCTATTTGTGCAAAGCCACCCTCCCTTACCTGGAGCTGACGCTTCCCCCCACCCCACCAGAATTGTTTGCTCTTAAAATCAATGCGAGGAATGAGACGGGGATAGCAAAGAAGAAGAATTTGGTAGCTTGCTTGCTTCTGCATAAAAGATAGCAACTCCTGCCCATTAGGCATTGCTGGCATAAAAATAAAAATAGTGATAGCTATTCCCAGAACACAACAAACAGATATTGTGAGCAAAGGCCAATTATTGCAGCCTTTGCTTCAACCAAATCATTACATCAATTAGGAGGACAGGCTTGGATGCCCAAGTAAGGGCAGCGTGACTTGACTGCGTATTGCATTTCTTTGTCAGCCTTGTGTGCAATAGGATTTCTTAGAAAGCCAACTAGGACTCATTTCCAATTTGTTGCCTGTATACATAGACAAAAATAGGAGCATAGGAAGCAGTCTTATAGCGACAGGCCATTGGTGCATTTAGCTCAGTATTGTATTCACTGATTGGCAGTGGCTCTTCAGGATTTTAGGTGGGGAATCTCCTTGTCGTACCTGGAGAGGCTGGGGATTGCATCTGGGATGTTCTGCATGCAAAACAGATGCTCTACCACTGAACTACAGTCCACAGTATTTAGTGTTTGAATTTATTATTCAGATAGTACCGTCAATATACATGACAGGTTATGTTAGACAACATCCCTACCTCCCCCAAATGCAGGGCCCTGCTACTGAGGAACTTAAATTCTGTTGTTGTTGTTGTTACTACACACCCGTCACTAGCAGGTCCTGAGGAGGGGAAGGAAGGGAATAAAGTCACCCCCCCTTTCTGAGTGCTCCTTTTTTTCTTCCAAGGCTTTTAACTCATTTTGATGTATAAATGGCAGCCTTGTCTCCAACTTAGTGAATCCACGGAATCTGAAATCTCTTACTAAACAGCCATCTGTCTCAGTCTGACCCTTTTGTTAAAAAGAGCCCTGGTACAAGCCACTGCAAGCCGCACAAAACCCACATGATGACCAGACCCCCTTTCCCCCAAGTCAGAAAGGCTCCCGGTACCCAAACCTCACCAAAGTCCCGGCAACACAAAAGTGATGCAATAAACCTCTCTAACAGTAGCTGATTTGTATGCAACAGTGGCAGCAAGGGTAACTCTTCGGCAAACCTGAATCTCATATATAATGCATAGCAGTTAATAAATCATAGACAAATCAGGTGGCTTAGGGCCAACAATACCCAAATAGTAATGGAGAGAGGGGAAAGATTTATAGAGAGGCAGACTCTGTCTGGATTTTGCTTTAAAGAGGCTTGCAACAGTGGACTGGAAGACCTTACTGTGGTTTTGCTCTGGACATCTGTGTCCTGCTGACTCATTCCATCCCTTTCCACTTTTATACTCTCTCACTTACCTCCACAATGTGTGGCCTCTTTTCCATCAGAAATTATCTCCAGTGACCTTCCTGTGCTCTTGTCTTGCAAATGCAGAAGAAAAGCCAGTGAGAGGGTTGGGAGATTTTCTCCAGGAATGTCTCACAGCCACATCTGTAACTAGGAAGCCAAATCTCTAGATTGTTGCACAGTATATACACAATAAGGAATCAGCAACTTATCTCAAAGTTGTGTGTGTGTGTGTGTGTGTGTGAGTGAGAGAGAGAGTTTGTGTTTCTCTCCATGTCCAAATTAGTTTAAGCATCCTTCCTTTCACTGACTCAAAATCTTTGCTGACCAGCTGAGAAATTATTTTACCTCTATGCTCACAGAGGAACAGATTTCAGTTTTATTTTGTGCACTAAGACCCAAATCCTCCTTGTGGTTCTCATAAAGAGAACTGCCTAAAAAGGATATTAGGATTTATTTATTTTTTAATGTGGATCTAAAAGGAGAACATTGAACTGAAACTATGCACACTTGGGGGAGTGTTTCTGGCATAAATGTGACTCAGAAAATGTGTCAGGTTATAATTAAGAGGAACTAATACTTTTCTATAAGCATGTCCTCTGAATGTTTTCAGTGCTGAATAATGTTTGTTTAGGCTAAACAAATTAGTTTTGATATATACACAAATTGAGCTACAAAACTGAAAGAATTTATTGTTGCACCAATAAGTTGGCAATATCAATTTCATTCAAATTATGCAATAAAATACTATTCATTGTTTCATATCATCTTTGTGATCAGAGCTTTCAGAAATGACCATAGTTTTGACCAACACTGTAATAGTCCTGCAAAAACTCCAGATTATTTTTTAAAAAATAAAGAACCCTACAGGATTTTGGTAAGGATTATTGCACATAACAATGCATATGAAGAGTCAGGAAAGCACCAAAAGACTTTATAAAAGTTAAGGGTATAATCCAATATATGCTTACAAGGGAGTAAATGTTAGTGAGACATACCATGAAGCAAATATACATTAGATTTGGCTGCAAATATGATTGCAATTGTTGTTTTTGCCATTATTAATAATAGCAATATTCCAATAATCCAAAAAGCCAGCCCTTCTCTTTTTTATTTCTTATAAATACAAAGAGTGATATCTAATGTTAGTTATACTCAGAGTATATCCATTGAGATCAATGAACTTAGGTTCACTGATTTTAATGGCTCTACAGTGAATAGGACTTAGTTGGGTATCACTCAAAAGCATTAGTGTGAGGACATTGCATACATACATACATACATACATACATACTGTACATACATTCATACCCAATTCAGCCAAAATAAGCCCCCTTTAGTTACTCATATTTCAACAAATGCTTAACTTTTCTGCTGAAATCAGTGGCACTTTATTGGCGGAAATGATTAATTTTACCTGGATCATTCTTAAGACTTTTAAAAATACATCATTGCTACAAAAGAAATGTGACAGCAATCTAAATGATGATGACAACAACAAAGGTATCACTACTGCTAATTGTTAAGATTGTTCCAAACACTCCAATGTTCTTTCTATTGCGCTTTAAAAGGAAATGTGCCATGGTTCTAAATGCTTACACGCTGATACCGGCGGTTGAAATAAAATTTGCTTCCAAGTAGGAATGCTTAGGAATGGGATGGCTGTGGGGTGTTGAAGGGGAACAAGGCTGTATTCCTGATGCACAGCCCAATTAAGCCAAAGTACTTAGACTTAAGGCCGTTCGGCTCAGCTTAATCCGAGCACTTTGTTTTAACTGGGAAGTGGATCGGGGAGTAAATATGATTAGTTTAGAAGGGGTTCCTGCAGATTAAAAACAAGCCATTTATGTAATAGAAGAAGTCCAAGGAGTAAATATTTTGAGGCGACATTCCTTTGTCTTTTTCAAGCCTGTTTTGCTTTGTGTTGCCTCTGTGAGCAATGAAGATCTGCCGCATACACAAAAGTTTACTTTCAAAGTGTGCGCATGCAAGAAACGAGAACCAGATATATTACAGATATCTTCCTAATGCCCCAGATCTTTAGGTGAATTAATCATCTTAGTTTTCATTTTATTTTTCCCCACTTCAAATGTATGGTGTTATTGCTTCTTTTACAAGTTTTTACTTTTTAAAGAATCTATAATCCTGGGGGGGGGGGGGGGAATCACACAAAGCCTGAGCAAATTCTTTACAAAATGGTCTTTTCCCTGTTCATATGCGCTCTGAGTGCATACGTTTATTCAATGTACAAGCACCTAGTTTATGAATGCCTATCTATAGGGATTGTAAACATAATGCTGGAAAGCACAATCAAACAGTGCAGCACGACATGCATTTAAAATGAACATGTGCATGTGTGCGCACAGACAAGCACATCAGGTCCAAAACTGCCGTGACACATTGTTCTCTCAGTTTATTGAGCTCATGTAAAACAAAGTAACCAGAGTATATTCTCTTAACCTCATACTGTCCTGTTCCTTGAGTACATTTTGTTGGGAAGCAAAGCTGTGTTGGTATCAGGATCACAGAGGGGAACTTGAACACTAGATGGCAGCTCTTGCTTGTTAAATGGCTATTGCCTTCTCTCTATTGTTACCTTCACCTACTTCCATCTACTACTGTATTTGCTGGATCAGAGGAAAGCACCAGCCCTTGCTGAACAAGGCCAGGTAGAAATAGGAGCTGCCCTGATCTTATATCTACCATCCTACAAAAAGAGGATGTCTAAATAATTGTTTTGAATTGGCTTCATTCCTTCTTCTTCTTTTTGTTATAAACTGTTTTTCCTTACTGTCACTTGAAATATGCCTAAGCGGTAAACACGTCGTGCAAAGCAATATTATATTTATACTTAGCTTGTCTAGATAATTTCACTCATCTTAAAACAAACCAAGTACCTCATTATATAGCATAAAATACTGAAAAGTTTTTTTTTTGTTTTTGTTTTTAAAATAAATAAATTTAAATGTTGCATTTCTGAGTAATATAATCCTACACAGGATTGTATCACAGACACAAATTAAAGTCAGTTTTTAATTGTACCACATACACAAATTAAAGTTATTTTTTTTTAAAGATCTTAAGTAATGAGAAGCAGCTTTTAGGTGCCTGGTGTGGTGATTTTGCTATCAGCATAATAATATAAGGAAACAAAAAAGCGTTGCATTCAGTGGTGTCTTTGCCTTAGCAGAAACCACTTCTGATTTTTGCTGAACCCACCCACCATTCACCCACTTAAGCCTCACTCCCCAGCCCTGAGGGTCGAGGATTACTCTGGAACAGAAAGCAATGTGGTGCAGAGGGCTAGACGATGCAGGAGCTTTCAGTAGAAACTGGGTGTCCAGACTTCCACCCATGGAAGTGCTTTCTGTTAAGGCAAATTCACTGCTGGATACAAGCCTATGAGACTGACCATCCTGCTCTCAAAGCACCAATGCCTGCAGGAGCCCTAGCAAAGCTTAAACAAAGTGCATCGAGGCTCTCCTCTCCCGACTCGTAAACTGGGTTTTTAGTGCTTTAGAATATTTTATTGGCCAACCGAGGTTGTTTCATTGTTTGTGCTGAGATTAACGTAGAAGTAAAATGGGGTTTTAACATTTTATTGTGTTTTCATTAAGATAACTATATAACGCAGTGCTGATGAAATGGTAGTTTATGAATTATGAAATGATATTTAAGCAGTGCTTTAAATCTCATTTATTTGGCATTTGGTTGGAATAGGTCCAGAGGAATTACACTTGTGAACAAGCAAATCAAGTTCTTTAGTGAGCAAAAGGGAAGTTTGCTTAAGCCCACAGTTTGACGGATTCATCTATGGAGCAGCTAGCTTATTTCTCACCACTCGGGAGCTTCCCCCCACACATTAATTTTAACAAGAAATAGCATTATTGTGAAAAAAGCCACCTGTCCTAATATTATCAATATTCTCAGTAGTATGCTAGTGATTAAAGAGGAGCAGTGTGGTGTGGTGGCTGGAATAGAGCTGGGAAGACCCAGGTTCAAAACTCAGACAGAAACCTTACTAGGTGACTCTCTCATCCTAGCCTACCTCACATTGTATGAATAAAATGGTGGGGAGTGAGGGAGGACTATGTATGCTGCCTTAAACTAATTGGGGGAAAGCAATAATAACAGTAATTATAATGGTAACAAATTACATAGTCACGTCAGAAAACACATACACACATGGAAACAGATGGAAAACACTGTACAGAAATTGAAATGACACGGGAACTGCTCACAGGTTGACAATCTAAAGAAAAAGAAAGAAAAAGAAGTTGGATGGTAGTACTGGAAGAGAAAGGCAGGACTGGCTCTAACATGAGGCAGAGTGAGGCAACTGCATCAGACAGCAAATATTGAGGGGCAGAAAGTGGAGAGAATTCTGAGCATGTGCCATGCAGTCTGTCCTGCATCCATTAAACTCAACCATTGCCGTTGGGAAGCAATGGAGAATGTTGAGATAACAGTCAATGCTCTGCTGGGCTTTTGTACATGGAATGGAATGAGACTTTTCTTTCAGGCAGCAAAACCTCTTGGACCAGCCCTGCAGAAAATCATAGAACTGTAGAGTTGGAAGGGACCAAAAGGATCATGTAGTCCAACCGCCTGCACTGCAGGAATATGCAGCTGGCCCATTAGGGAATCGAAGCCACAACCTTGGCCTTATCAGCACCATGCTCTAACCCAGGCATAGGGAAACTCCAGCCCTCCAGATGTTTGGGACTACAATTCCCATCATTCCTGACCACCGGTCCTGTTAGCTAGGGATGATGGGAATTGTAGTCCGAAACATCTGGAGGGCCAGAGTTTGCCTATGTCTGCTCTAACCAACTGAGCTCCTGTGAGAAGTGAGTTGTTAACCCACTATCTAGTTCAGATGAAAATATAACAGAGCAAAAGATACACCAGGAGGCTTAGTTGGGTCAGAATTGAGTATACACTTCCAGAGTTAATGCTAAATACATTAATTCTTGTAAATGAGCCAACATGGATGCTAGAGGGTCATGAAAATTTGTGTCCCAGGTTTTTTAGACTCTTCTACCCATGTACTATTTGGAACCAAAGACTCCTGAAGGCACACTTAGTAACAGTTGGGAGGTGCAAATGCTTTTCCCTGCAAAATTATGGATTTTTTTTCATGGTTCATCATAATTTCATAGACTCATAGAATTGTAGAGTTGGAAGGGACCACAAGGGTAATCTAGTCCAACCCCCACAAAGCAGGAATCTTTTCTTCAAACCCACAACCCTGAGATTACAAGTTTCATGCTCTGCCGACTACTTTCCTGTGAAAAGATGGGAAATGGAAGCATCTAATGCTTCGAATTAAGGCTGCTTTCAAAAAGCAGAATGTTATTCATACCATACACTTGAGCAGTGAAAATAAATGTTCCTTGCGTTGATATTTAAAAAATTAGCCAAGGAAATGTTATTCCAGAATTTGTAGTTCCTTGGTTGCATTTCATAAGGAACAGGTCTGTTGGCAGGCTCTAAGAATGTACTGTCTGTGCTGTGTCTAGCTCTGTGGTTTGCCTCTGTAGCTATATGACTTAGTATTCCACTGCCAATCACTTTTAAGCAGAAGAAAGATAATGTTCTAGCTCTTATTCCAGTGAGAGCAGATGAAAAGAGGAGAAGTTTTATGCCAATACAATGTGAGTAAATGGGCATAATGTCTACAGTAGTGCTTCTCAGTGCAAGCGTGACTTTAAACCCTTAAACGGACCTTATTTGTGTGGGAAAGATTTGTGTCATATAGCTAGGGATACACAAATCTGTCAATTTCGGTTTCTCTCAGTTTCTCATTTTGCCAATCTTAAATTCAGTTCTCCACATTTTTTTAAACTCAATTTTATTAAAGGTTTTCAACATATAATACAATAAAACCCCAAAAAGCTAATATTTAAAGAGAGCAAGATAATTCTGCACATTCCCACAACAGTTTGATATATATATATTTAAAAAGGCATAGTGAAAATTCATCAGAATTTTAGGGCGAATTTCTCCTGTATGCAATTTTGTCTAAAATACACATTTTTGCAGAGCACATTTCTCCAAATTTAATGCATTTTTTAAAAATTATTTTCACTGTTGTATGCATTTCTATGTACACTTCACATTAGTAAAGGCAGTTTTGTTGCATGCTATTTGGCTGGAGAACCACATTTCAAAATTCAGAGAAGTGTGCATTTCAAAGGAATAGTTGGTTATGTTTTTGTTCATGCAGTATTTCAGAAAATGTGAATTGCATAGGTTCACATTTAAATAAAATGGAACTGAATTCCCACCCCCAATGCCTGCACAGAGCCTTTCTTGAAAGTAGGATGAAGCCTGACCCCTGCTGGCCACACCTCCCGTGGTGTGTGTTTGTTGGCCATATGATTCCATGAGCATATGTGTACATGTGGGTGTTGCTAGCGTTCCACAGCATGACCTCCACAGCTCGCTCAGGTATTCATTCAGTACACAAAGGGTTAGAGTGAAACCTACTGATGTGACTGGCCACAGCCTCTTTCTTTGCAAATCTCATTTTGTTTATTTTAATTAGGCTACTGCATTATTTTAATTGGACTACTGCAATGCGCTCTACATGGGGCTACCTTTGAAGGTGACCCGGAAACTGCAATTAATCCAGAATGCGGCAGCTAGACTGGTGACTGGGAGTGGCTGCCAGGACCACATAACACCGGTCCTGAGAGATCTGCATTGGCTCCCAGTACGTTTCCGAGCTCCCAGTACGTTTCTGAGCACAATTCAAAGTGTTGGTGCTGACATTTAAAGCCCTAAACGGTGTCGGTCCTGTATACCTGAAGGAGCGTCTCCACCTCCATCGTGCAGCCCGGATGCTGAGATCCAGCACCGAGGGCCTTCTGGCGGTTCCCTCATTGTGAGAAGGGAGGTTACAGGGAACCAGACAGAGGGCCTTCTCGGTTGTGGCGCCCGCCCTGTGGAACGCCCTCCCTTCAGATGTGAAGGAAATAAGCAGCTATCTTCTTTTTAAAAGACATCTGAAGGCAGCCCTGTTTAGGGAAGTTTTTAATATTTCATGCTGTATTGTTTTTATCACTTGATTGGAAGCCGCCCAGAGTGGCTGGGGAAACTCAGCCAGATGGGTGGGGTATAAATAATAAATTATTATTATTATTATTATTATTATTATTATTATTATTATTACTATTACTATTAGGCACCTATAACTCAACCATAGATTTACATGATAACATCCTAATACATGGGTCAGCAAACTTTTTCAGCAGGGGGCTGGTCCACTGTCCCTCAGACCTTGTGGGGCCCGGACTATATTTTGAAGGGGAAAAAATGAACGAATTCCTATGCCCCACAAATAACCCAGAGATGCATTTTAAATAAAAGGACACATTCTACTCATGTAAAAACACACTGATTCCCAGAACGTCCACTCAAGGAAGGGTGGTCCTGAAAAAGGGGTGTGGTCTGAGGAAAGTCTGGTGGGCCAGATGGGAAGGCTTGGGCGGCTACATTTGGCCTGAGGTTCTCCCTTTTTCCTTTATTTATTTTATTATTTATTTCATAAAATCCATATGCCTCTTGACTGTAGAAAAAATCCTCAAAGTGGTCTTACGTGTACACCAAGAAACAGCACACCTTCAACAGAACATTTATTGTAGGAACAATTGCATGTTCAGAGAACTTAGCATCACAGTCCTCTGAAGATGCACCCTAGAGCAATCTTACTAAAGTCAGTGGGGCTAACCTTGAGCAAATGATCTGAAGGTTGCACCCTAGAGAAAGGGGGGAGGGAATGGAGAAGGGGAAAATCCCAGCCTTGAATGCTTCCAAGCACCAATTTTGTTTAATCTGGTGCTTAACACATTATGTGCTAATGACACATTGGTCAAAGCCAAGTATGAATAAAAGCTTAGTCAGGATAAAATGTAGAAATTTCTCAGAGAGCAATGATTTTTTCCCCTTGCTACGATTCATAAAAAGAAAGACAAAGAAAGACTTTGTGTGAAATCCAGTATTGTACTTCTAAATGCTTTAAAGCAGTGCTCTGTGTCTGTCTGGCCATTGAATGTGTAAATTCTTTTAGACAGCAGGACCTAAGTCGTGGTATCTGCCTTCCAATAGTTTCTCTGAATCCCCAGAGTGGTTGGGAAAACCCAACCAGATGGGTGTGGTCTAAATAAATTATTATTATTATTATTATTATTATTATTATTATTATTATTATTAATCTCTACCAGATAACAGAGCTCTACCCATATCTTCTTCCAGTGCCACAGCCTCAGAGCGTGCTCACGGAAATCAGCATTATACAGATGTCCTTTCAAGAGATAAAATCTGCAGCTTAATTGATTAATGCATTAAATTAAAATGCATCTGCATATTTTTAGAAAGCCCAATATAGGTGCATCTTTGAGAATATTGAGAAAAAAGAGGAGTGCAAAACCTGGCAATTTAATACTCCATAAGAGCTGCTATTCAGGTTGTTTTGAGCATTTTTCTTTCTCATTCCCTATCACAATGAGACAACAGAACCACCGCAGCTTTTTAACAAATAAGCAAGTCTTCTCTTTGGTCTCAGCTGCCATGGTTCACATTTGCTCTCACTGATTAACCCATTTGATTGACCAACCAATTCATTGATTAAGGCTTACAGCTCCAATATGGATTACAGATAAAAATTGCTTTCCCCAATGAATCCTAACTGCTTCTGGGTGGAAATTCACGTGGAGAGTGTAATGCAGGGGTGGGAAACCTATTTCAGCCTGTGGACCACATGTTCATTAAACTCTTAATCTCAGGGTTGTGGGTTTGAGCCCCGAAAGATTCCTATACCGCAGGGGGTTGGACTAGATGACCCTCGTGGTCCCTTGCAACTCTTCTGTGATTCTATCTTGGGGGCCACATGCCAGGGTGGATGGGGGCGCGTGAAGGGAAAGTTGGTAGCTCAACAAATGTGACCCTTACTTTTGTTCAAGCCTCAGAACATGTACAGTCCTCGGGTTACAGACGCTTCAGGTTACAGACTCCACTAATCTGGAAGTAGTACCTCGGGTTAAGAACTTTGCTTCAGGATGAAAACAGAAATCGCGCAGCAGTGACGCAGCAGCAGCGGGAGGCCCCATTAGCTAAAGTGGTACCTCAGGTTAAAAACAGTTTCAGGTTAAGAACGGACCTCCAGAACGCATTAAGCTCTTAACCTGAGGTACCACTGTAAAAGTTTTTATCTTCATTCATTCATTCATTCATTTTATTTTTATGTCACTTTTCCACAAAGAAAGGATGATCATTGCGGTTTCCCGCACATGCATAGCTTCATTAACGTGTAACCCTGAGATTTTACTTTGGAGATTACTTTGGAGGTCTTTGGGGAGCAGAAAAGTCTGATGCTGTCTGGGTGACTTTGGCTCTTCATCCCTCCCTCTATCCTGTCACATGGATATTGTTGTGAAGATAAAATGGTTGGTGCTGGGGAAGCCTCTGAGCTCCTTGGAGGAAAGGCAGATACAAAGGCAACACGAATAACAATCGATATTGTCCTGAAGCCTTTGTGTTCAATGTCCAAGTGACTTTCTGGCTTCAAATTGCGACAAAAACGCCAGCCCAACATCATATACTTGTGTTCGCAAGTCAGGAACTCAGCTTGTAAACCGAGTCGCCAACTGTAACCATTGGTGCAATCTTATATTTGTTTTACTTAAGCCACAGTTTATTGGTTCAAATGCTAGAATTTCACACAGGCCTGCCAAGTCTACGATCTCTAAATGATGGTGTCCTTTAAACAGTGAGATGCCTGTGTGTTCAAAACATACAACGCTACTCACTCAAGGACTGGAATCAATGAAACTGGAGACGGGCTGCATAACCATTCGTTCAAATAAGTAACGTTTCTAAGATTACAGCTATTAGAATGGGGCACAAGCCAGCCACAATTAAGCACTGCTAAGTCTCGAATCAATGGGACAGAATTATGCATGTACTTAATTCTTCCATTAAAACCAATAGGTGCAATCCAGCCAAACATGAGCATCTTTAAACCCCATTGATTTGTATTGCGGCATAAAGCATGCGCTTAAATCACTTCCATTTCAGTCAATGGGAATTAAAAGTAGGGCTGAGCTGCAACCAATTACCCTCTTCTGTGTCAATTTTTGTTTGTGCTGAAAAGTGCCTCCTATTTTGAGGAGTTTGGGGCACTTGCAAAAATGTGTTATGTCAGTACTGTTCTTCTTGGTGCCATCTCCTTTGGCTTTGCCCTCACTGCCCATGGCCTCATTTACCCACACTGCCATTTAATTTTATTGACTGCAGTGGACAACATGCTTTTTGTCAATGATACCATGGTGCTACATTTGATGTGATGGCTCCTAAACAGCAGTAATCTAACCGGTTGCAGTGATCAGTGTAAACAGGACTATGCACATACAAGGCTGAGGGCAGTGAGGAGGGCAAAGAAGGAAGTAAGAAACAGCAGCAGTCAAAGAAACAAGCAGTACTGAAACAGGGAAAATGCAATATAGCAGAAAATGTGCTACCTTCAAAGCAAGTATCAAAACCAGAGAACATTCTGTTCAGTCCTTTTTAATGGGAGCTTAATTTTGGCTGGATTATCCCCCTAGTAATTTTTAAGTGATTTAATTTGCTAGGATTGTGCCTATGGCCATACTGTCTTCATTTAAACTTATGGCAATGTTCACTGTAAGTAGCGGAGAGAGAGAGAAGTCTTATAAATATTGAGAACAGTTACAAAGATCATTCAGCTGAATTACTTTTCATCTTGATTGTTTTATCAGTTTTATTGTTTTCTGTGCCGCTAGCTTGCCTTTCATTGTCCTCAACATATCTGCATCAATTCATAATATCTAAACATGGGTTTACCTGTCAAGGAGGGCTGAGCCCACACAGATCGCAACCTGTGGGTTCAAACATGAATGACTAAATGAATAATAGGCTGAGCCTGTTTGCCGCAGAACAGATGCCTGCACACGATGATGGCATCATCAGCCTACTCCGAGCAGGTATGGGGCCATTACTGGTAATTACAGTTAATCATCCACAATAGTCTTTACCAAGATACAGATCAACTCTGAGCACTAGCCTAACAGGACCTAATGAGTGTAATGGAGGATGAAGAAAGCCTGATTAAACCTGTGAAACACTGAATGACCTGAACAGATGATGCATTGTAATTCCTCCTTCCCTCACCCTCTCCACAACCCATCGCTCAGTTAAATCAGTGTTGGTTATCTGGAAAATTAGTCACACAGCAAAGAGTGCATTTTGTGTTGAATGCAAAGGGATTCAAATTCCCTGCACTACCACAAGAAATGTCTTAATTTTGAATACAGAAGCAAATATGCAGTTACAAAGCTGTGCTCGCGAAAGAAGCAAAACCAGTAACACAGAAAGAGTCACCCAAGTACAGATTGTTGAAACAATCTTTCGGGTGCTCATGGCATGAAAGGGACTTATCACAGAGAAGGAGCTCCATCTCAGGGCTGCCAAAGGCTCACTTACTGGGGTTGCACAGCAAGATCCTTTAAGATCTCACAAGAGATATGTGAGATCTTGCCGGAAGCAGCTGGGGCTGCCTCAGTTCATCCCATGAGTGGGCTGGCCCTGCCCCATCCCTTGTCACAAGCCTTCTCGGGGTCCTTTCCCCCAATGTCTATGTGTAACGTTCCTTCCCAACCTCAATTCATGGTCATCAAGAGTAGAGTCAGGAAACACACTCAGCAATGATGTTTTTTCTTTTTACTTTAAAGAGCCAACTGGGCAGTTGTTGGACACCCGGCTTTGGGAAGGAAGTAGGAGGTTTCCAGCATCATGTCAGGGCCTGACACCTTCTTTCCAAATCCAGGAACCTTCTGCTCAGCTCATGGATGGGAGGTGTGATACTCACACATGCAACATCAGGACACCACAACGTTGCCTCCCCATTGCCTTCACAAGTTGGCTCCTCTGGCCCTCATTGTTCCCCTACAAAAAATTCACAGCCAGCCGCTGCTTTCAAGAGTAACTAGCACATTGATTGTGGCTTAACATATAGGCAATTGGTTCCCAGGGGTGGCTAATGGCAACCCCTCCTATGACCCTCACCTGATGCTTTACGATACCTGTGCAAAAAGCCCCTGCTGTGGTTTATGTGACCCTTTGGGATGCCTTTCATCAACTTTGCCAGCTCCTGAGGATCAGTTTGTAAGTAAATTAATTCATGATTTGTAGCTTAGTGGTGTGCGATTTACTCCCACTTTAGCTTTGTAGTTTGTGCTCTTCTCTTTGAATAACAAGGCTCTCTTTTATGTTTACTGAATATGCATATTTTCTACTTTAGTGCCTGCTTTTCATCTCGTTCTCCACTGGAATTATGAATTCCCTCGATAAGCAAGCCATTCCTACTTCCACTTAATGGAAATGTGATTAAATGAACTGCATATTCGATCAAATACAAACACGTTCGACACTTGTAAAGCTAATAGCATGTGCTAGAATGTTACTTGGAAAATATTTCTTTATGAACAGGGCCCGGGGGGACCCATAACCTGCACCAAAAGAGCACATTAAGTCAAAAGGGGAAATGAGTACACTACAGAGTAAAAAGCCACTGACTCAACAAAATTATCATCATCACCATGAACAACAGCAGCAAGAGCAACAATTTTCTCAGCAAAGAAGGAGAATAGTGTTTGTGTAAACCAGTGCGTTGGTTCCTCCAAAATAAACGTCACTGGGACTGGTAGAGTTCATGGATAAGCTTGTCTGCTGCATACTTGAATGGTTTCTTGGCATGAGGCAAAGATTATTTTATTCTCCCAGGGCTTTTAACATCTCTTAATATCATTAGATCATAATGTTATTATTTTATTTCAGCCTCTGCAGAATAATGGTAACTTGGTCAGTTTTTTACTTTTGTAGTCGGATTGGTTGATCGGCTCCTCCACACCACCCGTTTGTTCAGCATTGTCCCGATTCACTTGCGCAAAGATTTCATGGAGAGGATTATATTTGGATTTTACTGAGCATTTGTTATAATTTGTTTATAAGCAGGGGTACCAACTTGAATGAAATAGCATGGGGGGCAGGTAAGCTCTCCTCCACATAATCGATCACAAGATGCGGCACCCCCCCCCCCGCCAATTTGAATGGCAATGTTAATCAACTTTGGGCAAAGCCCAGCCCCCTCAAATATTTTACTGGTGGGATGGTGGCAGAGGAAGGGAGCTCTGCCTCTAGACGTTGGCTCCTATGTTTACCAGGAAGTTATAAGACAAGGAGTATTCATCCTGGTTTACTTGCAGGCTGTTTAAATGGCATCCCATGAGTCACTGATTGATCCCACACTTTTCAATGCATTTCCACATCTCTTTCAAAACCTCAAAATGATGTTTTTTTAAAGTTGATTTGTTGCACTAGTGCAACATGGCCCTTTACTGCTCTTGAAATGCTTGGACCTACAGTTCCAGTTTGTGTCTGAATCTCGCAAAATACAGTCTGGGGGCACCAGGATTTTATCTATTGCTAGATCGGTTTTATTGATTTATTGATTTGTTGCATGGTTTGTTTTAATTTTGTCTTCTTTTACTGTGCATGTCACTTGTGTGTGTCATTTCTAATGGGATTGCATAAATTGAAATAAATAAGTAAATAAATCAACAGGTTGTATTCCCAAGTCAGCTTGTATTGGATCACAGTCTAGATGCAATCTGAAACACACTTACTATTAAGCCCCTATTAACCAGCTCTTTGTATGAAACCTCATATCAAAGCATTCTTAAAAATGTTATTATAAACACCTGATTCTGACCACTTTGCTTGCAACTTTCATGGCTGTTTTCTTCTTCTTCTTCTTCTTCTTCTTCTTCTTCTTCTTCTTCAAAATAACCTTGAAATTGGAAGAACAACCAGGTTGGGCTTCTGGCACCCTTGATCTGATTTCTAATTCTGTGCCAATTTTTGATAACCATAAGGGCTATAAGACTTTAAAAGAAAATGAAACAAGAATAAACAATGCTTCAAGTTTTGAACTCCTACTTCTTCAGTCTGCATCTGGAGAAGCAAATCCTTTTGCTTTGATAACCAGTAAGCTAACAGTGTCTGTCATATACTGAAAGGTGAACTTTAAAAATCATCAGAGATTCAGACTGGGAAAACTGATCTGAATCTTATCCCTGCTTCTTACATTTGAAGAACTAGGATGAAAATCTCACTAGAGCTGATTTTCTCAACAACTATTGGGCGCACCACACATCTGGGGAGATGCCTGGTGGGGAGGGTGAACCCAGCTTCTTTCACAGTTTCGTTCTTCTGCTATCTTCCTGAATGTGAAAGTGCAGAGGCTTATCAAATTGAAAATCTCTCTGGAAGAAAAACAGTCAGAGTAACCCCTGAAACCTCAAAAACGTCTCTGCTCAGGTTTGGGTTGAACTCTAGAAGACAATTTTATTTATATCGATTTGTTCATCATCAGCTCAAGGCAGACAGAAAGTTTTACTTTTGGGGAATGGAGGGCAAATAATGGAAGTATATGAAAAAAGCTTCCATCAAGATGGACTGAAACATAGACACATACCAAGGATGGATCTACACACAGGGTGGGGGGAATGCTACAATTAAGTCAGAAATTAAATCGTTATAACAAAAGAAAAAAACTGCTATGGAAAATCACATAGGTTTTTTTTTTTTTTTACTCTCCAGTGCCATCTGATGTTGCATGTTTAAAATGCATTCAAAAAGCTGTTTTTCGACTAATGTAGCTGAATCCTAAGTCTACATGTTGGGTGCTGGTGAATAATGTGAAAGGACCATTTTAAAATTTAGGAAAGTGTAACTTTTCAAATGGAGGTACTTATTATGAAATGCATCAAACTTTCAGCTACAATTTTTAAGTACAGGACTTAATTTTATTTTGGACAAGCTCTGGAGATCCAGCAATAGGTACCTGATGACATAAGAAGAGTCATGCTGGATTATGCCAAAGGTCCATCTAGTATAGAATCCTGTTCTTATGGTGGCCAACCAGCAGCCTATGAGAAGCCCACTTGTGTCTACACAGTATGGTAGAGGCTCTCCAGGGTTTCAGGCAAGGTTCTATCCTGGCCTGACCTGACATGTCAGGGATGGAACCTGGGACCTCCAGCAAGCAAAGCAGGTGCCTTTCAATTCTGCTACGGCCTTTCCAAAAGTTATAGTTCAAAACATCTGGAGGGCACCAGGTTGGGGAAATCTGGCCATAGGGATCTCCCGGTCTAGGCTGCTTACTTCTGAAACCCGACCAGAAAGTATGACTTTCCCAACTGAGGATTCTTGAAGGTGTGTGGTGCATGATGATGTTGACATTAAGTGGAGCAGAGCGCATTCACTTTATTCTTAATGACAGCTTTATTTTGCAGCTATTTTCCCTTTTGTCAGCAGAGAAGATCTTTGAGCTCCTGTAAAGGTGTCTGAAGCCTGTTCCATGACTTTCTCACAATTGAGTAAAAGGAAAACTGAGGTATTTTGTTTATGGTTAAACAGCTGCAGTGACTCCCAAAAAGGAAACTTTATAGAGACACTTTCATTTTAACAAAGCTCAGAAAACAAAGAGATGACTGGAAACTTTATATATATATATATATATATACTTAATTACAGTCTGTTCCTACATGCCTAATATTCTATTAATTCCAAAATAATTCCCATAATCCTTAAAAAGGGGGAAGAATGGAGCTACTCTGTTGTTACCTGTATTCCCACCAGTAATTATGAAGGCTAACAATGTTGAGTCTTCCATTTGCCAATATTATTATATTTATTAATCACTTCTTGGCAGTAGCAACCTGGTTTACAGTCAAGCTGAAAAGTGCAAGGATATTAAAAAATACACTGAATCACAATATACAAGCCCCAGGAGGTGAAAAAATGGCCATCTTGTCACAGGCCTGTACAAATTGTAACCTATCATGTTAAAAAACAGAGCATCAACCATGTATTCTGAGCCTGCCAGGTTCTTGTCAAGCCCTGGGTGGTATCCATTGCCCTCATTCCATTAGCTCAAGGTTTTATGTTTGTGCTAATAGAACTTTCCCTCCTCTCATCTTCTTGTGCCTACCCCAGATGGTTGGGGAGCCGCCTGAAAATATTTAGAGGGCTTGCAGGGGGTGAGGGGAGAGATCCTGGGGGAACTTCAACATCCATGCCAAGTCTGCCTCTGCAGGTGCAGCTTGAGATTTCATGGCTTCCAGGACTATCATGCAGCTGTCACAGTTCATTACAGGCCCAACTCACATGGCAGGACACACCCTTGATCTGGTGTTTGCTACAGAGTTAGCAGCTGCAAAGCCCTTGATAGAGTGAGGGGGGGGGGTTTGTAATAAGCCCATTGTCATTTACAGATCATCGTTCACTATGAGGTACACTCTGGAGAAGGCCCATGGAAGGAACATCGAGGAGCACTCCAAATCATTTGCCTGCATATGTGCAATAGAAAATAAGAGATCTACACTGGAGATTGATTGCTGCAATACATTCCTAATAATAACAACAACTGTATAATTATAAGATTGTATAATCTTAGAAGAGGGTGTGGCTGTGAGGGGCATGGCTCTGACTATCATGAAGGGATCTTGCACTTCTAAATTTGCTGCTACACTAAATGAGGCAGAATATGAGTGCCATAAATCCTGAGGTGAATCTGACCAAACACAAGAGCACATTATCATGCATATAATGTGATCCTGGTGGCGGCGAAGAAGGACTACTTCTCCACCTTCACTGCATCCTCATCACCAGAGCTTTTCCTGCTGATTAAATCTCGGCTTGTTAAATCTCGCCAGAAAGTGGAGGATTGGACGCCTATTATGACAGTTTTGCTAGGCACTTTACTTTGAGGAGCAGATCATTGGGGTCTGCAGAGAACTGGATGCCACAGTTCACATAAGTCCAGTGGAGGCATCCATAGCGCATCTCATGAAGAGCTAGATAAATCCTATCTCATACCCTACAACACACTGCAGGCAAAAATTGGGATACCATCTTCCAGGATGCCATCTTCCCAATTTTTCTTGCACGAAGGCGACGGCCATTTTGGGTGCTGTGATCTCATGCATTTTCGCTCCGCAGCCCCGAAATCGCAGTGCAAAGCCACATGAGATCATGGAACCCAAAAAGGCTGTGATCCTCTGGTGAGAAAAAATGGGATCTCCCGGTTTTTCCAGGACATTTGCAGGGCCCCATCTGTAGGTGCTTTGGAAAGACCAGTCTGCTTACAGCTGTAAGGGTTAAATAAATAAATAAGTCGTGCCCCATCCTCTATCATGTTTTTCAGATCTCAGTTTATATTCTGGAATAAAAAGATAAATCCTTAAAATGAAGTAGTTCCCCCCTTCCCAATGAAAAGTCCATTGACATCAAAGGCATCTACGTATGACGACTATCAGCAGCACAAGATGGTAAGAGGAATTGCTGATATCATTACCTTTAGTAATACTGAAATGTGCCCATAAGACAGAAATCACCAAAAGGGTTAATGACTTTCCTCTGCATATATTAGATGGTTTAAAAAGGATATCTTGCATCATAATCAAATAGATGGCAAAGCAGACCTCTGGATTAATTGTGAGGTTGGGGGTGTTTCTTCCTTGTAAACTGAAGCTTTGAGTTTCACAACTGGCCACACCTTTGGAACCATAAGAGTTCTTGGTTTATTAGTCACTCCTGAAGATTTGTGGTGATGACACATATTGTGGAAACATTTCTGCAAGATAATTTAAATTGGCTATTTGTTTTGGGCCGTAAGAGTTGACAGTTGCCTAGATTTAAACAAGTCAATAAGCTTTTGAGGTCAGAGTGACTTCGAGGTTAACAGTTTACCTCATTTAAAAATTCCACAGACGCTGCTGAACGAATGAATGCATCCAGATTATTTAATTCTATGTTTTTGTCATCGTAACCATACCTAGGTCCTTTTTTTTTGAGGCCTCCTTTTCTCCATTTTCTGTTGCAGGGGAAAGAACCATCTAGAAGCATCCTCTGAGGCCGACCTGGAATAAAATAATTTATTTGTATCCTGCCTTTCCTCCTGTGAAATAAGTTAGACTGAGAGGTGGTGACTGGATCAAGGTTACCTTCATGTCTGAGTGGGGATTTGGAACCTGGAACTCCCATGTTTTAGTCCAATACTCTAGCCATGAAACTACCCTGGCTAACAATGTATAAACTATAATTTGGCTGGGGAACAAGTAACTGGGCTTTGCCATCTTTGTCTGGCATTTAGTCAGCACTGTTGATGGGATGCCAAATAAATATTATTGCAGTGTATAGTAAGGTAAAGGGTAAAGGGACCCCTGACCATTAGGTCCAGTCTTGGACGACTCTGGGGTTGTGGCGCTCATCTAGCTTTACTAGCCGAGGGAGCTGGCGTACAACTTCTGGGTCATGTGGCCAGCATGACTAATCCACTTCTGGTGAACCAGAGCAGCGCATGGAAACACCGTTAACCTTCCCGCTGGAGTGGTACCTATTTATCTACTTGCACTTTGATGTGCTAGGTGGGCAGGAGCAGGGACCGAGCAACAGGAGCTCACCCCATCGTGGGGATTCGAACTGCTGTCCTTCTGATCGGTAAGCCCTGGGCTCTGTGGTTTAACCCACAGTGCCACCCGCGTGTATAGTAGGGAGAATTAAATGAGCAAAGTTGTTGTCTCCACAATAATGACAGCAATAATGTTGCTTCTGGATAATTGCCTTTAGTTTTGTCCAGCATTTGTTTGGGCATGATTTTTTCTTCATGAAGAAATGATTTTCTTCTTTATGAACACAATGTAAGAAAAGCCTGCTGGATAAAGCCAATAAGCTATCCAGTTTTCACATTGTCCAACCAGATGCCAATGGGAAGCTGGAAAGCAGGACCTGAGCACAACAGCTCTTTCCCCACTTGTGATTCTCAACAACTGGCATTCAGAGGCAGACTGCCTCTCACAGTGGAGGATAACAAGAGTCATCATTTTTTAGAGCCATTCAGGTTGGTCGCCATCACTACATCTTACAGAAGCAAATTCCATAACTTAACTCTTCCTTCTAGTTTTATGAGAGGAGGAGAAAACCTCTCTCTATCAACTTTCTCCCCACGACGCATAATTTTATACACCTCTATCAAGATTTACATATTCCTTTAACTTTGAAGCTTCTAGTTTGAATCGCTCTTTTACATGTGGTGCTTTCTTTTTCTTCTTCCATACCTACAGACTGGGAGCGGCCTCCAAGACCACATAACACCGGTCTTCAAAGGTCTACATTGGCTCCCAGTACATTTCCGAGCATACAATTCAAAGTGTTGGTGCTGATGTTTAAAGCCCTAAACAGCCTCGGTCCAGTATACCTGAAGGAGTGTCTCCACCCCCATCGTTCTGCCCGGACACTGAGGTCCAGTGCCCAGGGCCTTCTGGTGGTTCCCTCACTGCGAGAAGCAAAGCTACAGGGAACCAAGCAGAGGGCCTTCTCGGTAGTGGCGCCCTCCCTGTGGAACGCCCTCCTACCAGATGTCAAAGAGAAGAACAACTACCAGACTTTCAGAAGACATCTGAAGGCAGCCCTGTTTAGGGAAGCTTTTAATGTTTAACTGACCACTGTATTTTAATACTTTGTTGGAAGCCACCCAGAGTGGCTGGGGAAGCCCAACCAGATGGGTGGGGTATAAATAATAAATTATTATTATTATTATTATTTATTATTATTGAAGAATGAATTATGAGGATACTGAGCACGTGACTCTGTTACTTGGAGCATCTTCACACAGTCCTGATTTGATGCCGCGGCAAATAATTCTGTGTACAGGCAGTTCCCAACATATACACATAGCCATTTCCAAGGTTTCCGGCAGTACTTGGACCTTCAGCGGATCCTACCAGCCTTCTCAAATTGCAGGGACCAGAGGCTAAAGGACCCTCCCCATGTTTACTGCAGGGATTGAATGCACTGAAACAGTACATCTGATCCCCTTTATTAGCGCTATGGATGAGTCCCAATAAGCTATCATAAGCTGCATCATAGTAGGGGCTACATTCCAATTTTCTAGCATGCCAGACCAAGGGCTTAGCTGGATTACCACTCTGCTGATTATGCTATTCCTTCCCAACAGAGACATGTTTAACTCATTGGGGAAATGGCAGGCTTTCTATGCTCTCTCCTAGCTGTCAAGGGTAGGCTGCCAGTCACTGGTTGTGTAACTTAGGCAACAAAGTACTGACATGGAGCCACAAGCAAACAAACAAATCCCAAACCCTTCCATTGCTTATTAAGAAGAATTATTGAAACACAGCTTCTGTAAAAATGTGGTGCTCATAGCCCTGAGATAAGATTTTCCCACAGAGCTATAATACTATTACAACCTATTGATTATATGCATACCAAATAATTATGAATGAAAACACAACGGACCATGCATTTGTAATTACCATTTAAATTTTGTTGCTCGCTTTGTTGCAGTTAATTGTTGGCTGTTGCTATTTGTTGTTTGATGTTGACAATTAGCTACACAGAAGTTAAAATAAAGATTTATTTTTTAAAAAAAGAAAGAATTTGCATACTGAAATTTGTTGAGAAGCTTCAGCCCTATTTTTCAACATCTGCCATGCTTAGAAATGAACCACCTGCAAAACTTTTCACCTTCTACTTTGGAATGTGCTCTGGTGCTACCCATTTTTTATCTCAGGAACTATAGTTTCAGCAAACAGCTGAAATGACACCCACAGCATAGGAAATCAAAAGAGACATGGGACCACCAAGGGATTGGCTACTTACAGCACAATCCAAACCCAAGATCCACTGGGATGATGGAGTTTGGATTCAGTGGATCTTGGGCTATCCCAGCTGATCCGGGGCTACAACAGCATAAGTGCTTAACCCCTGTTAATCCAGAGATACGCTTAAGTCCCTCACCAGGCCTCATCTGATAGAATTTAAGCCTGCAGAACTTACATTGGTGTAAGTCCCCCCCCCCAAGGGGTGTTCCAGAGATATGGTGGGACAGAGTAAGAACTTACACCCATTCCAAACCCCATTAAGCTCAGCCACATGACCTTGCAACCCTGCAGAACCAAGCCAGCAAAAGGCGTGGTATAAGTCAAATTCCTCCCAATTCCTTTCTATAGTTAGGATTGCTCTGTTAAAAAAACCAAACCCTCAGGCTTGTAGTCAAGTAATGTCTACTCAAAGTAGACCCACTGAAATTAATAGACCCAAGTTAGCCAGGTCCATGAATTTCAATTGGTTTACTCTATGTATAACTACCATGGGATGCAACCCCCAGTCTCTGATAGCGCAGGGAGCCTTTTTGTGTTCTGACCGCCAAAAATACAATCCGAACTCGACCTGATACCTTCACAGCACTGCACCTGCAAATAACAGCCATGCTCTTCCCATGCCATTAGAGAACCAAAGTCTTTTCTCTAGACAGCCAAAGACATCTTTGTGTGATGCATTATTCAGGGCAATACCATCTCTGATGTGCCCTGTTCTCTTGGGAACCACTTTTGAATGTCATATTTGCAGACTAGCGCTAAAGTATATTGAAATAGGTACCATGGCTGGGGAGCTAAATGCTGCAGTGGGTTAATGCATTAACCTCTCACACCTGAAGACCTGGGGTTCAAATGAGGTTTAGGTCACACGCAGAATTATTGGTATCTCACTAAAGTGCCCAGTGGATATTTGCCTACCTCATGGTGAATTGCCAAATGATCTGTCTTCCTCAGCACGTATGACGATAGGCGAGGCTTGCGTGGATATGCTGGAAGACTTGTAGTAGTATTAAATGTAGAAATGTTCTCCGCTTTTTCATGTGGAGCCTGTTGTAACCTAAGTTTAGCTGATCAAGATGTGCTGCATTCCCTTGAATGGGCTCTTGAGGATCTAGATTTGGGCCCCAAATGCACTATACATTAAAAGCACTATCACACCACTTTAAACAGTCATGGCTCCCCCCAGAGCATCCTGGGAACTGTAGTTTGTTAAGGGTGCTGAAAGTAGTTAAGAGTCCCCTATTACCCTTACAGAGGTACAGTTCCCAGAGTTCCCTGGGATTATTTCTGAACACCTCTGGAAACATTCTACATGCTATTTGGTTGGATGGCTGTATCACAAAATTTGGGTAGGTGCTAATTTTTGAAGGCTCTAATATTGACCTGGGATACAAGGTGAGTTGTGTGAAAGCACCCAACAGAAAATCACCCTTTCCCTTTGAACATTGCCAGGTGGCATCGGAGGCCTGGTAAAAAAGGTACAAGGTAAAGGACGCAGGTGGCACTGTGGTCTAAACCACTGGAGCCTCTTGAGCTTGCCGATAGGACGGCTGGCAGTTCAAATCCATGTGATGGTGGTCAGCTTCTGTTGTTCTGTCCCAGCTTCTGCCAAAGTAGTGGTTGGAAAGCACACCAGTGCAAGTAGATAAGTAGGTACCACTACAGGGAGAAGGTAAACATGTGAAAACACCCAACAGAAAAGCACCCTTTCCCTTTGAACACTGCCATGCAGCATAGAAAGTCTGGTACATGGACTACACAGCTGGCATTGGTGCCAACCAGCAGAATTTATCATGGGCTGCAGAACCCAGCATGCTCCGATTTGCCAGGACTGAATGCACTGACACTGCCAGGCAGTTAGATCCAGCATTAGTGTTTGGATTTTTTGCATTGCCTTTACCCTTCTATCTCCCCACCGCCCACCAGGCCTGCTTCCCTCCCCTTCACTATACCTGCCAGTGATTACTGGAGTTTTAAAAAGCTTCTCATTTAGACGGAGAGCAAAGAACCAAAATATTCCATGCTTTTATTACTTTGGAGGTATTTGATCAAGGACGTTAAAACAAACTTAACACTGATACCCTCATTTGCCTAAAACTGCAGTAGATTTAGCTCAGAAAATAGCGAGTGTCACACGTCTGGCTTTAAAGCTTGAAATAATCTCTGCAGAACATTAGAAAAAACATCTGGGATCTTCCTTGTTTAAGTAAATCATGACACCAATTGGTTGAGGAATGAGGAGCTGCATCAATAAGAAAATGTGCCTTGGCTTTATGATCATCCAGTGCAATCCAGAGACAGGTCTGTCCTGCAGAATGATACATCATGTTAGGTTTAAAGTATAAACAGAGGCATTTCTAGCTCTCTGGTGTTGTTAGTGGCTGCTCCAGTGCATTGCCCCAGATTACAGGCATTTTCCCAAGGACATGATGTGCAAACATAATGTGAATTTGTCTATATTCAGAGTGTTAAGCCTGTCCTTCAAATAGTCCAGGATGCAATTCGTATACCATTCCTGCAGTCGTGTTTCAGTGCTGTGTGTGATTGTTATTGGAGACACAGGTGGGTGATATTAGACTCTGGACTTAATAGTTTTATAGGGACGTTCATTCATCAGATGGTAATGTGGATTTACCACTTAAAGAATGTGCTAAGCAAATTCTGCTGTGTTTGGGGTGGGGTGGCCAGTGATGCATTGCCAAAAGGCAGAGCAAAAGAGAACACCAACATGCATGGATTTTGAATACAGTAATGTATATGCATAGACACACATTTGTAAAGAATTACTATAATTTAAAGAGAAATGCATAGTGGGGAAGATACCAGATGACTTGGGTGATGTTATCTTGAAAGTAGTCTCAGACTGGAGAGCCTTCAAACAGAGGACATATTCATGTGGAGGACTGACCTCAACAGCCCTGCAAAACAGAGGACCGTCCTCTGTAAAGTAGGACATATTGCCATCACATTTGGGGAGCCCTCCTAATTCAGCTAAGTAGGGCACTGGATTTTATGCCCATTACCAGAGAAATGGGGTGAGCTCCCATTGCTCAGTCCCTGCTCCTGCTAACCTAGCAGTTCGAAAGCACGTCAAAGTGCAAGTAGATAAATAGGTACCGCTCTGGCGGGAAGGTAAACGGCATTTCCGTGCGCTGCTCTGGTTCGCCAGAAGTGGCTTAGTCATGCTGGCCACATGACCCGGAAGCTGTACGCCGGCTCCCTCGGCCAATAAAGCGAGATGAGCACCACAACCCCAGAGTCAGCCACGACTGGACCTAATGGTCAGGGGTCCCTTTACTTTTACCTTACCAGAGAAATGATCCAGTCAGAGATGTACTTCTAGGAAGAACTGGCACAACCAACCTCCTTCCTTGGAGGTTTTTAAGCAGAGGTTGGATGGCCATCTGTCATGGATGCTTTGGCTGAGATTCCTGCATTGCAGAGGGTTGGGCTAGTTGACCCTTGGGCCCCTAGAATCATAAATTATATGATTCTAACAGAGAGGCACACTTTGTAGCCTCCTTCTATGCTAAATGCCCAAACTGGACCTATCTGTGGTAGGAAAGTTTTGGATAAGGGAACTTGAGGTGGTCATGTGTCCTATTTTAGAGGCTGTGGTGGACTGTCCAATTAAAGATAAAGAGGCATCAGAAGGGAAGAGCAGAGGTTCATCAAAAGTTAGCTGCTGGACAGCAGACTGATATCTCTAATTGCGTTGGAAAGTCTGAAAAGGGCTCAGAGCCTAACAGCACATGTAGGAGAATCAAATGAGGCAAATGCAGAACAGAGGTGGGAAATCTCACATCTGGATGATCCACCGCCAATCAACTTTGGAAATGTTCCACTAGTATTCTGGTATCAAATGTCACATTTGTTGTTTTTCATCTTCTGCTGAAACCTACCACTCCTAAATGTGATCCAAAACACTTCATGAGCTTTGAATGCTCAGATATTGTTTCTTTGACATATACCGTAATGGATATTAGGGAGATATTAGGGAGAGCTGCTTCCCCGCTCGGTCTTACCATTAAGCATCTGGCAGATGAATATGACAGCTCTCTGGCCCATATCTCTTTGGAGCATCTTTTTGGTAGGTGTACAAAGGGATTAGTTAGGCAAGAGTCCCCTTCGGGGTATGAGCCAAAGGTTTTCCATCATAAACACTCATATTTTGGGCATGAATCCTTTCCACCACATTTTTTTGTGTGTAAACCATCTGCCAGCCATCAATAACTTTAGCATGAACCAGTTACAATGTTGAATATTTAAAAACTTTTTTTAAAAAAAACCAAACTAAATTTGGCTCAAATATGGGCCTTGATTTGTGAGTGTAGACTTGGAAATCTGTCTTTTGGAAAACAGTATTTGTATTCCACCATGAGGGCATAAAACAACAGTGTGCTTGTGCAACCAGGACTGCAAGCAAGCAGAGCTTGGATAGGGAATGAGACTCAAATTGCATTTAAAGGTTAACCTACATACAGTGGTACCTCGGGTTAAGTACTTAATTCGTTCCGGAGGTCTGTTCTTAACCTGAAATTGTTCTTAACCTGAAGCACCACTTTACCTAATGGGGCCTCCTGCTGCTGCCGCGCCGCCAGAGCACAATTTCTGTTCTTATCCAGAAGCAAAGTTCCTAACCCGAGGTAATATTTCTTGGTTAGCGGAGTCTGTAACCTGAAGCCTATGTAACCTGAAGCATATGTAAGTTGAGGTACTACTGTAATTTGCACTTTCCAAAACAATATATGCACTGAAACACAGACATTCTTTGAAATTTGCACATCTCTGAATTTTGCAATGCAGTTCTACAGTCAACTAAAGTGTGCCAAAACCACATGCTAAAGTATGCATAAAAACACATATATCCGTGAAAATAATGTACAGAAATGCATTACATTAGGGGAAATGGCATTGCACAAATATGTGGTTTCTTAAAAAAATTCCATTGAAAATGTGTATAAAAGAAGAAATTTGCGCTAAAATTATTATGAATTCACAAACATGGAGAACTGAGGACCAGAAAAATGAGAAACCGAGAGCAGCAAAAATTGGCAGATTCACCGATTCCAAGAGGTAAGTGCTGAAGGCAAGTGCTGCTGACCCAGTTCAGGGTGGGGGGTGGTTGCGGCCCATTGCGGTGGCCCCTTAGGGCCAAAAAATCATCCACCCTTGTAGCCAGCTGTTGGATTCATCAGCCAGCCATAATGGCTCCTGGAATTGCTGGCCAAGACTTTGAATTTTGGTCCGATCAGGGCCTTTGCAGGGGGTGGTGCTTTGGTGGCAGTCCAGAGGGAGCAAGTCTTCACTCTGATCCACTGTCAGTGAATAAAAGTCAGCTGCACTGCCCCTGCCCCTCCCTGCCCCCATTCTTTCCCCATTCTGCCTTCTTCTGCGTCCAAAAGAACCCACACATTGGTGATTGTGTGTCAGCTGCAGGCACGATTGTTGCTTATACTATCCCTTGTATGTTTCAGCAATCATACTTGCCCTGTTTGAGTGTTCTAAATGACACAGTTAAGATTACATGGAGCAGAAAGGAAGCAGGGGAACCTGCTTGATGTATGTAGGCTTCCCTTCACAATTGAGCACCTTCATCACTGTTGGAGCCTACGTGTGTAGGTAGGCAGGTATTGTGGTGGGCGGGGAGCTGAGATGACCTTAGCAAAACCAGTGGCCATAGTGCTACTCTGTTAACTGTGTTTAAAACACCCAGAAAGGTAGGATTGCCATATTTCAAAAAGTGAAAATCTGGACACAAACATCATTGAGCTTTTTTTGGCAAAGTTATCAAGCTTTCCTTCCTTCCTTCCTTCCTTCCTTCCTTCCTTCCTTCCTTCCTTCCCAGTTGTTACACTTTCTTTTTCTTTGTGGGACAAAGTTGTTGAAATTCCAGACGTATAGCAACCCAACAGATGGAGCTCCTGACACATTCCATACAAAAACAAGGAATTTAATTGGGTAGGTAAAACATGGAAGTTTGCAACTACCTAGACAGACAACACATCAGATTCAAAATATGGCAAATCAAGGCTAGACCCTTTCTCCCCCAAGGTTTTTCAACCCAATCAACCCATATACAAACAATCCAAGAGATACCCAGGTTTACAATATTGACAAGTTAATAATATCCTGCAGAGTCAAAAGTGTGAACTGAAGCAAGTGCACCATATGGTTGGGCCCAAAGCTTCAAAGCATATTATCCCCCTTCATTATACAGAGCTGGAATGTGTCTCTTCAGCGTGATATTTGCAAAAGTGAGATACTGATCTATGAAGGAATATGTTTGATGTCTATATTTATTCATCTTACTGAACGTAAGTCTCATTTCCTGGCATATTGTAACTAGCTGGCTTTGTAAAGATGGAGGGAGAAAGACTGGTTGTTGGCTTGTGTGTGGGTTTTTTTCGTATTCAGAGATCTTTACAGTTTGTAAAGTCATGAAAAACATAAAGTGTGGTGAGTTCTTTTAGACACTTTGCAAATGACAGGCTGATTGCTATTTCTTGCAGCAAAGTAAGATCACTGGCACTCAAGAAATGAGAGCAGAATGAGAGAGAAAATTCAAAGCCTATACTCCCTTGAACTTTGAGAGGTGGTGAAGCTGGATGCTGTTGGCTTTTCTTTGTTTAAATATAGCAAAGTTTGTTGCCCACAACATATGAGGATAGAAAAGCTGTTTTTATGAAATATCCCTGTTTATTTCTATGTACTTTGACACAGGGTGCATAAAACTGTCAGTCTCAGTTTCTCTCTCGTTTTATTTTTCCAATCTTCAGCTCTCAGCTCTCCACATTTCCACATCATTTTGCCTTAAAAAATAAAGTTCTCATGAAAATTCAGCAGCATTTTAGTGCAGACTTCTCCTAATTTAAACATTTTAATGCAAGTTTGCTTAATATCATGGGCTTTGCCAAGGGGCAGGGGCAGGGGCCTACATCAAGTAAAACAATAGAAATACAAAACTAACTGGCCAATCACATTGGTTCTGCTGCCCCAGCAAAAATCCTGCCCCCCCCAACGAAAATCCTGGCTACGCCCTGCCTAATATGCATATTCTTGCAAGCAATTTTCCATCCTACAATGCATTTTTTGTATGTTTCATTAATATATGCAATTTTATATGCACACTTTACCCTAGTATTTCTGTACACATTATGAAATAATATGCATTCATTGTCAATTTGGAAAAAGTATGAATTTCAAAGCTTAAATGCAAGTGGAACCAGAACAGTGTTGATTCAAAGATGAAAAAGCACATACATCTGTGAAGTGAATTATGTTCAGATAACAGTTAAAGGTACACTTTTTTAGGGGTATCAAGAACTTCATATCCTACAGGTGTGGATACTGTATACTCCAAATCCTGTGGGGTACAGGATTTTGCACACACCATATCCCACTAGATGCTGTACTGATTCTTTGTAAGCTTATACAATGCTGGCTTATGCATAATGACACACATCAGTTCTCTACAGGAAACTGGAAGCAGATACTGTGTTGGGGAGTGTAGCCTATTGCCGTGTTATATGGTGTGATTTGAAGAGGTTACCTAAAATGGGAAATGTAGCACTTTTGCCCCAGTAACACAACTGCCATAGCCATGATTTATATAAACATGTGGCACTCTACAATGCTCTCCCCTCTATAAAATCATCATTGGACAGCTGGGTGATGTTAACTAAGACCTAATCATAAACATCTGCTTAGTTTACAAAAAAAAAAAATATCTTGCCTTGATTCCCAGATTTGCCTCAAAGAAAATATACTGTGAAGCTGTATGCACAAATTATTTTAACCATCTTTCTTTACTATTTTAAAAGTTGTCATTTATATATACTAACGCCTAGGGTTTTTTTCCCTGACACATGCACACTAACAAATCAGATATGTTTGGAGTTTGCTGACTGTTTTCTAACACTTAATAAAGAGATCAGATGCCTTGTAGTTAACTTACGGGTTGCCAGTACCTTTGGTATTGGGTTGCTTGTGGCCTCAGACGAGGTTCCATTTTGCTTTAAATGCAACTGACAACTTAAACCCACTCCATTTTTTTTTATTTTTTGTTACAAGTTTCAGTTTAAATAGTTGGGTGTGTAAAGGAAAGTCATCTGGATTAGCCACCGAAAGTTTATTTGCAAATAATGCAGAACATGATTCAAAATATTTTGCTGTCTAACAGTTTCTGTGGGCCTCCCACTCTTCGGGTGGCTCCACTAATACAACTCTAAATTTCATTGATGCTTTGAGGATAAGTCTATTATAAATTATGCCTGCTACCAGTAAGTATCATTGTTTTCAATAAATCCCATTGAACTCAATGGGCCTTACTTCTGAGTAGACATGCGTAGGATTGCATTGTTGATTGATAATATATTTTAAACTTTACAGATTGGAATAACTGCATTCTATATCCTTATTCCATTTATTTATTATTTGTTTTGGGGGCCATGTGCAAATTGGATGAGTCCACTTCCTTGTACAGATTATCTGCATCATTTTATGGTTGCTTCTAGCTCATGTTTCGTGAGTAAATATTGTGCTGTGTATATTATTTAGAGTATATTATTTATTCGACCTTAGAGAGTACGTTACTTATTATTCATACATCATTGTCACAGTCTATGGCATCGTGCAAAGCAGTATAAAGGACAAGTCAGGAAACTACAGATTAAAATTAGATATGTGTGAGTTAAGGAAATCAAGGAAAGGACTTGGCTTATTATGGGAGGGCAGGGATAGGATTCACACAGCCCTCCAGATGCTTGTTGGACTCCAGCTCCCATCAGTCCCTAGCAGGATGGACAATGGTCAGGAATGATGGGAGCTGTAGTCCAGCAACATATGAAGGGTCCCAGGCTCCTCAACCATACAGTGCATAGTATTATTATTACCACACTGCATAGTACACTTAACACCTCAATTAATGTTCCTGCTAAGGAAAATTAGCTGGGTGCCTCTTGTTTGCCTTTCCAGGGCAATTCCCTCCTGTTATTTGAAACTGAAGTACAATTATTTGGAGTAGCACCCACCTCTGAACTGTCCAGGACATCCTGGAATTACAGAAGTCACCCCAGCTTCTGATTGGATCCCAGGATGTCCCCAAAGATGCCTGTCTTTAGGGGCCATTCTCTCGCACAACTCACCTGGCTTCCACAAAAGCACGGCCCCCCAAAAACACCCATTTGAGGATGCCTATGCTCTTGTGGAAGTCACCTGGCTCCCACAAGAATGTGGCCTCCCAAAACACCCATTTGGGGAGGCTGTATTCTCACACAAATCACATGGCTTGCATGGGAGCGCAACCATGAAAGATGGGTGTCCCGATTTTCCTCTGTTCAGTGTTGTAAGTTAACATAACCTCTGAGTAAATACAGATGGTTATGATATGTTAAAGTTAAAAATTTAATGTACATAATCTGTACATTAAGAAGCCTATTGCAAAAGGCTGGCATCCCCCCCCCCCCCCATTAGGCAAGCAGTCTCCTGACTTACCTTGTGACTTTCTGCTGTTGCAATTTAAGAAGCTGAATATGTTTACTTAAGAGCTACTTTGCCTGCCTATGTGAGATTCTGACACACAGAGGAATGAAGCAGATGCAATTTGATTTTAGAACTGAAACTACATTTTAGTGGAGATGCTTAATATCTCTCTCTGGGACCAGAGGGAGGGGAAAGTTTAAGAACTTAAACTCATTGCCAACAATGTGTTACTTTGTTGTTTTGTAACATTTGTATTTTTCTACTCAGTATTTAAGACTGTGCAGTAAAGCTTTAAAAACTTGTTCTTCTGGTGAAGAGAATTCATTTCTGCACAGGAGTCCAGATCTGGAATCTCGTTGTACAACTCTAACATAGTATAAATGGACAGAGCGTACTTTACTGTGAAAGCAAACGCTTTAGAATGCAGCAACTTTGTGTTCAAACACTTCCATCACTCTTAAACTTTAGAACAGGGGAAGCCCTCTATATATAACCATGACCACCACCCAGCATGGTTAAAACCTAGGGACAGTGGGAGTTGTAGTAGAACCACATTGATTATCCATGTTTTAGAATGTCTCAAGAACTTGGACCAAATAAGGCCTTAAATCTTTTGAAGTGTCTTGTAAATGTGAGCTAATGGGCCAAAAATGGAAAGGAGAGGAAGAAGAAGAAAATGAACACAGGTGGATGAAGAAGTGATAAGAATGAAAACAAAGCTGTTCATTTGACATGGCATTGACTGTGCTTGTGGAACCTGCTTAGAAAGGCCTGGCCTCGGGGGCTATTGCTCTGTAACAAAGTACGTGATTTGTAAGATTGCAAGTCGAAGGGCCCATCTTTGATCCCTGTTAACTCTGGTTAATAGATGTAGCCAAGACCTATGCACCAGACTTTGAAGAGCTTCTGATAGCTAGGATTGATGGGCTAGGGCAGGGGTGGGGAACCCATGGGTCTCCAGATTTTGTTGGACTATGACTGCATCATCCCTGATCATTGACAATGCTAGCTGGGGATGATGGGAGTCTTACAGTATTTGGGAAGGCTGTGGGTTCTCTATTAGCTTGACTAAGTAACAGGCAATCTCATAAGGAAATAGGATAAAAGTGGTCTAGAGCAGGCTCACCTCTGTCATGCAGGTGCGGAACAATATTCAAAACCATAATCTTGTATTAGGTGATATCATCTAGTCACCCTTGCAATTAGTGATTATCTTATACTCTGATGCACAGAGGCTGATATCATGCATGCTTTCATCCTAGCTAATGCAACCTTGGTGGGGGCAGCGGGTATTCTTATTCATAATTTCCAGTCCTTTCGTGAATCAGAGGAAAATATAATTGGGTTGCTAACCACATGGACTCAATAAGAACATGTGATGGAGAGGTTGAACCTGATACCTTTAGATAATGAAATGTCTTACTAACTTAGTTCACAGTCTAAGGATAAATGCATTAAATAAATGTGATCTTCCATATTTTAATTTAGAATAAACATTGATGCAGAATATAGATCAACATACTCATTTACTTCTAGTTTGGGACTCCCCCCCCCCCACAAGAATGAGGAACTTGCTGCTTTAAAAAAACCCCTGAGATTGTCATGATTTGCCAGGCATTGGAAGCCATGTTCTGCAACATGCAACCTCAGGCTCATAGGTTTCTATTACACCATTGGTTTTATATGAAATATTTGACCACAACTGACCTATAAGTTACTTTAGGAAAATGACTCAGCTGGTTATTCTCATCCTGGTTGAAATTTGCTTTGTCCACTCTCTTTAGTACATAGCTGTCAACTTACAGATTTGAAAATAAGGGACCAGCAGCCTTGAAAATAAGGGACCAGAAGCCAAAATAAGGGATCTGCAGCCTCACCTGTTCCAGGCCCTCCAGTCTTCCTGTCCTCCTGCAGTCTGGTCAAACTCATGCTGGTAGCTTCGAGAACACTGTCCAACCAACTTTGTAACCAGAGGTTCAACTGAATAGAATCTGAATCACATGCACCACAAGGCCTATGCAGCCTCAACTTCAGATGGCTCCCCGGCCTGGCTTTGCACTGCAAAGTTTGCAGCAGCACGTGCAACAAAATGGCGCCCAGCATTCAAAAACCCCCTCAGCTTGCATTAACTACCCACACACAAGGCATGCAAGCTCCACCCCCCAGTTGTTCTTAGACTTCTTATTGGGTGAGCAACACAGCCAAGCAACACAGTTGGAGCCTCCCTCCTCCCTGGCCGGAAGGGAGGGAGGGAGAGGAGCTGCTTCCTTTGAAATTTAAGGAACATCATTTAAGGGACATTTAAGGGACATCCATCAATAAGGGACAGCAGCGGGACATGGCGCTGGAATAAGGGACTGTCCCTTCAAATAAGGGACACTTGACAGCTATGCTTTAGTAAGATCAGCGAAGTGCTTTGCACACTTGCTTAGACAAGAGGTACAAGGAAGATTTATACATAAAGGTGTCAGGCAGTCAGAAACAGACCATTGAGAAATGAGTGTTTGAGAACCTGTGTCTTTCTTAGAAACCACAGTGTATGATGATGGTTTTGTAAACACCAGTGCCTTAATGTTAAAAGTAAGAATTATGACAACCTTGCAGAGAACTATTGCTAACCATGGCATTTACTTAGTATAAAGATCACATATTGAGTCAAACAGCAGGATAATTAATGATCTTACATTTTTTTCAGATCCCGCAGCCTCCAATCCTAATTCCTTGTCTGTGCCATGTACACTCCAATCCTGATCATGTTTATTTGGAAGCTAACTACTCTATTGATTCCAAAGGAACTTTCAGATTAGAAACATTGGATAGCAATCCATTGTACTTTGCTTTAATTAGTTACTTCCCATTTTAATAGCTAAATTTTAGTGCCTTCTTTAAAAAAAAACAACAAGCAGGTGATCAATATTAAAACAGCTCTCAGAGCTCTCAATCAAAATAAAATTAAGCACTCGGGTCCTCTTGAAATATAATGTGACTTAAGTGCTTAACCTTGTTTTTAAGTTCTAGTGATTTAATGTTTCTCCATATTCTGTTCACTTTGTCCTACCAAGCAGTCTGTTCTGGATGGAAAAGCTCAGTTGCGGATTTATTGTACACAGCAGTTACCATTTATTTCAATGGAGAGACTTGATCCATATCTTTGCATTTAGGATGAAATATTGGATGATACATCTCCCTTGAGCTGGCCCATCACATGGAGGAAATTGAATTCAGCCAACACCTCCATATTCACTTGATGTGCCAGCCCAATGTGCAAGTGTGTAAATAATAATAATAATAATAATAATAATAATTTTTTTCGTGCTTTAACAGAGCCTAAGTTTTAATTGTTCTTGTTGCCTTTGTTCTTTTATCTTAGCTGGTATTTGTCTTCTGTGAGTTGTTTTGAATATTGTTTTAATAGAAAAGCACCCTATATATGTTCTAAATACATACTTTGTTTGGATTCATGTCATGTTCTTCATTGACTCTTTCTGTCCCATCAAGAAATTAACCTAAATAACAATTGCATCAGCTTTCTGCTTTGGAACAATGGCTTAGGCTCTACATAGCTGTGTAATGTGATCTGATACTTTATTATGTTTTTAACACCACAATTATCTACAATAAATGCATATTTTTAAACATTTGCCAAACTCTTGGCAGTGCATCCTAACTGGGGGAAAATGATAGTCCTTGTATTCTTTAGTGATTGTGGTGGAAGGTATTTGGAAAACTGGCACACCTTGTTTTTAAGAATGCCAATAAAGGCCAACTTGAGAAAGTGACCTGAATAAATCAGTCCAAAATTAAACAATCAAACCCAGTTAATAAGTTCTCTTATCAGTTGAAGATCCAAGTGAAAAAAACACCATACATTTGGGTGCCTTACTAGACAGCTGTTGATGTCCACAGCCTAGAGTGATGGGTGCTGATTTGGGAGATTTCACATTCCAGCCCTGTCTTGGTTGTGGGTGGTTGTGAACAACTTATTGTATCTCAGCCTCAGTTTCTCATCCGCAAGATGGGAATATTACTCAAACAGGGCCTGACTAGGGAGAAAATGGCTTTTGCATAGCAGTTGTTAAAATAACTTTGCGGGGAGGGTATGAACAGGGCTTTTTCTTAGGCTAAATTATTGTTACATCTCTTACGGCCTAAAAGCAGAACTTACGGTTTCACAAAAAAATGGCCTTTCCTGTTCGGTGAAGGTACCGATAATTCCTATTCACCCTCCCCAACATGGACACTGTCAAAGAGCAAAAGAATAACTAGAGCCATGATGAAACCTGTCTCGCGTTTCTTTGCAAGCCCCCCTCCCACCATTGTGAAAGAGTCTTCTCTTGTTCTGCCTCTTTCTCAACACATGTCAGAATTTCTGTAGGGTTGTCCAGTTGAGCTAATTTATCTGTTTATGGTGGCCATGTGAGAGGTGTGCAATTTTCTTCCCATTAAACATTTCCTAGCATTCTGCAGCCTCCTCAGCTGCCAGCACTTCCTTGATCCAAAAGAGCCCCACAGGAGAAGTTCCTCATTATATTTCCCCCTGAGCACTAACTGAAACACCAGAAGTCAGAGAGGTTGGCTACTAAGCATCTGAAGCAGATTGGGTTGCCGATTTTCTTTTTAAAGTCCTTCCTGAATCTTAAAAAAAGTATTTCCACACTGATTTCTTTCAAAGTAAAAGATTCCACTAAAAACAACTACTAACTGCATGGTGCACAGCTTTGCCACTTTCCTATGCTTACAGTAAGGACCAGCTGAGTACATCATGGGGTTTTCAAGAAATAAAGGCACCCAGGAAGGCTGGGGAGTGAAAGCCAGTGGATAAATTACTTGTAAACTTAAAGAAAGGACACTCACAAACACCCCTTGGCCACCTTGAAAGTAAAGTAAGAACAACAAGAACCATGAACCCAACTCATGACAATTTAACTGAATTTTTCACTTCTATGATTTTTCAATTGCAATTTCATAGTGTCATCAATTGATGGAAAATGGTTTTTTAAATTTTTTTGTTAGGAAAGCAGGAGGAATTTTTTGGCACCACGCAAGGGGAAAGTGTTACACCAGTTCGTGTCGAAAGTGTACAAATAGCTACTGGATTAGATGTTAACAGGAAATAAAGAGACAATTTTCCCCTTCAATAGTAGCTCTTCCCTTATAAAACTTTTTAAAGTATTCTTTGTAATATATATGTGTGTGCACTCATGTGATCTGGTGAATACTTGAAAGCAGAATTTTGTAGTTACCCTTTGCAGTTAAATGTAGAGCCACAGGAGACTTGAATGAAATTCGAACAATACCACAGGCAGACCAGCCATTCTTGTGGTTTCTCCCCTTCTTATTTGCTTAATTTGATTTTTGTCAAGCACTCACTAACATTATAAATCTCTCAAGTGAAATAACAATAATTTGCATGTGTTAACACCTTTGATTAAAAAGGGGGAGGGAGAAGGGAGAACATATTATTTCCTAGTTTTATGGTTTCTTAATCATAAAAACCTGTTTCATCTCAGCACAACTGCATCGTCCTGTTTGTAATTATGGAGACATCACTGTAGAATTTAAACATTAGTGGAGAGAAAACACTTCTGCAATATGTCCTGGTTATTTTGCCTCATTCGATGCTGCATCGTTCAAGTATTCCCCAAGCCTAATGGCAACTTATTTATTCATGCTTACCTCTGCTTTGGATAATTTGAGAAGGGATTTCTAGTTGTCTTGCAAACAGGTGAGGGACATTTTTGCTGACACCTTTTAGTTAGCATTATAGGAGGGAGCCCTGATTTATTGCACAGATCAACTTAGCTTTATGATATACAACCTCGTATTACAACCATGCTTCCAATCTCCCAGTTTCCAAAAAGTCAAAGAGGATATGACAGTATGCAGGTGCAGGACAAAAAAATAAATAAATAATACTCATGTGGTTTTTAATCAACAGGACCTGACCCCTAATGACTGGTGAAAAATCACTTTTCATTACTTGTGATTTGCAGATGGTGGAAACTCATTCAAACTAATTTGATTTCCTTAAAAAAAAAATAAAAAAATTCCAGCCTCCACCCCTCTGAGCCTTGTGGGCGAGTGTGATTTAAATAGCTGATGAAAAACTTCATTGCAATAAAGCATGCTCAGCTGCTCAGGATTTTCCTATCTTTATAAAAGAATCTGATTGCAAATCTGATGCATTCTGAATGGATCAGAAGAGTTTGAAAAGGAGCAAGATAAAATCAGACAGATGTGTAGGTCTGTGGCCTGGGGTGCACATCCTCTTCTCCTTTCCCCCTGCTAAACAGATGTTTGACAGGGAGGCATAGCTGGCCTGCACTCCCCCTCTCCAACAGGGGGGCTGATGTCAGAAAGGCTCAGTAACCTTTCCCCTAACATGTGGGTTTTGTGCCTGCATGGAAATTTCAGCATGGGTGCTTTTAAATGTTGTTTTCCATCTACAGTATATAAAGTGGTATAGTTTCACAATGATTGTACCATGTGCCTTTGCTTGAAGATCCTCACAAACTGCAGAGGACGTCCTCTTTCATTGATTTCCTTTTACATAAGAAGTAAGTGCCAATGATGTTATGGGTTCAAAATGGAACTTGGTCCAAGAGATCTGTGAGTGGAGGCCTTCTCCTGGAATGTGGGGGTCTTGGCTCTGCTCCCACAAATGGAAGAAGCGGAAGGGAAGATTATTTTCATGAACTAACCCTGATGTTCCTTGAATGTCAAAACTCAGTACTGGAGTACTGGGGACCTGAAGGACACAGAGACGCTGGAATGTGAGCAGAGAAAGGCAACTATTATGAAAAGGCGACTAATATGAAAATATTATGAGGAACGGTTGATGGTTTGTTGGGTATGTTTATGCTGGAGAAGATAAGATTGAGAGGAGATATGATAGCTATTCTCAAATATTTGAAGGGCTGTCCCATGGCCCTTCAAATCCAAGAAGGGATATTGCAACTAAACATTAGGAAGAACTTTCTGGTGGTTAGGAGCTGTTCAGCAATGGAACAGACTACTTCAGAAGGTGGTACATTTTAAAAGTGGCTAGATGACTAACCGTGAGGGATTCTTTAGCTGTGTTCATGCACTGCAAAGGGTTGGACTAGGTGACCCTGGTGTCCCTTCCAACTGCATATTTCTGTGAAGATCAGCATTTGAGGTGGTGCAGGGGGCTTCAGGGAGAAGTGAGGAACTGGTATAAACAAGACAAACACAAAAACACTCACTTTTCACCCACAGAATCCTTTGCAGGACTGTAGCGCCTTACATCAACAAAAGTGGATCTCTGGAGCCAACCTGTGGAATTTATTGAGAAGGAAAGAGGGAAATGTGTGACTATGTGAAAAGAGTCTTTAAACCTGAAGCTGCAGTGGCTGTTCAGCTAGAAATGAGGAAGATGAACATAGGCCAACCCTGAATAGGCTTTTACACACACACACACACACACACACACACACACACACACGTACATGTGTGCCCTCTTTCACTTTCCTGTATTGTTATTCCCACAGGTCCCATATTCTTTGGCATACACGCCATACATACATTTAAAGAACACTTAAGCACACACCCCCTCTCAAAGAATCATGGGAACTGAGTTTGTATGGGTGCTTGGAATTTTAGTTCCATAAAAGGTAAACTGCAGATCCCAAGATTCTTGGGAGGTTGGTCAGACATGTGCTTAAACATGGTTTAAATGCATGGGGTGTCGAATCATATTGTGCTGTCTAATTTCTTCACGTGTTTGAAATGGGGTGTGTGTGGAATTTCCTCACATATTAAATTGTCTAGTTCTCTTTTTGCATCTTTGTTTCTTCTTCTCTTTCCTGTTTTGTTTTCTGCCTGGAATCTTTGGAAGAAAATGCGCAGCCTCCTTCTTGCTAATGAACATGTGCAGCTGCATCACACGCTGGGGAACAGACGTGCATCAGTTTTGCCACTGAGTAATCTGTATTATAATTTGTTGTGACATGATGTGGCCAGACATAAAGACTACACTTAATTTATGTTTATTCATTTTACATCTTGACATCGCACCCAGAAGCCTGCTGTATTATCAGCTAATCTTGGTGGAGCACTTTAATTGCTCGGCTGCTTTTCATGTTTGAAGTAGCCTGTGCATTTCAGGCATAGCCAGCACAGAACCCACGAATCTGATTTTAATTAATGGAATGAAGAACTTTTTTTTGAAAGCATGCTTATATGCTAACTCCTAAGGCCTCACAAGCCACATGCTATACTCACTTTGGAGCAAAAACAACAGAATGGTCCAAAGTAGTATTGCCATTAAATACTGTAACAGGCAGCACACGCACATGTTCTAGTTATTGGTATTGCAAGGCAGAGGTTGCCAACGGGGTGCCTGTGGGCATATAGGCACATGCAGAGGTATTCCAGGGTGCCCACAGAATCCCTTTCAATTTACAGAATCCCTTTCAACTTACAGAAGAGGAGGGGAATCTAAAAATCTACCATCTTTTCTAAAAAAAAACACAAATGTTGTCATCCCTCTGTGTCCAGCCTGGGGGTTATTTCCCCCTCTCCTCTTAAAGGAAAGAAGATCAAGGGGACACAAGTGATGGAAAGGAGGCTCAGTGGCTGCTTTAAAAGGCAGTTGCTGCTTCTTCTCCCTCAGCATTATCTGGAGCGACAGCAGTCTGGCCCACGGCACATTGCAACCTGAAGTGAAAGCAAGATGGCACCAACTTGCCTGGCTGTTGAATTTTACCTCAATACTGGCTGACTACGAACACTGCAACCAAGAGCTATCTGATTTTCTTGTTGACCTCAGCTAGATCATTGCATTGTTTGTGTGTTTCCTAGGTGTCTAGCTCTTTGTGTACAATTGCGTTGTTGTTTTGTATATTTATGGTTCCAACTAAAGACCATTGTTCAACTTAAATATTTGTGAGCTTCATTCCACCTAAGCCCTGTAGGACGCAGAGGCAGAGGTTCCCCTTGCTTTTGCAAGCACCTTTCCATGAATACTTTGCATCGCCTCTAATAACAAGCAATCAATTTATGTTTAACATAACACAGGAGAGCCTGCCGTTCGCCTCATTTAATTTCCGGGGGGGGGGAGGGGGTCGGCTTTAAACAATTAAACAAGTGTATGGCAGCCACCCACACCTTCCTCTTCCCACTAGGCAATTCCCCACCCAGGTTTAGCCATAAAAGTTCAATGATGTGTAAAGTGAGCCTTGAGCAACATTATTAGATGCTATCAGCCTCTGAAAGTGTGTGTGACAAGATCTGATAATATGTTGAGGATCAATGCTTCTTTCTTGCTTTTCGGCTCCCTTGAAGAAAAAGCAACTGTCAGACCTAGTGAAGAGATCACAGTTGCTGAGCAACAAGAGCAACATAAATATGCTTTTGCATCAACTTGGAAAAAGGAAAATATATGCTTTAAAAAAAAAGCCTGGTAGAAATGAGACCCATTGATTGGAGGGCAGGAGGAGAGTGAGAAAATATTTGAACCTGAGTGCTGTTAACACAAATATATTAGTGACACCTTTCAGCAGAAACATAAGATGGGCTGCACAGCTGTAGCATTCCCTTCACTTCTCTGCTGTTTATTGTGGCACAGCAAGTGGAAAATAACCGTGTTGCCCATACAGTTTCTATGACCCATAAGAGCAGACCCTGTTTTTTGTATTTGAATGTCCTGGATTCTTGTTTCATGTGCTTTTATTCAGCTGTTTTATTAGTTTTAGGTTGTACTTTTGTTTTAACAGTACTGTTTGTTTCTATGTTGTACAACACAAACGTATTTTCAAAATATTAAGCAGTTTATAGATGCTTGTAAACAAACAAACAAATCATAGCCTCACATTCCTGGTCCATCTAGGATAACTCTTAACCATGTTAACATGCAGGAATACAGAAATATCTTATGGCTGGCTTCACTGTTGTACACAGAAAGAAGTGAGGGGGAAAAGTGGAGATGAAAGTCCTTGAAACAGACACACACTCCCTTTGTCCATCTCTGATTTGTATACCACTTCATATTTCAGCAGAAATCTTGAAGCAGTTTACAGCCCCAGCCAGCCTAGTGAATGTACAGGGATATTGGGAGTTGTAGTCCAGAACATCTGTAAGGCCACATGGTCATTACTCTGGATTTAATTAATACTATTCACCTGCTTTGCACTGAGTAATTGCTTCTTTTCTGCCTAATTCATGAAAGAAGAATGAAGAGAGTTTTGAGAGAGAAGTGAATGAATTCAATGAGCAAAACCTATTTATTTATGGAGATGTATCCACAGCGGGTGGCGCTGTGGTTGAAAGCACTGTGCCATTTGGGCTTGCCGATCAGAAGGTCGGCGGTTTGAATCCCCGTGATGGGGTGAGCTCCCGTTGTTTGGTCTCAGCTCCTGCCTACCTAGCAGTTCGAAAGCACATCAAAATGCAAGTAGATAAATAGGTACCGCTCCGTCGGGAAGGTAAACGGCATTTCCGTGCGCTGCTCTGGTTCGCCAGAAGTGGCTTAGTCATGCTGGCCACATGGCCCAGAAGCTGTCTGCAGACAAATGCTGGCTCCCTCGGCCTATAAAGCGAGATGAGCGCTGCAACCCCAGAGTCGTTCGCGACTGGACCTAACAGTCGGGGTACCTTTATCTTTAACCAAAAATAAAACATGGAAACTGAGTGATTTGATGTAACAAAAGAAAAAAATTCTGAAACAATTTCTGGAATGATTCTCTTCATTTTTATATATCACAATAATATTTTGGGTAAGCATAAAGTAAACGTCATAATGATATACCTCTTAAATTTTGTAATTAGCGTCTGTTGCTGCTTTGCTACTGTTATGAATGTCTTAATATAACATTTGCCAGCTTCAACAGCTTCTAGCATGCTTACTGAAGGAAGAGGCCTAAATGACGTTGATGCAACTTGAAGCCCCACCTTAAATGCCGCTTTAGTGGGAAGTTTTGCAATGAATCCTTAAAAGCATAAACAAGGGGGGAAATAGTGGTGGGAGGTTAAGAGGAGGGAAAAAAATCAAACAGCTCCATCTTGCACCTAATTCAATCCATTTAGAAGCTCTCTGCCTAAGCCAAGGATTACTGGTGATACCATCTACTTCAGGTTGCAGTGCCTAAAGAAAGCATCCCTCTTATTAAAAAATGGAAAAAGACAAAGTTTAAAGCCAAATAATTCAGGCTTGCATAAATCTTTAATAGGACCTGCCCTCTTAGGATTGGCTGTGTGTTCTTTTCTCTGCCCAAGGGAAACACAATATGTCTTAGAAGAGAATAATAGTAACTCCATTTTGTGTGTTATATGATATCTTCAGGTAATCCAGAGGATTTTGCCTTTGTCTGCCGTAAACACAAGGCCACCCGTGCATACAGTGTCCAGGCTTTTCCAGACTCCTCACCTTAGCAGGTGACACCCCAGAAGATGGACGTGGAAGAGTTAGGTAGCTCATTGCTAGAGGCAAGTTTCCTCTCAAGGCTTTGGGGAAATATGAAACAAATCAGGCAAATTCTGTCTTTGCAAGAACAAAGTGTGACAAGCTGTCCTTCCAGTTTGCCAGAGCTTTGCAGACATGATTCCTTGCCATTGTTTCTTATAGTAAATTAACGTAGTCTGTTGCATATGAAAAGTAGAGAGTGTTGGAAGTCACAAATAGGCCAGTGTTAATATATTGAAATTGGCACAGCCCTGAATTTTTAAATTGGGAAAGTGTGATTAAGGCTGGAATCCAAACTACATCTACTCAAAGTAAGTCCCCTTGAATTCAATAGGGCTTACTCCCGGGTGAGTGGGGTTAGGAATGCAGGCTAAAATTCTAATTCCAATAATAATGCTAATGAGAATTTCTGTTCTAAAATCTCATAAAAGATTTCATGTACTGAAAATTTTAGATGTATATCACCACGGCAAACTGGGCTGAAATTCCTACTCAGCCACAAAGCTCTTAGGGTGACCTTTATTGGCCTCACCAACCTTACTAGGTTGTTGTAAGAATGAAACGAGACAATCCATTCATGTTTTCTAGAAGTTTTTTTCTCCCCTTCAATGGGATGGTAATAAATAAATGAATGTCATAAGCAAATGCAAACAAATTAAAAGGGAGGGGGAAACCCAATGCAGTACATTGCTACAGAGGAATTTGGCCTCAGAATCAAATAGCAATTTCTGTTTTCTTTTCTGAATAGTTTCAAACATCCTTCTGTGATTTGGGGGGGGGGGGGAGAAATAAAAATGCTATTCAGTCACAATCTCACCTGTTGATATTCACCACAGAAAACATGCCTTGAGGTTCTGCTACATTTACTTCCAAGTTACGCACCTATTGATGGTGGGGAAATGCAAAACATGCCCGTGGCTTTGAGATTTGGAGGCTAATTCTCAAGTTTGTTCACAAATCTGGTTTAGAGATTTGTGTCTTTCTGGCTTCTCGTAGATGATTTCTGTGACCTTCTGTCAAGGCTGAGCTGTGGGCAGCTGTCAGAGCCAAGCCAGCAGCTGGGAGCCAGGAGTCAGGAGCTGAGCCAGGAGGTCAGCGCTGAGTAATAAGCCAGAATGTACATCAGACCACATCAGACCTTGTTGGTTAGGGAAAGTCCCAGCCAAACCACTGCTGTGCTGAACATGTCTGCTGCATTTTTATTTCTTATCATTCTCCATCAGTTAATGGAAAAAACAAACTACATTCAGAAATTATCTGGGAGGGAGAGGAAATTTCAGTGACAATTCTCATAGGGTTAAGTAGAGACATCACCTTGCCAACAAAGGTCCGTATAGTAAAAGCTATGGTTTTCCCAGTAGTGATGTATGGAAGTGAGAGCTGGACCATAAAGAAGGCTGATCGCCGAAGAATTGATGCTTTTGAATTATGGTGCTGGAGGAGACTCTTGGGAGTCCCATGGACTGCAAGAAGATCAAACCTATCCATTCTGAAGGAAATCAGCCCTGATTGCTCACTGGAAGGACAGATCGTGAAGCTGAGGCTCCAATACTTTGGCCACCTCATGAGAAGAGAAGACTCCCTGGAAAAGACCCTGAAGTTGAGAAAGATGGAGGGCACAAGGAGAAGGGGACGACAGAGGACGAGATGGTTGGACAGTGTTCTCGAAGCTACTAGCATGAGTCTGACCAAACTGCAGGAGGCAGTGGAAGACAGGAGTGCCTGGCGTGCTCTGGTCCATGGGGTCACGAAGAGTCGGACACGACTAAACAACTAAACAACAACAACAACAGGGTTAAGATAATGAGAATAGCCTGCTGGATCAGGCCAGTGACCCATCTAATGCAACATCCTGTTGTCACAGGGGCCAACCAGATGTCTATGGAAAGCTCACAAGCAGGATCTGACGGCAGGAACACTCTCCCTTGTATCTATGGGAGACAGAATCCTCCCCCATGAACAGAGGCCTTGGCAGGTGACATTTTCCCCTACTCAGTCTTTCTTGGGGATCCATTGTCTTCCACTATCTGCCCTCCTTGATGCAAGCCCATGGAGACTGAGCTCTCTCCCAGGGAGAAAATGTTGAAGCCTCCAAAATCCGTTGGCAGGGAGAAGAAGCCCACCCCACCCCCAGTAATGACCCTTGGGGTAACAAGATCATTGCTGGGGAGTGACATTTAACACACCCCAGTTTTTTTCTGGGGAGTTTTCACTACCCCTTTAACCTCTGCAAGTCAGTGGATAGATCCCTTTTACAGGGATCCACCCCCCCAAAAAACAACAACAACCCAGGAGAGGAGAGAAGCCCAACTCTGGGGGTGACATTTTTACCACCACAATCTTTCTCTGGTATCTTTGCTTCCCCCCAATCTGCCCTCCTATGATTACTATTGTAAAACGATCAAGTCAGCCCTTGTGGGAGAACCATTGAAACTACCATTCTAAATTTTCGAAGGATTCATCCCATCAGAAGTGGTGGCCATTCCTAAAAAGTTCATCCAATTATAGCAGAAAATGAAAAAGCTATATACTTCGTTTTGTTCTTTAGAACAGAACTTTAAAGATGCCTTGCATGAATATGCCTAGATACATTTGCCTATGATTTGACAGGTTTAATCAACCCTAGAAGGACTTCTGTGCCTGTAAATATTGTCCACTTTGGCCAAAAGAGGGAAAAGTTAAATGTTCATTATAGTGTAAGGTTACCAGATGTCTCCGTTTCCTGGGGACAGTCCCTGGATTTACAAATCAGTCCCCATACAAAATCCATTGAAGTTGAAAAGTGTCGCCGGATTCATTGAAAAAAACCTGGTAACCTTATTATAGTGAATGGGAAACACAGAAATTCATTTTATTCAGAGCAGGTTGGAATCCAGACCACAGACTGAAGCAGAGAGAGTACAGAGTGACTCAGAAGCAGACTGGAATTTTTAAAAACCAAAGTGAATCTTGGGCCATGTGCACACCACTAGGACCAAAGTTCCCTTTCTCTGGTGACAGGACTTAGTCTGTTAATGTTCAGAGTCCTTCTGATGGTGGAAGGTCCTTCAATCAGTGGCAGGGACTCTTTGGTTCCAGTCCATCACGATGAGGGCTATCCCAAGACATTATGCTGTCTGAATTGGAGGACAAGTTCGGCCCCTTCCAGTATGCCAGAAGCCAATGAACTAGCAGTTGAATTGTACTTTCACACTGGTGATGAGACAGCATCAACCCCAACATCCACCACTGATGGACAAACAGCTCTGCACCTTAACAGAGATGAATGGCCATGGCCCTCCACATCTCCAAGGATCTGCTTCCCATGAACCCATTCACAAATCTTCTAAAACTGTGTACTCGCTATAGTGCAAGATAAACTACCTTATTTTAATAGAAAAGGGGCTATTAATTAATGGGTCGCTGCTGCATGAGACACCCATAGTAATAACTGCATGGCAGCTGATTCCTAAATGAGTCAAGTCTTAATAATAAGAGTCTTATGTTTGTGGTGACACAATCAATAAAACAACGATGGTGACCCACTTTATGATATATTAATTTTATGATTTATTTATTGACCACTGGCAATTCATCTGTGTGTGTGTGTGTGTGGTTTTTCTTTTTTCTTTTAATTTTAAAGAACCCTTCAGCTTGAGTTCAGCTGCACCAGGCAAGCTGAGGAAACTGTGATCCTGAGTCACTAAAGCGTTAATGGAGCTCATTATCTCTGAGAATATTCACCATTCTCTGCTTTGAAGCAGACAACTCTATCATTCGTTTAATAGAACTCTGCTGGAAATCAAACACATTTTTTATTCAAGGGAATGATTACTGTGTCTTGTTTAATTCTCGCCTAACAAATGTCAGCACTAATGTATTACAGATTATTCAGTCAATTTGATGGTTCCAGGTGAAAGAAAGGAACACAAATCTCTTTCTTTAGTGTAAAAAGGGTCAGCTGGATGACTTTCCACTGCATGAGCTGAGATGAGGCTTGACATGAATCAATCAATCAGGCTCAGTTTTACAGTTATAGTGCCTAATGCCTAAACATGAGCATATGGGTGGAAATTAGCACCCGATTATGGGCATACATGATCTTCCCCTGGAAGACAATAATATTGGCATTAAGCTCCTCAAGAGAGAAGATGCTGCTGGTTTTTAATATGTCTTAAATTATGTCAGGAAAAACACTGGAACATCACACAAAAGCCACAGTCGGTGTATATTGCTATCTCATAGAGCTGGAGATCTTTACAACAATATTGACACAAGAGCAGGCAAGCAAATGTCAGCCAATATAACATATGAAATACTTAACGTAACCAATTTTCAGCTGTCAATCAGCAGGGAATAATGACTGATGCAAGGAATCAATACACCACAATTGAATTCCAGCTCACAAACTTGTTTCGTTCGGCGCTATAAAAGACTGTCAAATGTCACACCCCAAGAGATGCAACAGGATTCCAAAGATTTATTTATTTCAAGCTCTGAGGTCTATTAGCAATAGTGCTCCTCGTGCAAGTGGAAAAGGAGTTTTTGATGGCACTACATTTTTAGCAATGACAATTCATTCTTTCTGGAGCCAGTTAATAATGATGCCAGCACTAAGTTCTATTTTCCTTAGCCATTTGCTGCATCCTCTAATGAGAAATCATATGCAATCACATGTGATTAAATATGGATTTCAAAACCTAACTGATTACCTACTTAGCATTAAGTAATCTCGGAATTTTTAAAATGTAAACACTGATGGAAATGAATGGGCTACAGAAGCAGGTGTCATTTATGAAATAATATTGCTTGCTTAGCAATTCTGTCTAGTACAATATTACTCCCATTCGTACTATAGGACAAATTTGGGGTGGAAGGGGAGAGAGAAGAAACTAAAACAGGCAAAGCTACACTAGATAGATGAGTTTTTCCCTGCAAAGACCTCTCTTCACCTCACCCTACCCAGAATGAAGGACTAATTTTTTAAAAAGAGATTTTTATTCCAAATGCTGAAAATCCAGTTTGGAAGTCTGTTCTTTTCCCCTCAAACTCCACTTTAGCCAGAAATAAATACATGTATTTCAACAGTGCTGCTTTTGTTTTGTTGAGTTCAATAGATTCATCAGAGAGGAGTCCTGATAATAGCCCATATGGATTGTTCCTATACTAACATTTGCTTCACAAGGAGATATATGCTTAAAGTAGAATGGGAGACACTTCCTGCTCAGCTGGAGTGTGATTAAACTAATATCACATGAATGGTGGTCGGAGGTGTAATATCCATCTCATGTGTAGATCTGCTGATGCAAAAGCTTAGGATGTCGGCATGAATGTGGTCAAATCGGGGTCCTTTGTCTTAACAGGGATGTGGATTGGCTCATTTTCTGAAAATATAAGCTGCATACAAATGTTGTATAGATCCCCTCCCCCATCCTTGCTTATTACTGTGTAATTTTTTTATTTCATAAGTCTTCCCAGTAATATCAGTGAAAAAAGAGGCTGCTCAATAAGCGTAAGGATATGACCAGTGCTGGATTTAGGGTGGTGCAGGCAGTTCCCCCGAAGAGGGTGTTGAGCTGAGGGGGTGCTTGAGTTGCTGCAACTATGATGTAGTGCAAATATTATTTATTATTATTATTATTATTATTATTAGTTATACCCCGCCCATCTGGCTGGGTTTCCCCAGCCACTCTGGGCGGCTCCCAACAGAATATTATTATTATTAGTAATAAGAGCACTTGAGAACATGCGCAGAACAGAAGGCAAGACGGGTGCCAAATTTTGTCCTTGCTCAGGGTGCCGTATTACCAAAGTCTGCCCCGATATGACCCACACTTATTGTTATGTAAGGCAAGTTGAATTAGCAAATAATTGGGGTGAAATTTACTATACAGAAGGTGACCGTGGCAGTTTTTTTTCCCTTTAAAAAAATGATGCCTATTAAACAATCTAAGAGGGACTTGTTCCTATTGTTAAGGGTACTTTTTAAAGGCAAGCAAGGAAGGGTGGGGGAGAGACAGAAGCAAAACTACTGTCCTTGTCCTAGATTGTCTTCACCAGGAGCGAAATAGGCAAACCGCAAAAGTTGATATAGGAAAACCACTAGTGTGTTGTCTAATTTCAACCACTGAAACGGCTGTGCACTCTGTGACTTTATGAGGGAATAGGATTACAGGTCACAAGAGCGTCTTTATTTCCCACCTGTAGCTTCTGACAACATTTTATTAAGGATTTTCCCATCTTCAGTCTCTGACCTACAGGGACAGCATTCTAACAGCTGTTGCCGGACCCTTCCCCAAATGGCATAATGACAGATTAGCAGGTTCGGAAAAGCAGTATCATTTCATAAGGACTATTATTTATGACAGCCCACTAATATTTTTACAAGGCCTGTAAGATAAACACAGTGCATCACTTGCTAAACAGAAGCAAGGAGCCTTAATGCACCTAAACATTTAATATATCTTAGCTGTTACCTTTTTAAAACAACAACAACAACTTGATGCACTCTTGGTCCTCTGATGATTTCTTGTTCTACAAAATAAATCCCTTCATCCTCAGCATTCATAGTATATTGTAGTAGTATTGCTGGTACTGTTGATAGTAGTAGTAGTTGCATTTAAATACATGAATTGCCATCATCATATATTAAAGTCAGGTGGATGCAGAAAATATAAAAATGCAAGTAACTTTTAAAGCATAAAAATTGCAATTGCAATTAAATTAAAATTCAAAAGTCTGCTGTAAAAAGACACCCATGAATAGGGAAAGTGTTTAGGAAATAGGTAATAATACTATGGGGGTGTTGTTTTATTGTATTTTTGTCTTACTATATTGTGGTGCGAGGACCCGACCCCCACGATGTGAAATAAATACACAAGGACACGTGATATAAGGTTAATGGGCAAGAAAAGGCCACAACTTTATTGATTACAGCAGTGAAAAGGTATTGGCTTAGGCATTGGATGTCTAAAACAAGGGGGTTTATTCACCAGTAGGTGGAGCCTGTTGATGCTAATCCAACTATAGGCTCTCCCCTGATGTCACCGGGGGTCGTGCCATGGCCTCCCGCCAAGCAGGCATCGGACAGAGTACACGACCGCCAGATTCCTTTAACGGAATACCCAAAAATTGAAGGCATAGGCGATGGCCACACCCAGCCCTTCGACGCACCACAACACATTATTCCAATGCCTAACCTACCCACCAATACCACAAAAAGTTGTGACGATTGCTACGAGGTAGGCGAAAAAACCAAAAAGCCTAATGCCAAATGGAAAAAAATCCTACCAGGCCCCCTAGACAACCAGGGCGACCAACCTAAGGTCCATAGCAAGGCCAAAGAACAAAGACCCTGAGCTAAAAGGGAGTGGAGGGTGGGTGACTCGCGACGAGAGGACGGAGAAGAATGAGGCCGAGGAGAGGCTGGCGCCGCCGCAAAAGGCTGCTGAACGCGCCCCCTCGAAGGCACCTGGTTGGATACCTGCCGAGGGGGCGTGGGCGCCAGCCAGGTGAGAGGAGGAGGCAGGGGGCTAATGCCCCCTGCTAGGGGCGGTGCTCGGGCTCCCGCCCACAACCACTCCCCTCTCTTCCAGGGAGGAGAGTCTTTGCAAACCACACTGTGATCTTCGGGTGAATGGCAGTATAGAAATTTAACACATGATAATAAATAAAATAATGAATGAAATTAGGTATAATGCCCTCATTACAGAACAAAGTGAATTGAATGAATTGAATGCAATGGCTCCCTATTATTCACAGAAGGGCATCTGATCTAGTGACCCCTCCACTTGATGGAAGGGGAGAGGAGGGGTGGTGTTCTCTGTTCTGGGGACCCTCCAGAACAGCATGGAAGGGAACACAGGGAGTTGCAGGCAGGGGCAGAACAGAATCTGCAAAAAAATCCCTCTTCTTTCCCCATGTTGTAGACCTTTTTGGTGACTGTAGAAGAGTACCAACTTTTCCCAGAGTCTTTTGAATTAGTGTTGCCAACTGCATTGTCTCCTCTTTTTTTGATCATTCTGCATCATAGTGAGAAAAGAAATTGCATTAGAAAATTATCAAAGGAGACAAAGGCTGGATCTACATCAATCTTTTAAATGTTATTCGATATAACGTTCTATAACATTTAACACATTTTCCCTTTGCTGGTGGATCACTGCAGTGCCCTCTGGTGTCACATTTTAATAACACATTTTAACGTTAAAACCACAAGTGTAGATCCGCCCAGAGACTGTTGTTGAAACTCTCTTGGGTGTGGTGCAGAGTTTCTACTGTGATTATCATACATCTGAGCTGTCCGAGGAGTGTTTGTGAGTGTCCTTTATATCATGCTACAAATTATCACTTCAGTAGTCTAGCCTTCCAGAGGCAGCCCAGCCCATTTTGCCCCTTGCCCACCACTTCTGCTGCCACTGGAATGCCCTCCTGTCACAGAAAGTCAGTGAGAAGTAGATGTTCTGCAATGCCTTGCCACTTGCTGCCCAGGGATAGGGAAGATGAGCAGCAATTCCGAGCACCAGAAGTGCTGGGGCGAGCAGGATGTGACCTTTTGCCCTTCCATGATTTGAGGTCGCTGCTTCACTGTACCTAATGGTTGGGTTGGCTCTGTACTCTACATGGTGAAGCCTTCCTAAGTGCCCAGGGAAATAATGGTTGAGATAAACAATAGGATGAATAAAGACTGGTGATTTTGAAGTCTTTAAATGGGCTTTGATGGCTAATGTTTCAAGTGCTCTGGCTGGAGGGCTTGTAAAGTTTTAGCTGGTTTTAAACTGGTTCTGTTATGTTCACCTGATAATTTTCCTTGTTACCTTCATGGATTTCACACACAAATGATCTATATTTTGTGATGTTCTTGTAATTAGATTGCTGTTGTCTTGTTCTTTGTTTTGTTTTTGTTTTTTAATTATAAAAACTAAATAAGTCTTTCCTTACCACAATGTGCATTGGCTCCAAATGGTGACATCATATAAATCTTTTAAAACAAATAAATTATCTTTCCAATGTCTCCATCCAGTTGTGTTTCTGAGACTCTGGAAGTGAAAACTGTGGAGGACTCATAGAAACTTGGTGGTGGTGGGAATGGATTGGGGGCATAGCACAGGGGAAGGGGCAAGTATTAGACACCCAGTTCATCTGGGACTCATGGTGCTTTTTTGAGAAATAAAAATGTCAGGAGCCCCAACACAAAACCCCTATGTCATGTCTAATTTCACCCTTAAATATCTCCCCCCGCCCCACTAATGAATAAGACAGAATCTCCCAAGGTAAAATCTGATTTTCAGTTCTTTGCTTTCTATATTTTTTCAATTGCAGAGACAAAGAAAAAAGAGAGAGAGATCATGGTCCTGAGGCCTAGGTGGGCCTAAGCTTAATAATACCATGCATTGCCAATGTCACCGTCATGCCATCATTGTTACGTGCATATTATGTGACAGATCTGTAATGGAAGATTATGGATAACTCCAAAAAAATAGTAGTTAATACAACAGTTTTATGCACTTACTGTGGATAAAGGCAAGGACTGTATCACTTTATTATTTGTGGGGTGGTGGTGAGGATATGTTCTTAAAGTCTGAAATTCAGATGATCTGCTTTCTGTTGCCGTAGCTGTGGTTTTCATTATAATAAGAGGTTCTTGAAATTATGTCATCATAATTGTAGCACAGCCGACACTGTTATGTCAACAGCTTTAATATTGTTCCATTCAGTTTAAACCAGTCACAGTATTATTTTCAGTGTAGGTAAAGTACAGCTACACACACACACACACACACACACACTTAACCTTAAACCATTTATTGTTGGGTTTAATGTGTTTAAGGACACTTCTTAATAGGAAGGGACACTAGAAGCTGCCTTATACCAAATTAGATCATTTATACCAAGTTAGGTCCATTTAGTTCAATGTTGTCTGTAGCCACTGGCAAGTTCAGGCAGGGTTGTATTCCAGCCCTATCTGAAGGCTAAATCCATGGACTTTCATATAAAAAGAATGTGTTCTGCTATTAAACTACATTTGCTTGATCTCAGTACCTCAAAATACTGGTACTTTTAAAAAGTATTATTTTAATCAACTATTGAATTGTCACTTTTTCCCACCACTACACATTTGAGCTTTCCTAATGTTAAACATTTCATGCAATGTCCAATATCTAAGCCATGTTGTCCACTGTCTAAAATTCATTCATGTTATTTCATCTATTTCATAAAATTTATATACTGCTTTATTGTAAAAGGGGGGGGGGGCTCATGGCAGTTTTAGAAATTCAGAGATTTATATATTTTATTTATTTATTGCATGTTTTTCTAGAGATGAGTCAGCCGTCTCTGAGCTCCAGCTTTATATGTTCATAATCTGGAGAACCGGGTTGTGTCACCGCTCCTCCACGTGCAGCTGCTGGGTGACCTTGGGCTAGTCACACTTCTCTGAAGTCTCTCAGCCTCACTCACCTCACAGAGTGTTTGTTGTGGGGGAGGAAAGGAAAGGAGGTTGTTAGCCGCTTTGAGACTCCTTAGAGTAGTGATAAAGCAGGATATCAAAGCCAAACTACTACTATTCTTCTTCTTCTTCTTCTCCTCCTTTCATTCTGCAAGAATCTATGTGATGGAACCAGACTGAGGTCACATTCACATTTAAAGCTCTGTTATACCACTTTAAACAGGCATGGCTTTCCTCTAAGAATTATGGGAGATGTAGTTTGTTAAGGGTGTTGAGAGTTGTTAGAAGAACACAATTCCCCTCAGAGCCTACATTTGCCAGAATAGGGCTTGATGAACCACTCTTGGAATTGTAACTTAATGAGGGGAATAGAGGGTCTCTAGGGATGCTTAACAAGCTACAGCTCCCAGAATTCTCTGGGGAAACCACAACTGTAGGACTTCAATTAATCATAAGTCAGATTGTTTTCATGAGCCTACTCTAAGCATCCTACACCCAATGTAATTTGAAAAATGCTGAACTGCGTTATATGTTGGTTCTCAATAGCAGGATTTCTTTGTTAGTAATAAGTGGAGCAGAAAAGTACTGTTTTCATAATGCACCTAAAATATAATGTACAAAAACATTTTAAAACAACCAATGCTTGAATGAAATATAATATTGAACATGATGAAGAACATGACAACACTGTGTTAGATTGAAATCAGAAATCTCAGAAATCTGACCTTTTCTTTGCAGACACGATATTGTGAAAAATATATGTGTAACATCATCCCCAAAGGCCTACCATATACTCTCCAACATCACTCAGATGAAAATAGGGACATTGCTCCCCCCCATAACTGACCCTCCTCGACCCCTCCCCCATTTTTTGTCCCCTCACTGCGGAGCATTTCCTGTCCGAAGAAGGGGGAGTGCTACCACCACTACAGCAAAAGGTCACAACAAACACATTCTTCACCATCCTGAGAAAACCCCTTAATCCCAATTTTATTTTATTTTCCTCCTTGGTAGATTTACAAAAAGAAAGAAAAAACCCACACCTAAATAAATTACAGAAAGGGGTAAGATCAGACACAGAAACACAAAGCATTTTTAAAATAAAAAATGTAGAGGAGAAATATACCAGCAGAAGTGTCCATAATGATATGTGGTTATTTGTGTGAGAAAATCACCACTAGCAATCAACACCCATTTCCAAGAATGTGCAAGATGAGACATCATCTATTTCACATGGGAGAATCCATAAAATCACCTCCTGTGGAAGAGTTTGAGATGTCTGAAGTTATCTTCTATTTCTTCATGTGCCACTGTGTCACCAAGCCTAATTGTACCCACAAACTTACCTCATCTTCCATAATGTCTTCAGTTTCTCTCACTTAATATGCCCAACAAATCACCTAGAATGAATGAGCAAGTGCCAGACAAGCTCTTGCTGAGGGTCATGTCTGTGGTGTCCACTTACAGCATGAAGAGTTCATCCTATTCTATGAGATGGCTTTTGTTCGGAGAGCTTGCAGCTTGGGTGAGTTACTCTGAAAAGATCACTTACAATTTCTGGAGTTCAAAGGCTTTATTCATGCAGGAGCAAATTTATCTTGGCAGGAAGTATTATAGGATGAGGAGACATAAGAGAGAGAGAGAAAATAGCAGATACCATATCTCAACAGGTTGTGAGAGAACAACAAAATGGCTCAGCTTTTAGGAGTTAACTTAGACAAAGAAGCTACAGAAGCAGTGCTCTCATGTGGTTTAAAGTAACACATGCATTAGCTAGGAGTTCAGTGAGAAGTAAATGTATTTGCTTTTCTCCAACAGTTTTGCCCAGTCCTGTATCAGACCAAGTCGCCATTCTATGGCATGATGACTGAATAATCTTTGCCCTGAAGTGTTGTCCTGAAGTAGCACCATTAAGCAATCTGGCAGTGGTAGTATATGTCAAAAAACACAACAGTGTTCTCTTTGTGTGCATTGGGAACTCTGTGAATTGTGGCTCATGTGTGTGCAAGTATTTGGAAGGGCTCAGCCACCCACATTTCAGATTATCATGAGTAATCTGCTACCATTTAGGCACCAAAGTGAGTGGCAAGATCAATTCAGCATGTTGTGCTCATTTAAGCAAAAAATATGGACATAAATAATGATGGGGCTTATGAGAACATTTGAAAATCTGGCTCTCTGCATGCATTTTGAAAAGAAAAAGAAAGCACAAAGTTATGTGGCCAGATTTGGCTAACAGAAATAGCATGCTGAACTGAAGCAGCATTACAAATGACTTTAACATGAAGAGATAAGAAGTTATTTGCTCTTAAATAATTAACCACACCTCCCTCTCTCACTTCACATCTCTGTTCAGCAGTCAGGCAACCTGGAGGCCATGTTGCTGAAAGAACTTGCTTCACTAACAGCGTCTGGATGCTTGGCAGATGCTACAGCCAGGGCTGAGGGTTTCTTTGGATTCATTTCCACACATCTGTCAGCGGTCAGACAATTTCTGATAGACTGTCTAGTCTGGTTTGTCCTCTTCAGTGCAATTTCCCTGTCAATCACCTACTATTTATGCTCTTCATTTCACTCATAAAAGTTGCATGGCATCAAATGTCTTCACAATGAGTGGTTGTTGTAGCAAAACAAAACAGATAAACCTGTGTTTTTCTTCATGTGCTTTATCCATTCTTGCCTGCTGCTCCACTATCACCTGAAATATCGTTATAAGAGCTTGAGTTGTGTGCCCATTTTCAAATCCCTGCTCATTTATGAAACTCTTTGGTGGCTTTGAATGACACCATGCAGATTACCAGAAATGGAAGGAGCTGGAACTCCAGAGGAAAGCTTTACTTAGTCCATTCAGGCCAGGACTGCCTATTGCTTAAGATGATGATGGTTCTCCCAGACATGAACTGTGAATAATAGGAGTACCAGACTGAAGTAACCATCATTTGCACCTGTGTGACTGTAGCCAATAAAGCATTCTTTTTAGAAATCTGAGTTTTGTGGCCTGTATGAAAATGCAAGGATATGGATCCCTGTGATGTAGAGCTCTCCCCAGCCAGCCACATTCTGATAACAGGGGCGGGGTGTGTGTGTAATAAATGAATTTGCATTAAAGGTCCTGACCTGTCTTCCTTTCCTGTTTTCTTGGTCAAATTAGATACATGCAAAAACTTCTGAAGGAACTGCATTTTTCCAGTTCCAGTTCCTGATCTTCAGCAGCAAAGTTGTTCAGAATGCAAATTTTATTTACTTACATTTGTGCTGATATTCCCATGAGAAAAATTAATCTGGATGTTATCACTCACAGTCAGATTGCCTTATGGGTTTTGTAGTTCAAGGTCACATAAACAGTAAGATGCTTGTGAATTTGTTTTAATTATAGACCCCTTCATCATGGGCTTTGCAGCACTTTGACTGCATAAATTGATACAAACTATGTTTTGCTTTAAGTCATACTGCATCAGATTTCATAGTCTTGTATGTGAATAAACACAGTGTCATTTTCTCAGATGAAATGAGAAATTGGCAAAAAAACACCCCCCCAAAACAGCTACCCCTTTCCACCAGTGGTAGAGTCTCAGGGGCAGAATTCCGCCCATAGGGTCCAATTCTTAGAATACATACATTTTAGGGCTGAACTACACCCTGTTGTTTCTGTTTTTTGTTTTGCTGAAAGCACTCTCCCACCCAATATGCATGGTTTTTATTCACGCATCTTCAACAGCACATTGAATGTGCTTCTCAGATCTAGGTGCCCTGGGTAAAGCCGTAAATTGATTCCACATTGACAGCCAATATAAAAGCAATGGGGCTTTTTCTTGTGCCACAGTTATGTGAGATTATTCTTTTCCTGAACCACATCCAGAATTCAATAGAATGTGTTAGGTATTATTTCTGAGCATATTTTGAAAGAAGCAAGTAGTGGCTTCTCTAACACTCTTCACTAATCTGTTTTAGAAAGGCAAAATGACATGGAATGCATTTATGATCGATTATGCTTTCAAAGTAAGGTATTTATTCAGCTACTCATTTTTCCAGACTCTGCATGCCAGTTTGAACTGTGTGGTGCTCATGGAAGCCATGTAGCTAGGAGCTCAATGCTCTACGAGGAGCAAGAAAACACATTTTAAGACTATCACTACAATTCATTCTTTCCTCTATTGATCAAATCAAAGTGTGAGTGCAATTTGCTGTTTTGTATTTTGATTACTGTAATGCTCTTTTTGGCTGCAATCCTTTATACATTAACCTGGGGATAAATCCCATCGAACCCTCAATTTGCCCCTTGTTTTTTGTAGCCTTTTTTGAACAGTTGCAAGGGATTGTAGAAAGCAAGTGAATTGAGTTGCCTACCTCCCCAGTCACCTCACATTCCCCATGTTCACAATGAAAGCCTAAATCCCTTCTCCACTGCCCCCTTCACTTCTCCCACACTTATGAGGCAGCAGCAAAGTTTATCTTTACCCATCCTTCTTCTCTCACTCCATGCCTCCCTCATATTCTTAACTCCTCAATGTAAATCTCACCTCCATCACAAATAGGGATATAAGAAAGCATCAATTTCCAGTCTGGCATGTGTTCGCTGCATACAGCAATGTTTCCATTTTGCTGCAGTTCAGCTCCTGGCAAAAATACAATGCAAAAGGGGAGATGGCAACTGCGTTGACTGGGCTGATTTCCATTCCTGAAATGGTACAAATAAACAAACACCCACAATTTATGCTTCTGTTCCCATTTCACGGAATTCTCCAACATTCCCTAATCATCCACACACGACCCTTTTGTGACTTTTCTTCTCTCTGATCGCATCTACAGTGGTACCTCGGGTTAAGTACTTAATTTGTTCCAGAGGTCCATACTTAACCTGAAACTGTTCTTAACCTGAAGCACCACTTTAGCTAATGGGGCCTCGTGCTGCTGCTGCGCCACCGGAGCACGATTTCTGTTCTCATCCTGAAGCAAAGTTCTTAACCTGAGGTACTATTTCTGGGTTAGCGGAGTATGTAACCTGAAGCGTATGTAACCCAAGGTACCACAGTACTTCTTTCACCATCTTGCTTTCAGAGCTCAATCATATACGCATTTACTCAGAAGTCAATCCACTGGCTTCAATAGGGCTTCATGCCAGCCACGTCAGCATGCATGGGATTCCAGCCTTTGCCTTTCTTCTCACCCTTCTTTGCCTTTTCAGCAAACTGCACCTTCTGAACTGCAGTGCCCTTCAACCTCTGTAGTGGCTCTGCTTATTTCTGTAAGTTACTCTTGGCTGGTGGGTTGTGTTATGAGAGCCGTGCACCTACATTCACTTTTGTGATGACAATAAATGAGATACACAGAGACTTTTCTGTTTATTTCTTCAGCTGTTCGTTTATAGCAAATTTCTACTCAAACTTGTGAATTAGGGTTCATTTCATTCTATATGCCAAGAGAGTGAGGGAGCGCATTGAGGAGCTTTGACACAAAGCGAGAAAGGAAGAACAATAACGTGCCAAAAATGTGTTGTTATGATCTTTCGCAGGGGGCACTGTCACTGGGAGGGGTCTGCACTTCAGAGTCAGTCTGAACATGATAAAGTACAAAAAGTACAGCTGCAGAGTCCCTTTGGATAGTGTGGCAAGACATATGGAAAACGTTTCCTGACTTATGAAAAATAATATTGGAGCAGAGCGTAGAAAAGAATTTGGGTCAAGAGGGTGGAAAAAATGGCATTTGAGCAAGCTCTTATACACAATCTTCCTGATAAGATGTAGGGGTGTAAATCTAGTGCCTCCATGTAGAAACACACAATAATGTGTGTGTGTGTGTGTGTGTGTGTGTGTGTGTTTATATATTCAGAATTAGATGGAGTAAGAACCGTGGATTTGGTTGTTCCACAAGCTCCATCCCAAGTAGATTGTATCTACAATGTTCGTAGGAACAATGGACGGAGGAGATCAGCCTTGCTTGGAGCAGAAAATACACCATCCATTTCAAAAGAGGAACAAAACAGCCAACCGGCAAGCCACCTGCACAACAAAATACAGATACATAGATCAATAACAAGCATAGGTTCCAAAAATGGATGTGAGAAAGGACAATCTTGCTAGCACTGGGCCTTTTGCACATTAAGGACCATCTTCAGGTGGTATAGTAGGGGAATATGTTCATCCCTAAGCAACTAGAACTGGGGGACAAATTCAATTCAGTTTTCATTTAAAGACCTACTTAAGTATAAGTTTCTGAAATAACACAAAAAGTGAAACACACCCATCTTTTGAAATCTGCTCTTCTTTGAATTTTGCAAAGCAGTTCTCCAGCCAAGCAATGTGTAAAAATTGTGCACTATACTAGCATTAATATTTTTTTACTGATTATATATTTTTTTAAGAAACTTGTTTTTAATGAATATCTTAGACTATCTTGTCAACTTCTTAGAGATCTTTTGTTCTAGTAAGTGCTATATAAATTAGGTTAAATAAAATAAAGTGCCCATAAAAATGCATGTATTAGTGAAAATAATATACAAGAATGCTTTATTCTAGGGCAGGCATCTCCAAACTCAGCCCTCCAAATGTTTTGGGACTACAATTCCCATCATCCCTGACCACTGGTCCTGTTAGCTAGGGATGATGGGAGTTGTAGTCCCAAAACATCTGGGGGGGCCAAGTTTGGGGGTGCCTGTTCTAGGGGAAATTGCTTTGTGAAAATGTGATTAGGCCAAATTAGATACAAATGTGTATATTAGGAGAAATTCTCACTAAAATGCTGGTTAATTTTAAGCACTTAAAAAAAAAATATCACAAACTGATGTGGAAACAGAAAAACTAAACTTCAGATCTGAAAGAAATGAGAAACTGGGAGAAATGGGAATTGATGGATTTACCCATCCCTACCTGCAACACAAGTGTTTGTTTTGGAAAAGGTATGTGACAGGAAAAAATAATCTGTGCTGTCTCTAAGAAATTAAAAGAACTAAAAAAGAGAAAAGGGTTACAAGAGAGTGCTAAGAACAAGGCATCTTTTTAAAATCAGAAAACAACACCAATTTAAATGACAGTATATTTTGTCTTAGAAAGGAAAATCCTTTCATTCCATTAACTGAACAATCGCAGTCATCTAATGGTCAACTGTTGTAACCAGTTTTGACGCTGTATAATTACATGTGGAAAACAGTGATTGATTCAACTTGCTAATTTAATGACTCAAATGGAGCATTTCAGAGTAAGCTGCAACCTTATGCTAGTTAATCTTTGTGGTGTGAAAACTAGTGGGCAGCACCTAATTGCTAGCTACACAAGGGAGCCTGCTAGACTATTCATTAGATATTTGCTAGAAAAACCATTGTTGTTCAGACACAAGCAGCCATTTCCCTTGGAACACCATTTCAATTGTGTTGCTGTTCCCTCATATACTAAACTGAACGATGGCGCCAGTTAGACAGGTGATGCTGAGGCATCCTTTGTTCCTAGTCTGCTTACAACTATGGGTGGTATTCAATTAAGTTTTACACAGACTCACTGAAATTAATGTAGACAACTTAGTCGTATTCATTAATTGAAATGGGAACGACTCTGAGTAAATGTAGTTGAATGCCACCATATGCTCTTTCTCGATCATGTACAACTTAACTGCTAAATTCCATGCACAGTACATGAGTTTGCATTGTTTGCATCATTGAATGCCATCACTGATACATAGCTTGTGATCTCACATAGGAAGAGGTCATTCCTGAGACTTGTGATAACAGTGATGAAAGCCCCACTCTTACTGTACTTTTCTATGTACAGTAGTACCTCGGGTTAAGAACTTAATTCGTTCTGGAGGTCCGTTCTTAACCTGAAACTGTTCTTAACCTGAAGCACCACTTTAGCTAATTGGGCCTCCCACTGCTGCCGTGCCACCGGAGCACTATTTCTGTTCTCATCCTGAAGCAAAGTTCTTAACCCAAGGTACTATTTCCGGGTTAGTGGAGTCTGTAACCTGCAGTGTCTGTAACCTGAAGCATATGTAACCCAAGGTACCACTGTATAAGATGAGGACTTTTCCCATTAAAATAATGTTAAAAACTTGGAGTCATCTTATGCATGGGTAGTTCAGAGTGGGAACGGGTGATTGGTTGCTGCCGCGAGTAGGAGATTGTCAGTAGCAATTGTTCTGGTGATTGTTGGCTGTGTCAAGGGCTGCTGTTGATTGGCTGTTGTTGCATTAATTGGGTGGGCGACTGGCGGCTTCTGTGACGTGTGCTACTGGCAGCGTTGGCCATGCAGGTGAGTGAGCTCAGCAACTATGGGCAATCTCCCCCCATTTTTTAAAATTTGAGTCCCCAAAAATAGGGGACATCTTATACACAGGGACATGTTATACACGAAAAGTAAGGTATATAGATTCTGTGGCACAGGTGAAATTGAGCCTAGTTGAGGTTTGGACCATCTGCTACTACATTTTGAATTTTCCTTGGTCCTGAACTATATCTTGTTGGGTTTCTGTTCCTCTCACTGTGCAGATACGTGGGATTGGTTCATCACATGTCTGTGTTATGCATTCCAGCACCGACTGTTGGAATCACGGGAGCGGATGTTTACTGTACTGTTTCCATTTGTTTTTGCTTTCACTTCTGATTCCTCTCCGAGGAAGACCAGAGAGAGGAGACATGTTTTCTTTTGTTCTGCCTTATGCTTAATAAAGTAGTTTAGTGCTTACAACCCCAGCCTAGCTCTGACTGTGTTTATCTCTGCTGGACTCTGAATGTGTGCTCAAGGTCTCTAAGGCATGAGTCCGTATAAATCATTGGGGAAGGTGGTTTGGAACTCCCTAGACCTGCACGCTGATGGGAGAGACAGGCTGAAAATGTTCCTGTCGTATGCCTGAGGGCCTGTCCTAGCCCCGGCTGACCCGACATATCTATGAATGTGTCATGATTGATGTGGTCCATCAGTGAGGCCCATGTTGGTCACAGGCAGTGCTTTTTTCAGGGGGTGCACAGTACTGGCACCTCTTTTTTCTTGTTGTTATTAAAAAGTGTGGCACTTACTATAACAACCTCATGGTGAGTACCAGCACCTATTTTTCTATAAAAAAAGCACTGGTAACATTCAAATCATATGGGATAGGCAAATTATACCTCCTTGGGGACAGCAGCATTGGAAGGCAAATGATACCGGAATGGGATCCGGTAATAGAAAAGCAAGAAGCATATTGCACAGTAATACGTGAACTGGCCATGTTTTCAGAAGGTCCTTTTTCTTCTGAAGGTGGGAAGGATGGCATTTGTGAGACATGCAGCATAATCCTATGCATGTTTACTCTGAAGTGAGTCCCACTGATATCCATGGAGTTTAGCTTCAAATAAACAATGCATAGGATTGCAGTGTAAGTGGATGTCTCTTTTCTCCTCTGCCCGTTTATGCTTTTATGGAGGCTGATGGCTGTCCAACGCCATGTGCTCACAATCAGAATGCAAGGATTTGCATTTAAAATGAGAACCTGCAGATTTCTGCTCCTTAATCTAGGCAACCAAATGCAAGTATATCACTGTATATATTGCACTGTGCCTACTCACTGCGAAACACCCGAGAAGGGATAGAATGGCGAGTTTCTCCTGATAGCTGTGATGAGATAGACTGATGTTAATCTGGACTGACAGTAATTTATGAATTCAGCATCACTTGTATATTGCCTGGTGTCAAGTATGTGGCTATGCATTTGGAATATGTGCACCCTAGCCACCGAACAGCTGGCTCTCTGCTTTCATCACTGAAGGCACACATGCTGCCTGTAACGACAGCCTGTTCTGTGATACCTGTATTGTGCAAAGTTTGGAGAAGGACCAGCTGTTTGCCTGTAGACCATATGCATTTGGGGGCATTGTTAGCATGGTAACACTTTTGGCTCTTCATCAAAAGTCACTTGGTCTTGTTAATAATATGCAGGCCGCAAAGCTGACAACTAAACCGGTGCTAGTGAAGCCAATACATCTTTCTTAAGTAGAAAAGGAAAGATTGCATTAGAAGGTCTTGGATGCTGATGAGGAGAGAAGAGGCACTTCCTATCACACCCAAAAAGTTGAAGAGGAAGCTGTGCAAGGATGTTAAATGAAAACAACAACAACAGAGTTCCGTTCTGCCTTGTGGATAGAAGTGTTAGCTTTTATATATTTCATACATTTAATTTTATACCACCAACACCACACAAACAGAAATGCTTGCTGCTTCTATCCTACCACCCTAAAGTGAGAAAATCTGGCACAATACCTAGTGTCAGGACAACAGCAGCTGTGTAACAAGCTCATAGAATCATAGAATTGTTGTGTTGGAAGAGACCACACGGGTGGCCGTTTTTAGTTAGTTAGTTTATTAATTTGACAACAAATTAGTCCCAAAATGATTTACAACAAAGAATAAAATATGGGAATAAAAATACTTAAGGATAATTACACAAATCAGAGTAAAAACACAGACTCACTGGTGTTTCCAAAATTCCATTGGCAAGCAAAAAGTCTTTGCCTGGCACTGAAACAATGACACAGGTGGTAGCATGTGGGCCTCGCTGGGAAGAGCTTTCCCTAGGTGTGGAGCAAATACAGAAAAACCCTGTTCTCTCATTACCACCCTCTAGACCTCTGCTATACACACAGAGGGTCTCAGATGATGCTCTCACAACCTGGGAAAGTTCGTACAGAGAGAGGCAGTCCTTTAGGTATAGGAGTCCCTGGCTGTATAAGGCTTTAAATGTCAACATCAGCTCTCTGTATTATTACCATTATTCCCCCACCAGAGTTAACAGTTTCTTACCTGCTGTTCTCCACAAGGTCCCAGGGCAACTTATAGCAATTAAAAAAAAACAAAAAACAAATAGCCAGCATGTGAGCAGTTCTAAAAATATTCACATCAAGTCTCAAAGGGTTAGGGCAAAGGGGTGTGACTTCAGAATGTGATGAAAACTACACAATGAAGGTGCCAAGTGCACCTCTGTGGGGATGGACTTTCACAATTTGGTGACATGCTTCAGGGAATTGGCTTTCTCCCCCCCAGCAGTAGATAAGAGATCAAACGAAAGGAACACCTTACTAGTTAGAATCTTTAATAACCACAGTGAGAGAACGAAGAACACATCTCCTAGAAATGGTGGTGCTCCCAATTAAGGCTTACCCCCTCCACTTCCATCCCTATTAATCTACGTCACTCCTACATCTTGCAGTCTGAGCTTGTATCCTCTGTGCTTTCTGTTCTGACACTTTCTGAGCTCTCTGTGACTTTGGAGAAGGGGGTGGATGCTATCCAGAGACTGTGAATCTGTTAACTCTCTTTCTTCTAGTGTTTCTTCTGCTAGCTGTTCCCCATCCAGTGTTTCCCAGCTTCTGCCTTCTGAACTATGCCCCTCTGCAAACCATTGTTCTAAATCTATGCTGTCCTACTCCTCCTGGGAAGATTCAAGATTGGGGGAGGGGGTAGCTCCAATCATTCTTCCTCAGTGCAGCCCTCCTCAGCACAGTCCCTGACATTTGGGGGCTGTCACAGAAGATGCCCTCTACCAGCCCACCAACCCTGAATTTCTGTGTGGTGGCACTACCAAGAGCTGCTCTTAACAATCAAGAGGGTCTGTAGTGGTCCTGATAGTAGAGGTCTGCACAGGAACCTTTGCTAGTGCGACAGGGTTCCCCTGTTCTCCTCCCCCTGATCCCTCACCAAATTGTTTGGGGGGGGGACTCCCAGAACAACATTCAGGGGAGGAAGAGGGGAGATTTCTCCATCAGGCAAGCAAAACTGAGGTCTCCTCCCTATATGATCAGGAAATATATAGGAATGTCTCATTTTTGTTTTTTCCTCTTCTGAAATACCAATTCCACATTTTAACAACACAGTGATACCTCAGGTTAAGTACTTAATTCGTTCCGGACGTCCGTTCTTAACGTGAAACTGTTCTTAACCTGAAGCACCACTTTAGCTAATGGGGCCTCCTGCTGCTGCCGCGCCACCGGAGCACGATTTCTGTTCTTATCCTGAAGCAAAGTTCTTAACCTGAAGCACTATTTCTGGGTTAGCGGAGTCTGTAACCTGAAGCGTATGTAACCTGAAGCGTATGTAACCCAAGGTACCACTGTACTTGTGCAAAATGTGAGTGCACATGGGGGTGAGATATTCTCTGAACATCCTTTGCCTGTTAACTCTGGTGGCACATTTATTTGCTCTAACAAATGAACATTATGCTCCGATGTGCCAGAGCAGAAGCCTGCCTAATACTCACCTTGCCAATTCCATTTGCTGATTTGCCACACGACAGAGACTTCTCCCCCACCTAACGAATTCTCCTTGCTCCTTTCCAGAGATGGATTGCTTTATCCAAAGAAGGCATGAAGCCATTTGCTGTGAAATATTTCTGTTCAGCACTGCCTAGACTCTTTAAAAAAACCAACCCCTGCATAAATGATAATTGTACTAGTAACATGTTCTTCATTGTTCTCTTCCTGCTTATATTTCAGTTAGGGAAACTCAGAGACAGATGCAACAGCTGCTGCAACTGCTGGAAACTAAGCCTTTTTCATTTTTTAAAAGAACCCCACTCCGACCGACCATCCATGCGCTCTCCTACAGTTACAACACGTTCAGAGAGCACCGAGTTCAAAGGCATACTGAAAGGTCCAACGTTAAGGAGAGGATATTTGAGTCCTTGCGTCCAGACTTTGTGCCTTTACAGAACTCAGGTCAACTGTACGCTTCAAATAACAATCAGAAATAGCACCTAAAAGCATTCTTTAGACACTTTCTTTGCTGGTTCTTTGCTTTTTCTCCAGGGTTGCACACCTGCCATGGAAAATGTCAGCTATGAACCCTGCATGGAGCTTTCACAAAATTATTTCCCACAAATAAACAGCGGCGCATATGCCTGACACCCAGAGGAAGAGGGAAATAAAGGTATTTCCCCTCCTTTGGGGAGGATTCTTTATTCGCTTGATGTGCAAATAGCTGAAGAATAACAAAAAGTTATATAAAAGTTCCCTAGGGAAAGTTGCATTTCTCAGGTGCAGATATATCTATCTGTCTATCTATCTACCCATCTATCTATCATAATATATAATATGAAGGCCAACATTTTGTATCTATAGCTATATAGAGATTATCTACAGCTATATTTCTGATCTAGACAAGACAGAGCAGGGTTGGGCAATTTTTAAAGGTCTCTCTGTGCTGAAGGCTGGATTAATTTTTCTATCTTATATGTGGCACAGCCACATGCTATTACATTGTGCATGCAATTTATATATGCATTTATGCCTCCCTAAATAAATAAATAAATAGAGTGTGATTTCTCCCTGTCCCAGTGTCCATACTTTTCTCAGAAACCAATATGGGAGGGACGTCAGCCTCTTAGTGCTATCGCATTATGATCTAGTGACCCTGAAAATAGGGTCAGAAGGAGGTCTACCTGCTAACTGGAAAACTAATCAATATAATTCCCACCATGGAGTTGGCACACACAGAGCGACGTAAACCTTCACACACACCCCTGCTTCTCCAGCCCAGTCTATGTGCCTCCTTCAACTGAATATAAATGCTAAATTTCAGTACTCAAATAAAATATTGTTATTTTTCCTGAAGTTAAGTTTTGTATTTCGAATGGTGATTATTCTTTCAATAGATGATCTGGATTTGAGATGGCTTAATCAAGTACTAGGACTTGACTTTTTCGTTTGTAAAAGGCATACAAACATATATTTTTTTAAAAAAAAACTTTAATGCTGAAAATGGGAGTAGCATAACAATGGTGAGTCTAACTGCATAAACTAGAGAAACTCCATCAAATAAACCTGGAGCTTCATTTGCATTTACTGTGGGAGGAGAGCAAGACAAAGGGTAAAAGGTCACTGGTGACTAATTTTCTGAAAACTAGCAGCTTGTGTAAGTAATAGAACATTTATTGCATTTCTCTGTCATCCTAGCAATGAGCTAGAAAATCCATAAGAATTCCCAGCTCTAGCCTTTATTAAGGTATAGCCCTGGATTAGTTTAATGTCCAATTTAAAGTCACTACTTGCACCTACTTTGCTTACTTCTCTATACATGAATCATTTTCTCATCCTGTTATTTCCCGCAGTAAAAGTTACTAAAAATAAGTGTTTAAAAATTTAAAAGAAAATTGCTTTTTTTAAAAAAGTGTTTTTTCTGTGTGTGTAGAGTGTGTCCTCTACTGAGATGTAAAAAAAGCAGCATAAAAATATTTTGTTGTTAAAAAAAGAAATCAAAACAGAAGAATGTGTTTTCCCTGGTGTGCATAACTCCTTCCGCTTGGCTTTGGCAAATATTATAATTGGAGTGTGGTCAGTAAAAACCAGGCAGAAGTGATTCTTGAATATTCAGTGCAGGAATCCTTGGACTAGCAATTTGTCCACCTTCAGAGACTTGGCATCAGGACAAATAATTAGACTTTCGGCAACTGCAAACTTTTATTAATTTGCTTGACAGGATAAAGGATGTGGAGGAAAAATGAAATGAGGAAGGGCAGATTCATATAAATTCCTAATCTAATTCCTAATCCTAATCATATCAATTCCTCGAGCTCACCCCCCCACACACACACATGTGGGTCACTTGGAAATTGCTGGGCATCTTGCAAGACAATATAATAAACTTTTTATCTTCAGCACCAGTCTCACTGGCCACATTCACAGCATGCATTTAAAACACTATGGTACCATTTTAAGCAGTCATGTTTCCCCCCAAAGAATTCTGGGAGTTGTAGTTTGTTCCATATGCTGAGATGTGTTAGTAGGAGACCCTTATTCCCCAGAGTGCTTTAGCATTCAATCCCTATTCACTGGGAACTCTGAGAATTGTAGCTCTTTGTGGAATAGGGAGTCTCCTACAATTCTCATCACCTTTAACAAACTTCAGCTCCCATAATTTATGACTGTTCAAAGTGGTATCATAGTGCTTAAAGTTTATGGTATGAATGTAGCCATTGTCAAAGCTAGTCCTGTGTTATGAAAATCCCAGGCTCTAGGCCAGGCTGCTGCCAAGGGCCATTTTAGACCATCCCAGCACCATATTATGAAAACCATGGACCCTGGAATAGGGCCTTGTGTTGGACAGTCAAAATGACCTTGATCTCCATTGTTGGTGGGCGGACTCTCTCTCTCAAGTGCAGGGCAAAGTACAGAGTTTCTTGACTATTCCACAACCTCTTTGTGGACCACCTAAATGGAGGTTGATGTTTATTGTTTGAAAACCTCCAAGGTCTCAAAGGCTGCTGTTGCTTGCCCATCAAATGCCTACTGGACTCCTTGTAAACTGCCTTATATGAATCCTGGAGACAGGGAAGGACTTTGGTCTTCCAAATTTCAGTGCTGCCCTGTATGAGACCCAAATTTGGTTTACATTCTGCTCAATTCAACATGTCGTAGTTGTGGCACCCCTTAGCTCAGTGCCCAGTGTGGTGGAATCAGTCACACTGCCCTAAATCTGCCTCTGCTAGAGATCATTTTAATATTTCCTAAAAACTGCACTGTAGCTGACTGTAGCTCAGCTCCTCTTTTTTCCTAGCATCATACACAGAAGGAAAAGACAATAAACCTGTGAGAAAATCAATTCATCTTATTAATATTCACCAAACACTTCAAGCTTCCCCATCTAGGCTAGCCCCCAGGAGAAAGTTCTGCATGGAACATATAGCTCCTACTGGCTTCTTTTCTTTTACTAATCTCTGCCCCCACCTCCATTTTTGCTTCTCTTTTTCATTTTTCCTCCTCCTCCTCTTTTCAAAGAGTAGTTCACCCTACAGATGACATCAGAACCAAGACTCAAACTCTTTGTTCTCTGGAAACATAAAGTGGCATGTGAAAATAGGAATACTTTCCCTGTACTGCGTGTAAGTTAATTAGATAGAATACTTGTATTACAGTTATTAACTGCATCTAAAATAAACATTAGGATTTGTAATTCACCGACTTCTGAGTTAGTGAAATTGTGTGACTGCAGAAAACCTGTAATTTCTTCGGCCCATGAAGTCAATTCAAGTTTTTATATAGATTGATTTTCTTCCTTTGCTTTTTTTTTTTTTCATTTTGAAGAAGCAGGTCAGCAGCAGGGATGCCAACTTGAATAAAAAATTGTGGGGCCCAGGTAAGCCCCACCATCTGTAATAAATCACATGATGCAGTGCACACAAACTATTTGAATGGGAGTGCCCATCAACTTTGTGGGGGCCAATTCCCCTCAAATATTTTATTCTGAAGTCCCCACAACCCCTAGGAATTGGCTCCTATGCCTAATGTGCTCTTATTGCAAACCACAACATTGGAAACAGACAAGGTCCTTGCGATGATCTGGCCAGCAACATGTCTCCTTGCCCCTTGTCCTGCTCAGATTATAAAAATTTGCAGAGGGGCTACGATCAAGCAGATTCAGAGGGTGTTCAATGCATCCTTGTAGAAGGGAATGATCCTGGCTGTCTTGAAAGATGTACACCACCATTTGCCAGCAACAATGATGCAAGACAGCAGGGTGCAGGTGAACGCACATGCTGCTGTCATCTTCTGCGACTACTAAGTAATGTGTTCGCACCTTGCTGGGCAGAAAAGTCTTTCTGTGAAGTGCATTGACTAAAAGAGATGGATGTTAGGATTTCCAGACTCCAGGAAACATGCCTATATATTCAGGGGAAAATGTTGATGTTGGCCTGCATACCTGAATTGGGTTATTTTTGGATTTCGGCAGCATTCCCAGCATTCCGAACAACAGCATTCCGAACATTGTCCAGCAGCTATGGGAGAAAGGAAACCACAGTCATCAGGCATGCAGCTACTGGAGGATGAATAGGCTTTGCTAATTTGCAGCACAAAATAGAGAGCACATTCATTTACTGTGTGTCCTTAATGGCTGAGGCTGCTATCCTAACCATGTTTACTCAGAAGTTGTGCAATAATTTTTAGGTTGCTATTAATATTTCTAGTTCAGCAGCATGTTTTGAGGAAGCTCTCTCAAACCATTCATGAGCTATGCAACAATATCACTGCTAAGAAATATATCTTATTTCAGCTGTGGGGTGGCGGGGGGGGGGGAGAGAGAGAGAGCATACCGTATCCTGAACACTGGACCTTCTTTCTGCAAAGCAAATGAAAAGAAGTCGTCTCGGATTAAGAAGTGTTGAGTATCAACACCTCCATTTGAACTCAATAGCAGCTACAGTTGCCCAGCATCTCTGAAAACTAAACCAATATTATTTAAAACAACCATTGATTTTGGATGGCCTTCTTAAAATGCTGTTACAGAGCTTGTTTTCTCAGATTGTAAGCACTCAGCAGTTTTTGAAAGACAGACCCTAATTCAGTGTCTCAGGCTTGGCAGCCAGAAACAGAGCAGTTACTTTTCCAAAGGCTGACCCATCCGCCACCAATTGCAAAGTTTGAGCTGGCACTCAGCAGTCAGAGTTTAATTTTGGTTTACTGTCTGCGTAAATTGAGCATTCTGATTTTAGTGCATCTTTGTCCTTAAACTGGTGCCACTGAGGGTGGAATTGGATACCCTGTGGTATCCAGAACCAATCCAAATCTCTCCTGGAGCTGTTATAGATGTCATGGGGACCAATATGTTTTGTCATGGGGCAAACTACAACTAATCAGGGTCCAGGGATGCTCAGCCTCACTGCAGGTTCTCTGTGCAATTGCAGGGCGGGGGCAGAATCTGCAGCGTTTGTTCCTGACATTGGGCAATTGGGACAGATTACCGGTAAGTTTGCTGCCTGCCACACTGGCCAGCAGTCTCCCTGCCTGAGCTGAGAGAGCTGGTCTCAGAGGCTGCGTTGAGCATGCTGCAGGTTGTGTTGACATCACTGGCGTATGCCACGGGGCATGCTGATGTTTCGTGGAGATGCTCCACAGCTAGTGCATGTTCAGTCATTCATTTCCAGAAATGTCGTCGGCTTCTGTGCACAGAGAGCTGAGTTTTTGCTGCTTGTTTCTTGAAGGTGGACTTTTGCTCAGGAACTTGAAGCTCATTAACCAGGAATATTACTGGAAGCTGGGTATTAGGAAGGAAAGATGTTCTCTAAAAATGTTTGAGAATTGTATTCTGAATACAAACATCCTACATTAACTGGACTACTTGTAATTAATGTAATTAATATCATACCCTAATTTGAGCTGGGGTCTAAATACAACGTTTTCAAATGCATTACCTTGCACTAAGTTGTCCCAGCATGAAAGACAAAAATAGAAGTTATTCAAAATAAGTCTTCATTGGCTGATACTATGATGTGGTCATCAGGATCATTTGATGTCAAACCATAATTTACTATGAAATATGGGGTCTAATCCCCCCCAAACACATCATGATTCCACAAGATTTGTCAAAGGACTAAATAAGAAAGCCAATGTGCTATGGTGGATTGAATTGGATTTGGCCAGGACCATGTGGATTTAAACTTCCCTCCATCAATGAAGCACCCTGGATAATTTTGGACAAATCACTCATCTCCCAGCATAACTTCCCTCCTGGGATGGCTTGAGAATATGTGAAGCGACCCCATCAATTTCATAAGAATGCAAAATGGCACCCAAACCTTTAAAAGTTAAACCACAAATCTAAATGCATGCATTAGAATCAACCTTAATCCATACTGTTTGACAAAATACATTTCTGATTTCTCTTTTTTTAAAAAAGAAGGATTAAAATATTAAAATGATGTTTTAATTATACCTTTTGTCTAGGGTCATGCTTGTTTTACCCAATACTTATTGTTAAAAATTCTTTTATTCCTAAATCCCCCAGGATGCAGTCACGAAGTGGCAGTGTTATGAACTCCTGACCAGAAGAACAAAGGCAATCACACAGTGCCTGCGTATTTATGATCTGTTTTCACAGCATGGAACTTATTTCAAAACCACCTCTCTCGTTGAGTTGTGCAGTGAAGTTTTCCTTCCCCTGGGCACAAGTCTTCTGTCTCACTGGCTTCAATAAGTAACTTTTTATTGTTTCTAATCATGTGCAAATGTGTTAAAATTGGTAGTTTTTAGCAAACAGTTATGGAACATATTACCGTAAGGCATTTGTTCATGGCGTGACAATTATTGGCCCTCGGCCATTTAAATGTTTTATTTAATAATGTGGGAATTTCAGTGTGTTTTCCTTTCATTATTTTTAACTTGAAAACAGAAACAGAAAGCTCCTTCTTTAAAGTTAAAACTTTACCGCCGAGAGTCTGTCAAAAGCAATATAAGCATCTGGATTTTAAAAAGGGAGCTTTTTGCAGGATGTTAATTTAATATACTGGCATATTTCATGCATACTTTTTATATTTTGTATGCTTGAAGCTACCTCGACAGTGACCACCCAGAAATAAGAGACTTCTTTTCAAGATCCCAAACTTAGGAGCACAAAAAAGCTGTCCATGAAATGTCGTGACTCTAATCTAAGGTGATACTTGCCAACCTAAGGGGCTGAATTACAGTATAATGTTTCAGCTGACCCCACAACATATCTATGTATACCATAAAAACAGAAGAGAGAGAGAGAGGGGGGGGGCAGGCATGACAAACACTCTAAGCTTAGATTTCCTATGAAATAGACTTCCATGACAATCCCATTTTCAATAGGCAACTTGGGCTTCTGTCTTGAATTGCATACAACTCTGTGGAACAATTTCTAGTTGTTGGGTTTTGTTTTGTTTTTTGAAGTGAAGGGACCCCTTTTATCCAAAAAGAGACTCCAGCTCCACTTTGTATACCGTGGGTCACATTGCCATGAAAACTCTAATGGACTTGGATTACATCAGATATTTACACTGCATTTTACCGATTTGGACCAACATTTCTCCCAATGTAATTTTGATTTACCCTTCTAGTATGTTGCCAGACAGAATGAAGGTCATTCTCCCTCCCTTATCAAGATCTTTATTCACTACTGCCAGGTTTGCAGATGCTGTCAACTGCACTGCTATGGGGTGGCCACCACAGGAGGCCCAGCTAACAGCATTCTCAAACCTGGCAGTAGTGAATAAAGAACTTGATAAGAAATATTATAAAATATAATGGGAATGCTGCTTTACCTCAAAGCATCTGTTCAACAAAGGCACTGGTCACACTTTTTTGTCAAAATGTTAAATAAATGGTGTCCTTACCTTTGCGAACATTCATTTTCTTTGTTTTTTCAAAAAGCTGAAGCGTTTAAGGGATATTCCCAGCAAAATGTGATGTGTTTGATATGACACACAGAGACACACACAAAGCTGAGGCATAGCTAGAAACATGCAAGTCAATTAGATCAAAGCAACAATAATCCTAACAGCAAAATGAAAAGTTATATTTCTTCTGGGCAGCTTTGTGTCAGTGGGATCTGTGATTTCCTGTCCTTGAGAACATCGGCTTTGAAAGATCTGCCTGTCTTTCTGCCATTTTTATGGACTGAGAAGGAAGAGAAAGAACATTTCCTCCTTTTCCATTTCACGCAATCGGGTGCCAGCCCACCCATGAGACGGGGTGAAGCAGCTATTTCGGGTGCCTTGTCTGGTATGCCACCTCAACTGTTGGTGGAAAAACAGCACCAGTGGAGAAGCAGAACTTCCATAAGCACCAAATTCTGGCAAGGTCTGCCTGAGATCTCATTGGAACCTGCACTACCACATAACCTAGATATGGGAGTCTTCAGTGGGGGTGGTAATAATAATTTAATAATTTATTATTTATACCCCACCCATCTGGCTGGGTTTCCCCAGCCACTCTGGGCGGCTTCCAACTGAATATTAAAAACAATACAGCGTCAGACATTAAAAACTTCCCTAAACAGGGCTGCCTTCAAATTTCTTTTAAAAGTAAAATAGTTGTTTATTTCCCTGACATCTGATGGGAGGGTGTTCCACAGGGCAGGCGCCACTACCGAGAAGGCCCTTTGCCTGGCTCCCTGTAACCTCACTTCTCACAGCGAGGGAACTGCCAGAAGGCCCTTGGCACTGGACCTCAGTGTCTGGGCTGGATGATGGGGGTGGAAATGCTCCTTCAGGTATACAGGATTGAGGCCGTTTAGGGCTTTAAAGGTCAGCACCAACACTTTGAATTGGTGTGGCATGGCAGTGGTGGGGGGGACGGGACGACACAGTACTTCCTGATTCACCTCAGGTGACAAAAGATGATGCACTACTCCTGTGCCCAGTTATCACCCAATTGCTGGATCATCACAAATGAATTCTAAGCACACATTTACTGTGTTTCCACTAGCATTTCTTTGTATCCACTCCCATTATTTCCCCACTTTTCAGGTCACACACACAAAAATTACATCTTAAGGAGAATCAGGCATAAGTAGCCATCCTCCTCACTGCTGTAGTGTGGGCACATGAAGGCTAAGTTGGAAGTGAGTCCAAGATGTAGGGAGTGTTTAAAGTCTGCGCGGCACAAAAGTTAAGATGGGAACCTTAATCCATAATTGCTAGACTTTTCAATGCATGGGCAACTCTTTAAATGCCTTACCCCTTCACTCACACCAAAGGGTTTTTTGATCCTAGAACATACATTCTTCAGAGAGATACAATGGCCTCACTTGTTCCTACTCCTCCCCGTGCCAAATCTCTCATCTGCAGCGCAACCCACTTCTTATTACGTTACCATGCAAGTTTCAAACAAGGGCTGTTCCAAAATTGAAAATCTTACAGTAGGCCAAAACAGAGAGAAAGGGGATGAATGGGAGAAACTCACATAGTTTGTCTTTCAAAATGCTCCCTGAGTGGTGGGGAAGGACCCTCCATTTATGTTTCTTTTAAATAAACACAGATATAACTAAATATATATTGGCAGCAGTATTTATAGACTCGGGATATCCAATATTTCTGGAGGAACAACTTGCCAGGAGCGCAACAGCTGCATCTAATTTCCATAAAATGGAGCAGATTGTTTCAGCTGCCCTTTAATATGAAGGCAAGGCCCACTGAGTATATCCAGTATTTGATGGTCTCTTCTGATCCAAGTATTTTGCTCTGTGCAAGGTAGCTGGTCCCTCTATCTTGATGGCCCATGCATGCTCCTGGACGCATTAATATATTGCCATTCTCTCTCTGACACTTCCCATTCCATGGGCTGGAAGCACAACTGAGCAGCGTGGTGAGGTCCAGGGGGCATGGCCAAATTCTGAGGGGATGCAACAAGGTGTCCCCACACAGGTGCCAGCTTCTGCGAGGATGCCCACCCCACCCTGGTGAAGGCAGCAAAGCAGTCCATTGGTAGGCTGTGTCAGGAGTGCGTGCAGGAGCCAGGCCCTGTGACAAATAGGACTTTGCAGGACTGGGGCCTTCCTAAGTTTGTTCTGAAGAGGCAAGGTGCGGCCACACAGGTGAGGCCAATTGGTAACTCACAGCACCTGGTGGCAAGATCCTCAGACCCTTGACTTCGTGACTCCTTGCTTCTTGATCCTCGGACCCTTGGCTTCTTGACTCCTGGCTCTCTGACCCTCAGACTCTTGGCCTCCTGACTCCTGGCTTCTGGACTCCCGTTCCTGCTCCCACCCCGCCATCTTGCCCCCAGTCCCAACGTCCCCAGCCGGGACTTCGATCGCCTATGAACTGGACCGTGACAGGCTGCCGCTGCCCAGGCACATCCTGGTGGGTCCCATCTTCTGCTCCCCAACCTTCCCTGCCTGCCTGCCTCTGGGGGTCTCTGTGCCCTGGAGCCCAGTGTGGACTTGCTGCCACTTCCCCGGCAGAGGCTGGAAACTGCGGAGGCTCTGTGCAGGCCGGGCAGAGGGCTCCATCTACCTTCCTTGTGCTCGCAAGGACAAATTATTGAGGCCAGGCTTCTCTTCAGTCTACAGGCTAGTAGGGGGGTCACTCAGGTGGCATTAGTGGCTTGCCTCCCAGTACAACCCACACTACACTGCTGCAACTGAGACTATTTGGAAAGCAGCAAATCTGAGTATCAGCTGTTTATACACAGAAAGATTTTGGAAAGATTCTCTTTGCTATGCATATGCACCAGACACATGGAGAAGCTTTGAAGGATCATAGAATTGTAGAGTTGGAAAGGCACTCAGGGGTCATCTAGTCCAACCCCCTGCAAAGCAGGAAGCTCGTCTAGATGGTACATGACAGATAGCCATCCACAATATTTCCTGGGGTGGTACCTGAGATCAAGGAGCAGGTTTGGCTACAATTAGATACCACAGTGAATCAAGACGATGGCATGAACTTTTCAAAACTGCTCTGATTATTTTTAGCTTCTTAGAATTCCCAAGCAGCTCCAGGTACCAGTCACAAATGAAGCTGATCAGCGCGCCAAAAACAATACATTAAAAGGGAAGTGTCAGAGGTGCGGCAGTCTCTATATGCACACAGACTTCCCTGAGTCCAGGAATTCAGCAGGATCAAGGTTTCAGTAATGTGTGGATGGCCAATGTGATTGGAGCTCTCCTCCATGAAAGACTGAGCCACAAGACCTAAAACTGCATGAAACACATTCCATTTAAAACAAACCTTTCTCCTATCCAACTGACAACTGATTTCTCATCTGCCTCTGGATAAAATAGAAGTGCATGCTTGGTTTGCCCTGTTGTTGCAACATCTTTGGTTCTTCACAAAGAACAAATTCCCGAGGCTTCCTCACTCAAAGGCCCACCTTTTCCATGAAGCCTTTGGTACAACTATTTTACCCCACATAAGTAAGCCCAGGTAAATGTATCTGTCATGAAGTATATTCTTCCCTAGATACTGCTTCCTAGTCCTACTTCTCCCTCCCATTGCTGTTGTTTCCTCTGTGTCGGGCTTCAGAGGGTAAGTTCCCCAGGCCAGGGGCTGTTCCCTTTAACACTCTGTAAAGTGCCATGCATATCAATGGTGTGATATATATTTTATTTATTTACTGGACTTATATGATGCTATTTTCTCCAAGAAGCTCAAGGTGGCTTGCAGAGTTCTCTTCTCTCCTCATTTAATCCCCACAACAAGCCTGTGAGGAAGGTTAGGCTGAGAGGCAGTGACTGGCCACCCAGTGATATACATAGAGGTTTGGGCTGTGGCATCTTCTTGCCATGTGCCACCAGGTCTGGCTGGCCTTCAGTTCCAGGGTTCTACAAGTCATCACTGTTGTTGTGAAAGGCTTGTTGGGTTTTCTTTCTTTCTTTCTTTCTTTCTTTCTTTCTTTCTTTCTGTCTGTCTGTCTGTCTTTTTGCTTATATCCTTCTGCACAGCGCCATGTTCATTCAATAATAATTTTATTATTTATACCCCGTCCATCTGACTGGGTTTCCCCAGACACTCTGGGCAGCTTCCAGTGAAATATAAAAAATAATAAAATGTCAAATATTAAAAACTTCCTGATACATTCATAGTGCAAGGCAAATAAAATAGATGTTGTATAAATGAATGAATGAATAAATAAATAAATAAATAAATAATATAGTATGAACACATATAGTAAATGGGGCTTTGCATTGCAATATTGTTTGATGTCCAAGCCAGCCTGTGATGTTCTCCTCTTTCGCCTTCCATGCTTCCAAGCAGCCATCATCCCCAATATTTGATAGAGCAGGTTGATATTTAATATCATAGATTGCATAACAGGTCAAATGTGCAGATCAGAGGAATTATGGAGTGCCTATTATCTGGGATTCACTTTTACAAGCCTACAAAGTATTATTTATTGTTCCGTGACTGCTACCAGTTGGCTGATGATGTCACACTTGGCTTTTTCCACATCTTTTTCTGTCACCCTGGTTTCAACCGAGGGAAACTCTACACTGTGGCAAAAAAGCAGGAAGATGTCAGAAAGCATGTGCTCTGATTTATCACACCCCAAACATTCCGAGAACACAGACAGTATGTAATGCCTGATAGAGTGCTTTTGCATAAGCATATCAGCAGTTCTCTCCCCCTTTGTCAGTAGTACTAGATAAACGGGAGAGTTCCTGTTCTCTGGTGTCTCAGTCAGAAGACCTGTCAGCAGCTCTGTGATGACCATCTGGGGGAATCAGACTCTTGGCCCAAAGCAAGGTGACGTAATACTCAAGGAGCTTTGGCAAGGACACGGTGGATTAGGTTAAAAACCTATCATATTTGTTAGCTAACTGGATGACAGCATTGGAGCGCACAATAAAATGCTTTCATTGATGCTTAGTAAATCCCCTGAGTTCACCACACTTGCGTACATGTTGAGCTCATCTTCTAGGCTGGGATGGAGCTCAGAAAAAGCTAGCTCCCCTTTTGTCCCAAGAATAAAATGTCTCTGTCTATCTATCTATCTATCTATCTATCTATCTATCTATCTATCTATCTATCTAGGGCATGATCACAACCCAAATTTTATTGGGAGAGTTAAACATGAGTATGGCCAGCAGTCAGGGATGATGGGAGTTGTAGTCAAGCAACATCTGGAGGGTCAAAGGTTTTCCACCCCTGATTCATTCCATTAATATCTTTGGCAGCAAATCTTGCACTTCAGTGGATTTATTTATTTTTAACCAAATAACAGAGCTCCAAAACGAAAGCTTTTAACAGAACTCCAAAACAAAAGCACAACTCTATCTTTTAGGATCTTCACTGGCTCTCAGTATGTTTCTGAGCACAATTCAAAGTGTTGGTGCTGATCTTTAAAGCCCTAAACGCCCTCATCCCAGTATACCTGAAGGAGCATCTCCCCCTCCATTGCTTAGCCTGGACACTGAGGTCCTCCTCCGAGGGTCTTCTGCTGGTTCCCTCACTGTGAGAATTGAAGTTACAGGGAACCAGGTGGAGGGCATTCTCGGTAGTGGCTCCCTCCCTGTGGCATGCCCTCCCTTCAGGTGTCAAGGAGATAAAGAATTACACAATGTTTAGAAGACATCTGAAGGCAGCGCTGTATTGGGAGGTTTTTAATGCTTGATGTTCTTATTACATTTTTAGATATGCTGTAAACTGCCCAGAGTGGCTGGGAAAACACAGCCAGATAGGCAGGGTATAAATAATAAAATTGTTGTTGTTGTTATTGTTCTTTCTTTCTCCCATCTTTGCTTCCCTGAAACAATCATAGGAACTGTAGTTCATTAAGCGTGCTGGGAATTGTAGCTCTGTGAGGGGCACACTATATTGTGAGTGTGACCATATGCATACATACTTGGGAGTAAGTTTCATTGAACTCAATAGGGAAGGTATTTAGAGGATGATGATAATGATGATGATGATGATGATTTCCATCTAACTGGGTTGCCCCAGCCATTTTCGGTGGCTTCCAACAAATTAGAAAACCACACACACACACACACACAAATCAAACATTGAAAACTTCCCTATACAGGGCTGCCTTCAGATGTCTTCTAAGTCAGATAGTTTTTTATTTCCTTGACATCCGAAGGGAGGGCATTCCACAAGGTTGGGCACAGCTACTGAGAAGGCCTTCTGCCTGGTTCCCTGTAATCTCACTTCTTGCTGAATGATAGGGGTGGAGACGCTTCTTCTGGTACAGTGGTACCTCGGCTTAAGAACTTAATTCGTTCTGGAGGTCTGTTCTTAACCTGAAACTGTTCTTAACCTGAAGCACTACTTTAGCTAATGGGGCCTTCTGCTGCCGCTGCGCCGCTGCTGCACAATTTGTGTTCTCATCCTGAAGCAAAGTTCTTAACCCAAGGTAATATTTCTGGGTTAGCGGAGTCTGTAACCTGAAGCATATGTAACCCGAGGTACCACTGTACTCAGTATAAGGCACAAATGGAGAACCTGTAGCTTTCCAGATAGAACAGGACTAAAAACCATCCCTAACCATTGGCCAAGCTGCCTGGGTAATGGGATTTAGAACTGAACAACCTCTGGATAGCCAAGGGATCCCTATCCCTCTTGCAAGGCAACATCATAAGTTCCAGTATAAACCTTGAATCAGCACGTAAAGGATTTGGTGGCATGTGCATTTATGTCGTAGCCCTGTTCCTGTAGAGCCAGTGTGGTGTAGTGGTTAAGAGCGGTAGTCTCGTAATCTGGTGAGCCGGGTTCGCTTCCCCGCTCCTCCACATGCAGCTGCTGGGTGACCTTGGGCTAGTCACACTTCTCTGAAGTCTCTCAGCTCCACTCACCTCACAGAGTGTTTGTTGTGAGGGAGAAGGGAAAGGAGAATGTTAGCCGCTTTGAGACTCCTTCGGGTAGTGATAAAGCGGGATATCAAATCCAAACTCTTCTTCTTCTTCCTCATACTGAGAATGGTGTGCAGTGGATCATGGTTAGGATACTGTCATGCACCATCAGTTTTTGAAACCTCTCCATTTCCAAAGGGGTTTGCCATGTGGAGTGTGGGATGGGGATGTTATTTGAGAACTACAAGTCCAAAGCCTTCTTGGGATCCTGGCCAGTGTTTGCTTTTGTGTTTATTTGTAAGACTTCCTGCCAAGTTGCCACAAGCAGGCAGTTCTCCCAGCTGAGCTCCGTTGCACTCTGCCAACTTCTCTGAAACTGACACACATCTGCAAGGCTGGCTTGTGTCTTCTCAGCAGAGTAGTGCTACTTTCCAAGCAGTGGAGTATCCTTGCTTCACTCCACAAACCCAAGACCTGCCTTTTAAAGCAGTCTGGAGCTTTTGACCCAGGAACCGAAGCCAGCCAGACCTGGCAGCCCATGGCAAGAAGATGCTACAGCCCAGGCTTCTAATACCTGAAATGCTATGTCACAAAGACATGGAAATGCCAAGAGAAAAAAACAAACAAATAATTTTTAAACATCAGTATTTTTCATCAGAAAAATAGATCACATACTTCCTCCATTTGGACTAAATGACTTTTGTGGTCCCTTCCAAATCTACAATTCTGTGAATTTTCCAGAGAATAACATATCACTTGTCTCCCCCCCCCCCCATTCTTTTTTGCCCCACTTTTCTAAACAAACAAAAATGGGCCGGTGGGGGGGGGAATCTAGGGGTCAACCCCACCCTCTGGGCCACCCACAATAACATCCCTTCCTCTTCCTTAAGACAAGTGGTGGTATAGCTTCGACTTGCAAAGGATGGATGCTATAACAAGCTTGTGGCCAGCACTGATGGCTACATTGCTCAAAGGATAGCCAAGGTTGCAGAGGTTTGTGAGTGTTGAGCAGGACACTAAAAGAGAATCAGATTCAGTTACATTTTCAGCATTGGAAAAAAGCAGAACTCTAAAACACATTCTGAAAAGTTAATTAGAGGCCTTATTTGTTCCACATGCTTGTTAGGTTGTTATTGAAACAGATTTTCTTTTATTTGAACATTTGGGTAAGTATAATTGACTTTAAAAGCAGTCCTGCTGAGCTGCATTTGCATAGCCTAATTAGTTTAACATGTTCAATTTTAGCTAATACATTTTTCAAATACATCCTTGAAAGGGGTGGGTGGAGAGACAAATCTAGAAAAATCTAACATCTGTGGCTTTAAGGTCACCAAAAAAGAGAGGGGAGGATAAGAAGTATTTATGCATGCTGACTAAGGAGAAAAAATGCAGTTTCAGGGTGTGGTAAAGAATGCATACTTGGTTCCTTCAGTGCAATGGAGAGAGTCAATCAATGTTCAAGGAATTAGGCAGCTTTAGGGTCAGATTGTAAAAATCCATAACCCGAATAATTTGAATGGGAGGGTGAGATGCAAAAAACAAAAAGTTCGAAAAAGTCAATAGTACTACATGAATTCATTAGAACAAACATGGCGGGGGGCCGGGCAGGATATGTGATGGAAAAAAAGAGGCACCAACTTCTAGGAAAAACAAAGAAAAGTGTGAATATAATTTGTGGCTGAACCAAATTTCCCCTTTGGAGAATTTTTTTTTGGGGGGGAATAATGGCTTCTATCCAACTAAGTTCTACTCAGAGTAGACCCACTGAAAGGAATAAACCAATGTAAATAATGTCCTTTAATTTCATTGAGTCTACTCTGGTGTGTCTAACACTGGCTATAACTCAATTGCTGTAACTAAAGTAGAAATACAATACATCCCACAATATTGGGGAGAACTGTAGCCAGATGACTCGCACTTCTGCTTAGTTTGCTGTCCAGATATTAAGTGTTGGTTGGCAGCTTCAAGGTCCCTCCTGTCCCCTAAGAAAATCAGATTTGAAATGGGTTCCCTTTAAACCCAGGGTCCCTTCAAATGGAGAGCTGTCCTTTGTAATGAAACCGGAAAAAAATAGTAAGATTAGCACTCATGCTGAGGATAACATGCTTCTAGACACTGAGATACACAGAACAGGACCAGAAAGCTGCCTTCTATAGAGTTGTACCACTGGTCCATCTCAGTACTGTGGACACTGACAGGGGAGTGTCTCTCCAGGGTCTTGGACAAATAATATTTCCAATATTTTCTGAAGAGGCCAGGGTTTGAAGATGCCAAGATATGAAGCATTCAAATCGCTCTGCCACTGCAGTACGGTCCTTCTCCATTTCCTGAACTAGCTTTTGTGCAATATACAAGCAAAAATCATCCATATTTGGAACACCATTTCTCTGAGCTACTACTCTGAGCATGTGGACCTTTTCAGAGGCAACCAATATATATGGATATACATTTAAAATGGACTACATGGAGTGTCGTGGTGCCCACCAAAATAGACCCTAAGTAGGATGGGCGCAAGAGCTGACATTTCCGTAGAAAAGAATTGGCCAGCTGTTGAGTGTGGATTACTCAAGAATAAGCACCAATAAGCAGCGTTAAAGTGGAGAATTCACTGTAGACCTATAAATAATCACACAAAAGCATGTGGAGTCTCCATAAGACCCTCTGTTATTTACTTAGGGAGTCATCATGCTGGAAAAGGGAAAGGGCTTTTGCTTAAAAGCAAACAGGAAAACAAACAAACAAACCCACCAATTCATGGGGCTGTCAAATAAAATGAAATGGAATGGAATGTGAAAGTGCAAAAGTCCTTCAGCATTATAATATGGAGACAGTCTTCTAAAGCATCATCTCAGCCTCACCAGGGATTTTGACACCTCCACTTGACTGAAGTTTTAATCACATCTGAATGTCATTAAATACACACACACACACACACACACACAACTACTGATCAGGCAATATCAGAATCAGATTTATTCATTCATTTTCAATATTTATATCCCACTCAATAACAAAAGTTCTCTGGGCAGGTTGTAAATGATTTAGATCAGTTCCTAGCATTTCTTCAGTGTTGTGGGAGATGCTGAACCACTCTGGTAATGTAAAAATTGGAAGCCAATTAGGAGGAATAGATGATGTCAAACTTCTCATTCCATCACTAGCTTTTAAGGCTTCCTACATTACCAGGGCAGGTGGGAAGGAGCCAAGCCTTATCAACTTTCGAACGATGCTTTATAAACCTTCCATTGTTGTAGAATTCAGCAGTCAGAATTCAGCAGCTCACCAGGCAAGACAGTTTGAGCAAATAATCCTGATCTGACTGCACTGACTGCCAATTAGTTTCTGGGCCCAATTCAAAGTGTTAGTTTTGACCTATAAATCCTTAAATGGCTCAGGACCCCCAGTACCTCAAGGACTACCTCTCCCCATATGAATCCATCAAGACCCTGTAGTCATCATCTGAGGTTCAGAGAATAACAACACAAGAACGGGCCTTTTCTGTAGTGGCTCCCCATTTGTGGAATGCTGTCTCCAGGGAGGTTTGCCTGACACCTTCATTACATAGCTTTAAGGACCAGGCAAAAGCTTTCCTCTATAACCAGATATTCAGCCTTTAACTACCTGTGGCTTTTTAGAAGTGGGTGGGATGTTGTTTATTTGTTTGTAGTCACTTTGGGTCACCCTGAGCAAGACAAAGTAAGTAACAAATCTAATAATAATAATAATAATAATAATAATAATATATCCCTTTCTCTAGGTTCTCTAGTGAAAGGAGTCTGAAGGTTGGTTAAACATTTTCTTCCCAGGTTTCAAAAGGTGCTAGTTTAGCTGATACTTCTGTGATTATGCATTTTAATGCTTTGCATTTGAAAGGCAAGATACCAAAAAACTTACTCTGAATACTTGGTGTACACTAAAACCATCACCTAAAGTTTAATTGATTCATTGAGAACCTTATGTTAGATGGAGTTAAGTTGTTACACCACTGTAGTTGTTCATTTAACTATCACCCAGCCTAAGCTGAAAACTTTCAAGATGCAAATTAGGCCCTGAAGCTTTTCCTCATCATTGATCACTCCAGGTGGGAGGGAATGGTAGTAAATAGAGCAGCAGTGTCCCAAAATTAAATTATCATCTCTTAAGGGAAGCTCTCTGAAGATCCTGCATGTGTATTTACATATATATGCACACCATCTCTTTGCAAACACATTATAGTGGTCTCCCTGCTGTCCATGAAACCAGTGCAGGGTCACTCTGCTATAAGAGAAATCCTTCCAGTAGCACCTTTAAGACCAACTAAGTTAGTTCTTGGTATGAGGTATCTGAAGAAGTGTGCTTGCACACGAAAGCTCATACCAAGAACTAACTTAGTTGGTCTTAAAGGTGCTACTGGAAGGATTTTTTTTATTTTGACTATGGCAGACCAACACGGCTACCTATCTGTATCTGCTATAAGAGGTTAGAGAACTGCAAACCAGAGATTTCTATCTACTTCCCAACATCTGTATATGAAACATGCACAAACCCCTCTACGTGAAATGATAGCACAGCAAATGCAGTTACTAAGATTGAATTCTGGTCAATTTTTTTATATGCAAGAGTCTTCAGATGAAACAAAAGGCAATTCCAAATAAATGCTGTGATTTCTCTAACGTTTGAAAGATGGCCCCTTCTAAGGATTTATATAAAAAAAGAATAAAATACATGGATTAAAAACATTTCACTCAGTTATTTTCTGCACTTGATGCCAAATTCATAGTATCAGAAGATTACCCTTAAATATTACATTTTTTATTTTGCAAATTAGGAAGGAATTTTTAAAATTGATGTAGGGTAAAAGAACCAGACATTTAAATAATGCAGTGAATTATTATGTATTCACCTGTGCCAGTGATGTGTGTTTTGCTTTATCTCCATGCTAATGATTAAATGGCATGTAAATACCTTAAATCAAATAAATAAATAAACAAATAAATATATTGGATTTCATTTTGCCAATCTCTTTGGTCTCTTTTTAAAGCAACATAAGACGGCAATCTCATATTCCTTTACCTGGGAGTAAACCCCATTGGACTTGCATAGTAGTTCACCTGCATGGGATTACCCTGCAATTGCTTTAGATTTGGGACAGACATAAAGTGAGCAACAGCAGACATTTCCAGGGCCGTTTCCAAGTGCCAAACAGACTGAGGAGTGCAATCCCTAAAATAAAACAGAAGTTTATGTAGATAATTATTCAACACCCAGCCTTGGCCCTGTGAATAAAAAACACTTGGGGCTTAAAATTAATTTGGCCAGGCACACAGTCCATTTAGTTAAAATAATTACTCATTCAGATTAATTGCACACCTGATTCTAAAATAAACCTCACAGCTTAAAACATTATGCAAAGGCTAGGATGTTAAGACACTGGTGGTAAGTACAATCAGAAAGATACAATTATTTGTTCACCATAGACTTGATAGGAATGCTTATAGCAACTATGCCTGGCCTCCAGGGGTTTTGGAAATCAGATGCCATTCATTGCGGGAGAGAGAAACTCTACGCCTAGTCTGACAATCAGTGAAATAAAAGGCTGGAGCTGGAGGGATGGGCGGGAAGGAGATACACAGAAGTATGGCATTCCAAGAGTATGGCAGGATTTCAAATCCTCACTCGATCCCTAGATGATGCCCTCGTGTACCCCTATACATTCCCCACCGCATGGGAAGGGAGAACTCAGTACAGACACCCCATTTCCCAATCCCACAGATTCTTAATATTCATATTTATTCCTCTTCTGGACATCTGGGCTGGGATGGCTCTGGTGTTGTTGTTTTTTTGGCACAGTGAATTAACTGTGAACTGTCCCCTCAAGGGCACTTAAGAGTCTTGCTGGTGAGTTCTACATGACCTTGTTTGATAGCCCTGACAGTTACCAGCACATGTGTGGAAACTAAATCTAGTAGTTGAGGTTCAACACACAAGCTTGGGAAGGAATAGTTTATACGAATTGATTAAGCTCTATCTGTAACTTAGAATGTCCCATTTGAGAGGAGGTCTTGTTGTTGTTACTATTTTTGTATTTTTTGTTTTGTATTGTAAACCGCTCTGTGCTCCTCAAATGATGGGTGGTATAGAAATTTAATAAATAATAATAGAAATAATAATGTGCAAACCTTGAAGAGGAACCATGAGTCAGAACAGTCAATCCTACTGAGCTAGAGGGACCAATGACCTGACTCAGGTCTGTGTGTTCAGTGCATTTACGTTTGATTTCACTAATCTCTTCAATGACTTGCTTCAAATGATATATGCACATTCAACCAAACTACCGTATTTTTCGCTCTATAAGACGCACCAGACCACAAGACGCACCTAGTTTTTGGAGGAGGAAAACAAGAAAAAAAATATTCTGAATCTCAGAAGCCAGAACAGCGAGAGGGATCGCTGCGCAGTGAAAGCAGCAATCCCTCTTGCTGTTCTGGCTTCTGTGATAGCTGCGCAGCCTGCATTCGCTCCATAAGATGCACACACATTTCCCCTTACTTTTAGGAGGGAAAAAGTGAGTCTTATAGAGCAAAAAATACGGTACTTTATAAAATGAGATTGGTTCATGTCTGGTGCAAAGCATAGCAGCCATGATGGCTATACTTTGCCTCCACAGTCAGGGGCAATATCACTCCTGAATATCAGTTGTTGGTAACTGTAGGAGCTTGGATCCCGTTTGTAGGTTTCCTGCAATGTGAGAAAAGGGTGTTGGACTAGATGGAACATGGCATTGGTCCAAAAGGAGCTTATGTTCTCTCCTTAAAAAGAAAGAAAACACAGAATAGGGGACACTGAGCCAGAATGCCTGAAGATCTGAAGGCAATAGGTTAAGCAGAAATCAATATGCAGGGAGGTTTCTCTCCCCACTCCCACCCAACTAGAGAGCATATAAAGATGGCTCCCCCAATGAAGCTTGAGGTGGTATAGTTTTACTGTTTGATTCTGCTGATTGTATAATTTGTTCTTTATCAGGTATAGATAACAGCTCAGTACTGAAGTCAATCTCATTACCATCACAGAAGGTCAATGAAGTACAGGATCTTATAGTTGATGAAGTGGTGGTCTGTGTACATGAGCCTAACATTGATCTTTTATCTCATCAATAACCCTTATAGATATCAAATCTGTAAGTATTTTGAATAATAACTACATCATGATCATAACTGTCAACGTTTGTCCTTCATTCTTTTAAAACGCTTTAACACGCTACCCATTATCTTGCTGGTGGTGGTGAGTCTCACAAACCCAGATGACCTAATATTAAAGCCTGCAAACCACAGAGATGGTAATGTGCTAATTTCAATAATTGAGGCCAAGATGAACTCACTGGTCATGGCATGACTCCCATCAAAAGCCAACCCAGGTTTTCTCAAATTGCCAGTGACCAATTCTAGGAAAAAAAATTGTATTTTTGTGTGTGTGTGTTTTTACTTTGTCAACACCAACTACTTTTCATGTGTTCTGATCCTGATACGCACATGAGGATGGGGTTCAGTCTGTACCACATGTCATGTTCTGTCACTATGTTCCACTTCTTGGTTGTTTCCAAAAATGTTATTTATATCACTACAGGATATTGCTGCAAGAGGTGGGGACTTCAAGATTATGTACATTATTCTCCCATTCATCTTTGCAACATCCCTGTTAGGTGTTGTCGTTTAGTTGTTTAGTCGTGCCTGACTCTTCGTGACCCCATGGACCAGAGCATGCCAGGCACTCCTGTCTTCCACTGCCTCCTGCAGTTTGGTCAGACTCATGTTAGTAGCTTCGAGAACACTGTCCAACAATCTTGTCCTCTGTTGTCCCTTCTCTTTGTGCCCTCCATCTTTTCCAACATCAGAGTCTTTTCCAGGGAGTCTTCTCTTCTCATGAGGTGGCCAAAGTATTGGAGTCTCAGCTTCAGGATCTGTCCTTCCAGTGAGCACTCAGGGCTGATTTCCTTAAGAATGGATAGGTTTGATCTTGCAGTCCATGGGACTCTCAAGAGTCTCCTCCAGCACCATAATTCAAAAGCATCAATTCTTCGGCAATCAGCCTTCTTTATGGTCCAGCTCTCACTTCCATACATCCCTGTTAGGTAGGCCAGGCTAAATTAATCAGCAGTTCTTGCCAACATATTGCGAGGGAAATGCAGGGGCCCCAGTGCACATATAGTATACCTGATGCAGGAAATCCTGCTAGCATCCCTGCAGACCTGTTACTCCAAAGCAAAGCTTTTCCAGCTGACCAAATGATCGATGCTGTCAACTCGTGTTTGGGAAAGTTGGGGGAAGGGAGTGTCTGGGTTCAGCCCCACCAAAATGTGATTGAGGCACCCCCTTCCCAAACACAGACATCAAAGAGAAGAGAAGCCCTGTTCCCATGCACAGATCGCCTTGGGTGGATCAGAATGCCTGCCTTCAGATTTGATAATGTGCATGTAACATCTCGGGGACAGAGTTAACCATGTGGCTTACATGCAGCCCTCTGCGTAGAGCCCCAAAGACAAATCTCACATATCGAGCAAATCTCTGGTTTATAATTCAGTTGAACAAAAATAAATTACAACTTTATTCTAGCATTAAAGCTGCCAACTTATTTGGGACTTAACCCTTTCTACAATCAGCCCCCATGAAATTGCTATCTCTCTATTACCTTGCTCAAAGCATTTGTCTCTCTATTACTCATAATTATTCCAGCATGCCCCTTCCATGCCCTTTTATTTCCACTAAGTCAGCTATAATTACTAAGCAGTTCTTGTATTAGACATCACTGTATCACAAAGAGCAATAGACTATCATCGGGCTGTATCGTTAATCTTACCCATAATGACAAAACTTATAATAAATATTCTAACATCAAATCCATTTTACAGCTCATTTTACAGCTCCGGGGTTAGTTGTAACACTGACAGCTCCTGTGAGATGAGATTAATATATCTTTAACGAAATATGTAAAACACTTGTTCCACTAAGTTTTACAAGTGATTTGAATAGCACATGCTACTTCAGCCAATGTTTTGCCTAAGCTGTTTTCTATATCACATTCATAACATTATAATTAACTCTTCAAATTGATAAACCTTATTTTTAAAGAAATAAACAGCTAGATCAACAGATAAATAAATGAAAAGTGGCTCACGCAGGCTGTTGGCAGATTTAAAAAGTCATTATGCAGGTTTGAGTTTTAATTCTTCCTAAATCTGATCTACAAATGAGAAGAATCCTTATTGATTTCCCGACAACTTAATTGCCTGTTGTGTTTAAAATTATTTCTTTTTCCTTATTAGCCAGGGAGAGAGGGAAACAAAGTACCATCATTAAGGAACCTGGTGAGAAAACACTAAAAAGGCATTGCCCTTTTATTTATGTGTACCTTGTTGTGTTCTGAAGGCTCAGAGCATATGACACATCACATATGAAACCTATGTAGGTATTTTTAGTAACTGCCTACCTCCATATAGCTTGCCATTAAAAGCCAGCTGAAGATCTGACATTCTTGCTGAAGAATGTTGGACCTGGCCAGGACAGTTTTATCAGTATGGGCTGGTATGCTAACTGTAGCCCTTTTTGGAGATGGCAGACTTAGTCACAGCAATGCAGGCTCTGGTGATGTGGGCCAGACTAGACTACTGCAATACATTCTACATGGGGCTGCCTTTAAAGACAGTCCAGAAACTTCACCTGGTTCAAAATGCAACCACCAGTGTCCTGAAGGTTTCAATAACTTCTCTTTTAAACCACCTTCACTGGCTTCCACTGCATTTCCAGGCTAAATCTGAAGTGCTGATTTGAACCTAGAAAGTTTTAAGTGGGTTTATACCTGTACCAATACCACCCCACCAGCACACTGAGATCTCAATCAGAGGACCTCTTGTTGTGTCCACTTCCTTGGTCTATGAACTGGGCATCCACAAGAGAGAGAGAAAGAGAGACTTTACTGTGCTGGCTCCACATTTTTGGAACTCCCTGCCAGTAATATTGCAATGTCCAGCCACACTTCTGGCTTTTTAGAAGGTGTTAAAGACTCACCTGTTTCAAGTGGCCTTCCTGGAGTAATTTTTTTGCCCCTGTTTGCTAGATAGAAGCTGCAATCATATTAATTCTGAGCTTGTCTTTAACTTTGTGAATCTGTTTTATTATCAGCGTTAGTAATAGCATACCTGCTAAGTGCCCCGGAAAAAATTGGGACATCCCGTTTGTTCACGTGAGATTGTGGCAGCCATTTTGGATGCCGCGAGCTCTCTTGCTGTGCTCTCTCGCTGCTCTCCCACCCTGAAAAAAGAGCCGTCCGAACATAAAGAAAAAACAAACAGGCAAAGGGACAGAGAAACCACCTTCCAAAATATATAGTGGATTTAAAAAACAACAACAAACCTTTGGAATGCAGCCATATTAGAGTTAGCTCTGAATAGGTAAGAGTCTGAGATATTTATATTTAGCTTATTACTACTGAAAAAGGCTGGAGCTTTTACAGGAAGGAGGAACTAAACAAACAAACTTGCAGCAGAAAAGTGATGCTCTTTAGCTATCAATAAGATGGAAGAAACACTTTTCTTATGCATTTTTTATTTCTATTCAATAGGGGAACATTTGTTAAATCACATCTCTTGCCTACTGTAATTAGAAGACATGCAGTCTCAAACTGCTTTGGGAATATAATCAATAGGAGTTTTCACATTGACTTCAGCTAATTAGGATTTTACACTAAATCTGCAATTCTGGTCAATCATGTAAAATACGTGTGTTTTGAATACATCCGGAATCTGGCTTTTACAGAAATGCTAATGGTTTGTGTCATCAGTTGACAAGCTATCCTCACAACAGTATATTTCTGTTTGTTGTATTTATTTATTTTGGAACATTTATAAATTGCTTAATTAAAAAAACCCTTTAAGCAATATAATAAAATAGTAAATAAAACACAGCTGAAATTCACAAAAGCTTAACAAACATTTATACGTGAAATAATTATCCTTAAAACACAAATAAAATCACAAAAACTTCTAAAATGAATATGGGTAACTAAATAATGTCTAATTTTTGTTGTTTAGTCGTTTAGTCGTGTCCGACTCTTCGTGACCCCCATGGACCAGTCTAATTAGGCTTGCTGAAATAAAAAGGTTTTCAGTGGCTGTCTAAAACAATAGTCTAACATTTAGAAATTTCTAAATGTTCACAGTCGCATATTGTTTCCTTAACTTTGTTATCTTGACAATGTCTGCCCTGGTTTGCTTTAGAGAGCAGCATATTACCTTTCTGTTTAAGTGTCACATTTTAATTTCCAAAAATTGGTTGATTCTTCAGCATATATATATATATATATATATATATATATATATCTGGAATGTCTGCATTGGAGGTCCACTGGTTAACCAGGCCACAGTTTAAACCCAATGGATTGGTACTGTATGATTATCCCCCTACTTGGCTAATGCATTTGTAATGTATAAATTCAGAAAGGGTGACATGTTGACTGTTCTTTCAGTGTCTCCATTTTGACTCCAAGGATCAGAGCAGTCAACGTGTTCCATTACAAAGGGACAGGGCACAAAGGTGTACTGTAGGAGATTCTGACTAAACATCAGGGAGAACTTTCTGGTGGTAAGAGCTATTTGACAGTGGAATGGACTCCCTTGGAAGGTGGTGGACTCACCTTCACTGGAGGTTTTTAGCAGAGTTTGGATGGCCATCTATCATGGATGCCTTAGCTGAGATTCCTGCATTGTGGGGGGGGGGGAGGTTGGACTAGATGACCCTCAGGGTCCCTTCCAACTATAATTCTATGATGCTACGATCCCTGCACACTTTTTCTAATATCTTTGAAAATGGCCCAGAAACTGCTGTTAATCAAAATAAACATTTTTCCAGATTCTTATCAGCCATGCTTAGAATATTGGAGAATCTTCCTCAAATAGGATACAATGCACAGTTATTATCTATAGTCCAGCCTCAATATTTTTCCATACAGTGGTACCTCGGGTTAAGAACTTAATTCATTCTGGAGGTCCGCTTTTAACCTGAAACTGTTCTTAACCTGAGGTACCACTTTAGCTAATGGGGCCTCCCGCTGCCACCACACAATTTCTGTTCTCATCCTGAAGCAAAGTTCTTAACCCGAGGTACTATTTCTGGGTTAGCGGAGTCTGTAACCTGAAGCGTCTGTAACCCGAGGTACCACTGTATTTGACTTTTCAGCCTGACACAAAAATCCTCTTACCCAGATTTCAGCATGTGTACATAAAAAATCACCAGAAGCTAAAACCTCCACTCCAATCTGAAATTTTGCTCAGATTGGCACCAAAAACATACAATTTAATTTCTGACATTGAGATATTTGCATTTCTATAACCACATAAATCCAAAATCTGAGCAAATTGCATGAGACTCCCCATGCACCTAAAATAATGTCAGTTTTAGAAAGCATGTTCTTTCATACCTTAAAAGTTCAGCAACATTCTGTGGACGTATCATATTGCTTCATCTTTGTAGAAAATAATTTCATAATTATATAGGTAGGCTGTCTTTAAAATGCAACCCAAACTATCACTTACTTGAAAAACTATTGCTAACAAGCAAATTAGCTACAGAACTGAATGACAGCCGATCAATACTGACAGTAAAACTACAGAGATCTTGCTGATCGCATATTGTCTGTAAATGCAAACTGTAAAAGAGGCCCCCACAGACCTCACAACAATAACCTAAAGAAGAATGAGACACAAAGGGTTTTGAGCTTAAAGATGCTTCAATTTCCCTAGACAGTTAGCCCTTGTCACATCAAACCACCTATTAGTCACAAACTCGTACAACTAAGAATTTTCAGGCCTCTTGAGGTCTCCTGTCATCTTGAAAGAAGCAATACCAATGAAAGACACTGGCTCCTCTTGTAACATGTTCAGTTTATTGTTTTTCAATGGCTCAAGCAATTTATGATGTCGTGCTGGACTCACCATGACAGATAAATAAGTTTGGATGGCCTTTCCCCAGGAATGGATTAATGCGTCCATTGCTGATTTCTGAATGTTCAGAGTTAATGCAAGCAAAGGAACATGATACACTGAAAAGCGAAATATAGTGGCTAAAGGATACAGTTCCTGATGCATCTTCTTCCAATCTAGTCTGATATGCCTGCCCACTCACTGTAAATGCACTGAAGAGAACTTTGCTAATTAGAGATACAGTATTCTTCTGACTAGGGATGAATGGATAGGTCTATTTCAACTCCAAATCCATTTTACACATATTCTTTTCTAAATCCATTCTGTCAAAGCTCTGTGTGAAAATTCACTTGCAAATATGTTTTTATAAACAGTATATCACCCACACTAGACTTAAGAATTGGAGGTTGATAATGAATTCCCTTGAATGTCATGATCCCTAGGGTTAGATTCCCCTTCTTCTGGTCAGAAGAGGAGCTGCATAGGGGGCAAACCCCAGAATCACTTCCACAAGAGTAGACCACAGTGCCAGTGGCCCTCTGGCCTGAGGATATCTCACTGCCATGCTCTGATTCAGTGGACTCCATCTCAGAAGCCCCAGTACAATGAGAGTCTCCTTTGGTCTGTCAGAGGAAAAGACTCCTGGTTTGGTCTGGTCTGAGCCCTAATAATCAAACAGTCACTTTCCAATGAAGGAGGAGCTTGCAGTTATCAACAGAGTGCTGATCCTAGATAGGGCTCAGTTTCAGGTTGACTGTTGCTGATTATGAACCTGCACATCCCCTCCCAAAGCAGGTCATCCACATAATTCCCAGACACAAAAAGCACCCACCCCACAGCACTCATTTCTTACTAGGCTTCAGACGTAGTCTATTGGCTCCCATCCAGCTCCACTTTTTTTAGGCACCAGTCCAACACCTGCACACCTCTCTTGATTCAGATGGAATGGAGAGATAGAGCTGTGTGTCACTGGCTTCCTGAAGGCACTATATTCCAGATTCCCAGATGGCCACTCCCAACAGTTTTATAAGGATGTCAAATGGTACAGGAGAACATATGGACTCCTGAAGGACACACAGTCTAAAAACCATGTGGTCCATTTACAAAAGATGAGGATCTTTCCTTTGAATATTTTGTGGTTTAAGAACCATGCATTGTCTAGCATCATTCTCAAACAAAATGGATTCCTTTTCAACTTCCACTATCCCACTATATATTCTATGACAGCCTTTGGCAACCTGGTGCCCTCCAGGTATTTGGGACAACAGCTTCCATCAAACCCCAGCCACTGCATGCTGGGCCTGACTGGAGTTGTAGTTCAAAACACTTGGAGAGCACCAGACTGGGTGAGGCTGTTCTAAGACAATGTCCAAAAGATGTTGCTCTCCATTTGTCCCTTGAGAATGTGAATGAAGGGAAATTCACACAGATCTCATGTGCCTCAGTAACATCTAAAAGGTAATTTAACAGACCAGCAACAGATGCTCTAATCAGAATGTTGTACATAAGAGGCAGCCACGTTTCCCACAAGGTTACCCTGTAATTACTGCGGGTGGTGGGAATTGATTTTAAAATACATTGCTAGATTGTTGGCCAGTCCCCCTCGCCTTCTCTTTTTAAAACTGCTGCAACTATTTCTGAAAAATGGAATGAAAAATTGACACAGGGTTTTCAAACCAAACATTCAGCTCTTTACTGAAAAAATTAGCAAGCAAACCTCACAATGGAACTTTTAATTTATGCTATGGAATTTGGTTTTACAACTCATTCGCAAGATTTGTGATATTGCTGATGTATACCTTCCCTTTCATCCAAACTGCTGTCACCTATGTTTCCTAAACAATAAATTCACCAACAGTATATTTTCTACAGGCACAAGAATACGTCTGGTTGAGAAGAAAAATGGTTTTGCTTTTGCCTGACCCTCTGATGATTGATCAGATCATTGTCTGAGATGCTTTGCTACAACTCACTTTGATTTAAACCCTCAGCCCTCTATTAAAAAGTTAAAGTACATTTAACCAGACAGTGTGTAGATGATACCCAGTTGCAGTTGAGGCCATTATCCTTTCTAATACTGGGTGTGGTGAAAATGCTCCAGAGTTCCATAGAATCCCCTGGAAAAGACAGGGCTTCTCCCTTTGAACAATTCAATACAAAACTAAATTTATTTACCCAGTAAGTTTCTAAGAAGTACATACTTCTCTGTCTTATTTCCCACTGATGTGTGGGTTTTGATATAGGTAGAGAAAGTAACCTAATCCCTCAGTTTCCTGATTACTGTTGAAGTTTGTTGGGAGAGATGATCACAGGCAAATGAGTCGTCGGTAAACATACACACAATTTTCTATGTAAATAATTTTTCTCGGTGCAACGGAAAAATGAATGTACATGCTTATACTTCCCTACTAAAATAGCTGCTACACCTCCACAGCAAAGGGGAACCTGCTTGGAATCTTAGACTGTGTACACACTGTATTTTTAAAGCACATTCATAGTGAATTCTCTCTCTCAAAGCATTCTGGGGACTGTGGTTTACCCCTCACAGAGTTACAAGTCACCTGGAGGAAACTACTTAGATATTGAAACAGCAGATGGGGAAACAGTTAAATATGCCCATCGCCTACCACTCCGCTACTCCCAATCCACGAGAAGCAGCTTTTCCTGATCTGAATGCATCATTGGAAGTCATTACAAATGTTTGCATATCGTTTGAGCCTCGGTAAGGTCAGTATGGTAATGAAACTCTCTAATGGCTGAAAGAATTAATCATACAAATGCAGAGAAAATCCCAGTTAATGTATTATATGGGAGACTCAGGATCTTACACCAGCTGAAGAAACCTGATGGATATATGTGGGTTTAGAACCTTTACTCCTTGCAACAAAGAGCTTATTCTTCATAAGTATGCAATTGAGAGTCCTTCCTATGAGTAGCGTCTAAAGGCAGAGAGTGCATAGACCAGCCTCTGCCAACCTGGTGCCCTCCAAATGTTTTGGACCACATTTTCCATCAGTCCTAGCCAACACAGCTGAAGGGAGTTCTGGTCAGTCCAGCAAAAGCAGTTTGTCAGGTCAGGCATCAGCTGAGGGGTCCAAACTCAGAAGGACCCTCACTTGCCATTCTTTCACTCATTCCTAGGACCAGCTCCTGTTCACAGTGGCTGGCGATCTGGCTGTTTTTAACTTCCATCTCTCTGCCTCAACTGAGCCCTAACAAAAGGTCAAATGAGTCTTTCTTCTCAGAAGCCAGTATTCTGGACGAGGTATCCTGGCACTGCCAGGACCATACTACGCTGTGCCTTGGCAGCTAGAAAGTCCTTTTATACGAAGACATTGTCCTCCATCCTTGCTTTCTTCAAACTTCTGCCTTTGTTTTAAACCACTACTTTTTCCGCTCAAAGGCTTCCCACCACTGCTATACTCAAACTTCTTCCATTGTGTGAAACTACCACTTTTGCCCTCTCACTTGAGAACCTGTCGTACAAAGAGATCCCTTTCTTCCTCCCCACCCGGGTCTTCCCTTATCTGCACAACCTGCTCGATGCAGAATATATTAATTCAACTCTCTAAAAATGGACAGCGGAAGATAGTTCAAAAGCATCATTTATCTGTAGGGTTCTGCCTTTGCATCCCTCTTAGGAATTAATAATAATAATAATAATAATAATAATAATAATAATAATAATAATTTATATCCCACCCATCTAACAGAATATTAAAAACACGATAAAACATCAGACATTAAAAACTTCCCTAAACAGGGCTGCCTTCAGATGTTTTCTGAAAGTCAGATAGTTGTTTATTTCCTTGACATCTGATGGGAGGGTGTTCCACAGGGCAGGCACCACTACCGAGAAGGCCCTCTGCCTGGTTCCCTGTAACCTCACTTCTCACAGGGAGGGAACTGCCAGATGGCCCTCAGTGCTGGATCTCAGTGTCCAGACTGAATGATGGGGGTGGAGAATATGAGTAAAATATGAAAGTTTTGCAGCTTGACAAGTGATCACTGTTTGAACATTCACATTGCCAGAGGATCACAAATAAGCATGCTATATTGTGTGTAAAAGACCCAGAGCAGCAGCAGCCCAGAATATTTCCACTGTTTTATTTGTCTAAATTTATATTTCCTTGTCGTGTTACATAATGGTCTAGATTTGCTGTGCAATTTTTTTCCAGCTTTGCATTGAGAAAAATATATATTCAAACTGTGCTGGCTGCCTCAATGCAGTTCAGTTCATTGCCAGGGCTTGTGAACAAAAAGAAGGCAGTGTTTAAAAAATTTTCAAAGAGCAAAAGGTGAAGATTAACCGGCAAAAGCACAAGTGGAGATTAATTTTATGGTGGAATGTCACCACAATAAATGAGCAGCAAGTTCCTGTGGCTAAATGAATTTATATTGAGGCTGTCTTATAAATGGCATTTTAATCTAGTGGTGGAAAGAGAGGAGGGGAGAGAAAAGGAGAAAACCCTTAACTATTAAACCTTCCCAATAAGGGGAATGTATTTTGCAAGGAATCAGATGTGTTTATTTCTGGCATTCTGTTGTGAAGCTAAGTGCTTGGGGAAACCAAATCAGCATAAACATCAGAACATGGGTAGCAGTGTTTCACTTTTTGTCCCAGTTAGCAAACCAAATTAATGCACATCAAAATGCCCTATTCATGTTGGGAGAGGAGGAAGGTTGTCAAAAAAAGCATCATGACAAGCTACCATAGGGAGACATCCCCACAATAATCAATCGTCAATCAGTCATGGAAACTGCTTATTCTGCTTTTATGCAGCACTCTTCATTACTCCCCTTGTATAGTTCTCAAGAGGGAAGAGATAAAGGTTTCTTTCAATGAATAAAGCAATAGCTTCCTTGCTGTGAAAAACAAATCAACCAGCCCAAACATTTTATTCTGTCCTGAGAAAGGTCCCATATAGCACAAACTGAAGCAAAAGTGAAGTTCTCCTGCTATCCTACCTCTGGAAAAAGTGGAAAAAATAACCTTCTAGTGAGGAAATAACATTCTCCTCTGCATCAAAAAGTAGTCGACAAAAAATATTCTTTTACTCACTATTTGTTTATTCCATTTATTTCTCAGTCACCTTTCAGGTCTAAGCCCTCACAAAGCAGCCTGCAGAGAGAAAGAAAAGCAGTAGAAAGAGATAAATAGTTGTATGAGAGACTGAGATCACCAAAATTCTCTATGGTGAAAAGATTTGATTTAAAGGCTTCCTCCAGCACCAAAACTGAAGGGGCCAAGTGAGAGATTTCTACAACTACAGGGCCACCACTGAGAAGGCTCAGTCCTCGCCAAGTTAATTGATTTTACCACTGGCCACACAAGCAGGATCTCAGCTACAGATCTTAGATTACAGCAGGATCCTATGGGTGGAGAAAGGCCTTACATACTGTCCTCGGCAAGATGTAAAAAAATGTCTCAGTCAAATGTATGACCTTTTAAAGTCAGAAAAGACTTCTGATAAGAAAATGCATCTAAGTTTATTAAAAGGTTAATAACGCCATTACCCAAAGGTAAAGGTTAGGTAACTAAATTAAAAATGCTATGCTTCCCAAAAGTAAATGCAACATAAACGGCTTGAATTTACAGTTTTCCTCCTTAATATTATAATTCATCCCTCTCGCGGACCTGAACAGACTAATATTAGACCTTGCCAGAAGAGGGGAGAAAGCCATGGCTTGTCTCCTTTGCTGTTTATTTTTGAATCATATGCATTTTCTTTCCTCTAAGTGAGCCGACCACCAATTTGGCACCCAATAGGCACCACTAAATAACAACTGGATGCTGGTGCTCTTTGCAAGGGAAGGAGAGAGATTTTGAATTTATTTTCATAGTGGAAAAATAGGTTTGCCAAAATAGCTTCAGTTTATGGAAAGGGAGGAACAGCTGTATTTGGTTTATAATAAATCTTTGACAAATCAGTAAAAGCAAATAGACAGCACAACTGTAACCCATAAAAGTGGAAAATATTAAACAACAGGCAGTGAAGTTGTTAAACTTTCCCACAGATGCTGCTGGTAAAAGCCTTTGCAAAACATCAACGTGAAACATTCAGGAGGAGAGGAATCTGGGAGCAAAGGGGCATGAGAAGGAGATGAAATTCCTTCTTATTAGAGGAATATCCCGTTAATGTGACAACTCTAGGTATGCGGACGAAGGTCTCTCAAGCATTTCTGGGCCCCCTCCTATTACTGAATGTTGGTGCAGAATAATTACTTGCTCTCAAAAAAAAAAAGAAGAAGAAGAAGAAGAAGGAAAAAAATGACAGGACATTGACACTGCAGACTTATTGAATTTGTATTGCTTGCCTCCAGGCCATATCGGGGGTTATTCAATTTTGCCTGAGGAGGACAACCTATTATGAGAGATGAGTCAAGAAGGCATCTCCTCTGATTGCCCACCAAAACCATTATCGCAGCACTGAGAGGGCAGCAGCAGCGAGTGGACAGACAAGACAACGCTGATCTCGATTACCTAGGGACAAGATACAATTTACATTACTTGAAGCAATAGGACAGAGGGCAATCAGCCTAGGGAATAGGCCTGCAGATCAGGAGAGCAGTGCAGGTATTAACAGTACTGGAGAAACTGAGCTAATTGCTTATGCTGGGCCTGATGACCTCTAGCCTTACACGATATTAACTGATTGGCTTGATCTGTAATTAGATGAACCGACTCTACATTGCCAGGACCTGAAGTTTTCACTGATGAGGCAGTTTGGAGTGTGTGCATGGACTCGTTCCTTTCTTTTCACAGTGGAAAAATAGGTTTGCCTAAATATCGTACATTGTTATATATTCTGCACACATTACATATTGCTATATGCTACACACTCATTGTGTGTTGCTACGCCTTGTAGACTGATGTCTCTTATTTACGGAAGCAGGCGTCCTGTCAAGTTTAGCTCATTGTCTCAGTTTTGTGATGTTCTCATTGCATTGCAGAAACTGGCACAGAATAAAATGCAAAATTTTACCCACAATGTTTCATGAATAAAATACAGCTGTCGCTCAATACTTTTCTGCATCTAAGTGAAATAATCTTAATAGCTGTGGGGATGGAACTGGATTTGCAACCCAAGGTACAGCAAGCACATGCAATTTCTAAATTAGTTCAGCATAACAGTCATATTTAGGTATTCTTTTTCAATGTTAAACACGTGATGAGGGGAGATGGGAAATGAGAAACATGCAGTGTTATAACCAGCCAAGCTGTTTCAGAATATTCAATTCTATTCCTCTTCTTTTAGTTTTCTGTTCTCCTTTCATAACGGCCTGTCTACATCCCTGCTGAGCATGCTCAGTCATCATTGGGCTCTTTGGTGGCGGGATGTTAACCCCTTGAAGTTCTTTTCTTTCTTTTAAATAAAAGTCTGTACTTGAGTTTTCTCAAGCTTGCAGATATCTGACTCTTCTCTGTGAGTCAGAAATGGCTTGCCAGGTGGGGCGGAGCCACAACACTAATTTCCTGGCAGATGGGCTACTGTTGCTTACCAGGAATGTAAAGTGGAGGTGTGAGGCTTAGGGGAGTCAGCAAGGTGCTACCCACCTCCCCACCCTTCTCTCTCCCAGAAAACAGCAATAACCCATCTGCCATAAACTTACATTAGTGGCTCCTCGTTGAGAGAATGAGTTCAATGCTAGCATGCAGAATTGTTCTAGATAGGATTCCCAGAAGAGAGCCTCTGCCTAAGACGTTGAGGGTCCACGGCAGTGATGGACCCTCCACTAACCTCCATTAATCCCAACAAAGAGCCAGGAAGGGCTCAGATGGTCCTGAGCCTTCCTCCCTTAGAGTTCTGCCCCATTGTCCACATAAATACTTTTAATGATATTCATCTTTAGCATTCAGTGAATTGGCATCTCTTTACATTGGCCATAGCTCTTTGATACCATCACTGTTTGGCTTGCTCTTAGTTTTTGCCAGTCTCCCTAGGATCCTGCCACCTCCTGCTCTCACTCAGGATGTTCTGAGTGAGGACCTGGGCTATCATAGTGATTCATCTTCTCCGGGCTTGTATACAGTGCCTCCTCCAACAAGCAGCCCTCATCATCATATGTTACGGAATATGTCCTTTTCGTACTCAGAGGTGATCCCAGCAGTCCCAGGAGCAGTGGGATACTTTGGATCTTGTTCTCCAAGATCATAGGAAGCTGCCTTACACTGAGTCAGACTTTTGGTCCATCTAGTTTGGTATTGTCTACACTGATTGGCAGTACTTATCCAGGTTTCCAGACAATGATCCCTCACATCCTTACCTGTAGATGGCAGGGATTGAACCTGGGACCTTCTTCACGCAAAGTAATGTGTCTGCCACTGAGCTACAACCTTTCCTTGATTGCACAAAGGAGAGAAACTCCAACTATGGATGGGGAGATCCAATGTTTGGGTTCCCTTCCCCACCACTGCAGAAACTCCCTTGGCCCCAGTCTTATAGATATCATTGCTCCAACATTTGTAGGGCCAAAAAGGTAGATGTTTGGAGCAATTAGGAGCAGGACAGGGTCTTTCCATGTTCCCAGTTCCCCAACACATCCTGAAGCCAAGGCTGAATTATGCCAGCCTCACGAACTGGCATGGCTCAATCCCATTTATTTCCATCCCATTGTGAGGATACTCCTCTGCCCTCAGTTCTGCCCTGCTGTTTCTGTATTGGAAAAGTATACTTTTTTGTAACATACAAGTGAGATGCCACTCCAAAGAACCCTGGAGAAGGGGCATTCGATCAGGTGGAAGAACTGCCTTTAGTTCCCCCGCTGAGCAGTAGGATTGCAGCCTAAAAATCTTATACAGAGAAGCCCAGAAATCAAAATGTAAGGCTAGTGTTACTGCTTCAAGTATATAGCACTGTTTTAAAGCTCTAGATTTGTGGCTCAAGAAGACAATTTCATGGTGATAATGCAAATATGGAAGAACACCAGTCTTACTTATGCCATGATTTGAATGTTAGTTAAAACCTTAATATCCTGAGCTTACAATGCTAGATCTTTATATCCTCAGTAAAGCAACTTGCTAAATTTAAAAAATGTCTCACATTTTATTTCCATTACTTGATCTACGCTACTACATTTTTTAAGGAGCAGAATTTAAATTTAAAAAATTAAAAATGTTATCCATAGATTACAAAGGCCAAGAAGCAGGCAAAGAATATATAAATATAATGGTATATAGTCAATGTGGGATATCGAATTATATGCTAGTATTCTTAAGTTTTGTGAATGGAAAGACAGGAAGTACTTTGGTTCATCAAGTGGCTACAGCCCTTTTCATTATGGTGGGTTATGGAAAGGGAAGTTGGAGGACATGACTAGATTTGTAGAGAAGGCAACTCTAGCACCAGCTACAACATGCATAGCTTGTGCTTTACGAGATGGAAAACAAATCATTGTGAAAAACAGTGATCTGATCAAAAACTCTTGACACTGATGAGAAATGGTTTAAGTTCAACTGAGTTCAATAGGATGTATTTCTGCACTGTAAAATTCTGAGTCTTCTCTTCTCCCCCTGCAATTGTATTGTAGGAAATGGCTTTTACACTGTAATGGGGGCAAAGGGAGGGATATAGTCCCCCTTCTGTTCCCATCAGTGACCATATCCAGATTGAGGAGCCCATGCCTATTGACTTTTTTTTAAATGCCATTGCTAACGATGTCAAGTTTAGTTTGGCCTCCATGCATTGGATTGCACTGTTAATTTAATTCAGCTCTAGATTTGGTGCTTCATCGTGTCACGTGCTCAGTTTGAAGGCATGTGGGTATCTTATACCTCACTGATTCACCCCTTTATGCAACTGGCATCTGAAATAATTAAAAAATAGTAAAGTAAAAATGTGGAATATTAATCCAAACTTCACTGCTTAACTTACCCACTATTGTCATTACACTGTTCTGTCTTTGGCATTCCAGTTGGTTGAACTTTGACTGCAGGCTGATGGGGGAATTCTTCCCTGCTACTACTTCTGGATGTCTTATTAACATTCAGCACTGTGGACCGTCACATTTTGCTCTGGTGCTGAGAATGGCTGGTGGGCATTACTAGTTTTCCTCTTGAGAAGATGCAGTTCCATCTGGAGTTATCAGAGAAATGAGCTCAGCATCCCTGAATCAGGTGCACAAGGGCCAGCATTTTGTTATCTTTGTTGTTTGACATCTATATGAAGCCTTTAGATGAGACTGCCCTGAGTTTTGGAGTTGGGTATCGCCAGTATGCTGGATGATACCTAGTTTTATGTTTTCTTAACAAGCAGCAGAAGTGAAGTTTCTGCCTCAATATTAAATCAGTGTTTGGAGATGATGATCTAGTTAAACACACAGAGACTAGATCCACACAAGATAGAGGTGACATTGCTGGAGTTGGGGCCAACGGCTCTGGTGAGTGTTCTGTTCCAAGCAATGGCCTCAGTGGCCTCAGTATAACAGGGGTTCTGAACCAAGGCAAAAGTTCGAATTCTGAAAAGCAGAGCAAGGAGAACTGAAGCAGGACAAGGTCTGGGTGCAGGAGAGAAGTGAAGCAAGAGTTACAGGATTCAGTGGCACCCTGGACAGCGCCACAGAGGACTCAGGTTGGACACTCTGTAAGAGCAGAGCTCAAATGCTGTTTCAGCACTAGTCAACCTCTGGCTGAGACTTACATATACACCTCTGAGTAGGGAGAGGAGACTCCTCATTTAAAGGGGTCCACCATAGCTGTCAGCTCTAATGAAGCAGGGGCGTTTGCAGGTCAACTCGGAGTCCTGAACAGGAATCAGAGTAAGGCAACATGACCTTCCCAAGCTAGAGAGGAACTGACACAATGGAGTCCTCTGTTAGCAGTGCTTACAAAATAGTAGGGCTGAATTTGAGATCAATTTCTTCTCCCAATCTAAATACCTGACTTCATCTCCCAAAAGTGGGGAGTCTGACTTAAGAGTGAAATTTTATTGTAGATGATTGGGTTGCCTAACTGTAATATGTTTGTACCTGGAACAGTTCCTGGACCTGGTGGTGCAGGTGGCAATTGTGATCAAAGGTGCAGTCCATCACATATGTTACATAGCCCCTGTCCTTTCTTGTAGAAGATGGATCTTGTTAACTTCATGTGTGGTGTTGAAAGCTGACTCCTCCAGCTCCTAAATGAGATATACTGGTTTGGGACAAGTAAATAACACCCTTGCTAAGTGCACCCCCTTGCTAAGTACACCCCCTTGCTAATTCTAACAGCATCTCTCAGCAATTTATGTGATCAATCTCACAGGGCAGTATTCCTTTAATCTGAACCAACAATATACCTTCATTGAATTCAATCCATTGTTTTAGAGAGCTATCCTCTTCCTGGTTCTGGAAGCCAATGGAACTCAATCAGCACCTCATTTGAGAAAAAATTGACTTGTAACATTGATTGTCAAGGCGCTGGCTTAAGGTACCAAATTTATCCCATTTGTAGATTAGTGTCACAGCCTCTGTTTTAGATGAACCTTCTTTTAAAATTAGTCCTTTTGGGCCATTTCCTAATATGATAAAATGTTCTTCAGTGAGGTCATTGAAGTTTATGTGTAAATTCTGATAAATACTGAACACATTTTGGTATTTAAGTTATTTTTTCTATTGAATGCAGTGACTTAACTATATTTAAACCATACTTGATAAGATCTCACAGCTTATTTAGAAAATATTTCATCAAATTTATCCTATGCCATGGTAAACATTGTATGGAATCATTGAATTGTAGAGTTGATGCAGACACCAATGGACATCTAGTGCAATCCCCTCAATACCGGAATCTCAACACATGATTCTTCAACCAATTTGAAACCATACCCTGCTTATCTTTTGCAAATGTGCTAGCAGCTTTATTGCTGCATTGGGTGGGGTGGGTACATGGAAGACAAATTCTCACAAGCCCTTCCTTTCTCAAACCTTGACAAACTCTACTGAAAGAAATTTGACCACTTGTATTTGGGATCACCTAGACAAATATCTTCTTTCTCAACTGGATAAAGTGGCCTGGATCTTGAATGAGATCAGAGGAAAGAAAGTAATGAACTTTGGGGTCACAAAACCAAGGGACAATTATAGCTAAAATTATACCTAATGTGTTCCCTTGACGATGGTCATGAAAGTTGGCTTGACTAAGCCCACCAAGTGCTCTTTGTTAATTTCTGCATCGTATTGAACTTTCATGCAATGTAAAAACCACTTCCCGAAACATGGTGGAATATAGCGCCAGTTTAGCACTCCTCTCTATGTTATTTGCAAACTGGATTCCCCCTGCCCTGAAAGCAAATAACATGGAAAAGAGTGCTAAGCTTGTGCTGTATTTCTGGAAATGGCTTTTCCATCATGTGAAAGCTCAAATGTGATATGGAAATCAACCGCTAGTCAAGAAAAGTCAGGAAAATGGAAGAAAAGGCCGTGTGAATGTAGTCTATATCACTTGACTGACTTTCGTTCCCCAAATGCCAGCAGAAGAAACCACAGCCCTGCCCACAGAAACTGTCCAATTACAGAGCAGCACAACAATGAATAAAGATCTCTCTGTAACTCGGTGGGCTGTGTATTCTGACTACAGTGCTGAGCCTTTCCACTTGGCTGCTCTCATTAACAGGCCTTACATGACTAATGCGACTAAACATGATCTCATTCGCTGGTTGGCAGATAAACCTATTAAACACTGGCAAGACCCTCATTTCAAGAATAGGATCATCATCTCTCTGCCCAGGGAGGAGGACTTATTTAGATAAAGACTTAGGAATTCAGTCCCATCCCCCCCGGCAAAAAAGTTGGCAGTTGTCTGTACAATGCAGAGCATTTTAAAATGTAGAGGTCCATAATGGGTCTGGCAGGGTTGCCATCAATACTCTTGATGAGATCTGTGTCAAAAGCTGAAGATGTCAGGAAACCTTGCTTCTCATGGTACTTGCAAAATGTTGCAGGCACTTCACTTTTGAGTCTTCTATTTCCTCTGAAAAATAAAGAATGTTTACAATGGAAGCCTATTCAGGTCAAATAAATTCCACTGAGTTCCATAGGACTTACTCTCAGGCAAGCAGATATAGGGTTGCAGATAAAATGAGCAGAAAGCGTGCAAAAAAGAAGAATGAGGCTGTATACACGCTACATCTTTAAAGCACATTCGAAGCACATGCTTTCCCTCAGAGTTCTGGGAACTGTAGTTCTCAAGGGTTGCTGGGAATTGTAACTCTGTGAGGGGTAAACTACAGCACCCAGAATTCTTTGGGAAAAAGAATAGCCACACTCACAACCATACATTCAAAGCACTCTGATGCCACTTTGGGGCTTCCCCTCAAAAATCCTAAGTGCTGTATCTTGTTAAGAGTGCTGAGAGTTGTTAGGAATAGCTCTATTCTCCTCATAGAGATATAATTCCCAGCAATTTGGGGCAGAGGGATTGATTATTAAACCACTCTGAGCATTGCAGCTCTGGAAGGGCAATTGGGGCCTCCTAATAACTTCCAGCACCCTTTACAAACTACAGCTCCCAGAATTCTTTGAGGGAAGCCATGCCTGTTTAAAGTGTTATCATAAATGTATGGTGTGAATGTGGCCAATGTATGCAATCTGAGTTGGTGGGTGGGCAGAGAGATTAACCTCTTTTTATCCTGATCTCTCATCAAGAGTGGAATTGTGGTTCCTATTTGACCTGAAAGGATGTGGGTCTTTAAAGAGACTTGGCATATCTCTTAGAGTTTGTCATTCTGAAAGTCAGGAATGGAAGAATGCCCCTCCTGGTACGTAAATGAGCACAGCATCTGGTGAGGCACCAGGAACTCATGCCAGGTCCGAGCTCTGCCCTTCTACCAAGGACTGATATGCTTTCCACTTTGGAAATTAAAAAAAATAAATCTTTTTTGGCCTTAGGCCCTTGACCTTTCACTGAAAGACAGATGCTTCTGTGTATTTGTCATGCCTTATTATGAGTATTACAAGCAGGCAAATGATTCCTGGGTATTATATGCTTTCATACCCCTCTCTCTTTCATCTTTGCCTATCAAAATCCCTCACTCTCTTTTATGAACATTCTCTCCCCCCTGCCCCCGCCCCCCAAAAATCCAGCCTCCACATGCTTTCTGAACTCACCCAAGCTTCTGGGCTTTTATTTTGATTTACTGACGTTGCTCCTATGCTTTTAATGGCAAACTGAAACACAAAAATGGGGGTGGGGAGAGTGTTGGAGGTATTGTGATGGCAAAAGATGCTCAACATTGAGGCAATGCTACTGCTAAAGGGACAAGGGCATTGCCGCAGGCACAGGGGTGGCCACTTTATACATTAGAGGTTTGTTGTTGTTTTTAATAAATGGCAAACAATAAAATTCTGGGTACCCTCCAGCCACCAAGAAAAGGCACTCATTTCTGTAAAGAGCATACCTGAACACACATCTGATAAGGCTTGTGAATGAAACATTTGGGTACCATTTGGCATTTTTGATTAAAGAGCGAGATTGTAGGATTTAAGAGCCCTCCTTTGCAGATAACATGCATAGTTGCCACTGATCTATTGAACTGATATATTTAGAAAGATCATTTGAAGGAAGATCTCACAGCCTATTGAGTTTGAAGCTGTTCCAGACATTCAGTTTTTTTCCCCTCCCTACAGCCAAATTCTCCAAGGTAAACGGGCTAAAATATTTTGCTGGAGGGGATACTTTCCTTTCAAGGTTCATTCCTTTGCATAAGAAATATACTAAAGGAGTGATGAGAGTTGGGCGGGGGAGAGAATCAAAGACAAAACAGAAAAATCAAATATTCTTAAAGGCTTTGGGATTTTGTTTTGCTTTTACCAATTGTGCAAGTCCCCCCGCCCCCTGCAAAATGCTAGGCATATGTAAGTAATACAATAGCATTCACATTTAACTTGTTTTTTAAAATATTCGCTCGCATCCTTTGTCCTTCTGATATTATATGATTAGATGAAAAGACCCTTTGCAACTTTTTTCAGATATCTGCTACAGAGTCATCTGCTAATTATCCTGACAGACGCAACATGCGTATAAGCCTCTGAGAGCAGGGTTTCAGAAATGGATGGCACAGAGGGAAATATCCTGCTACTCTTTGTATCATGAATATGTTTCATATTTATATTATCTATTTTTTGCTAATAATTTCTTGTAAATAACCTGTCTGTCCACGTTTTGTGTGTGTGTGTGTGAACACACATAAACGTACACAATACACACATATAGTGCTTTCTTCTGTGTCTATGCTAATTATACTGGGATTGCTTATATTGCTGAAACCAGGCTGGATAACAAATTTTTTAGTATCTCCCCGTCTGTCTTGGTGTGCAGGGCTAAGGGGCACATAATCATTATGCAAGATGCCACTCTAGAACGGATTTTCCTGTTTCACTTCATCCATTTCATTTTTCTCCCCAGCGCCGCTTAGTATCTCCTTTTGCCCTGAACAATTCTATTGCAAAATAAGCAGCGCCTGCTATTATTAAAAGGGATTCTTGCCAGGAGGTAAAGCAAACAAATAAAATCAAGGGGAAATTTGCTCCGAGAAGATTTGCTTACTTATTCTGCGGACTGGAGATAGTATAGTCTTACACTCATTGAAATTGTCTTCCCCCCTTTCTTTCCTCCCGGGTTCTAAGAAAATGTGCCTAAAGCTATTATCGTATCTATCGACTCTGTGGGATTTAACTGACGTGGCTCCTTTTCCCCAAGTGGCGAGAAAATGACCTCTGTGAGGCAAAGTTCAAGCTGAGCAAAAGCTTCGAGAGCGACATTAGAGACCTGTCAGTTGCTCGGTAGGATAAAAGTGTAAAATTATATGTGATGCACAGTTCAGTCACATCAAACAGCAAAGAAATGTTTACTGAATGAACTACACAGTTGCTAATTACACTTTCCCCTTAAGTATGCACATTATGATGGGTAACAAATACCAAGAGATTCTGGATAGGGAAAGCTTCTAATAAGTATGCAACAATTGCATCAGGCATGTTTTTGCACCTTAATTTCTTTTGGTACTTATTTATACTGCAGAGACAAATTTGGCTTGTCATCATGTGCACCATGTTTATCTGTTGACCTCCCATGCAATACCCTTTTTTTAAAAAAAAATTAAATAAGAGATCTCCCCTCTATCTTTCATGCAAATGAGCAAACAAGGGGGGAGGGAATAGAGATTTGCACCACGTAAGGCATACACAGAACCTTTCAGTAATTAAGTGACTCAGTAATCAAGCTACTCATGTGATGAGATCTAATAATAACCATGGAGACGTTCAAATGATACCACAAAAAGGGACAGGATGCTGGTATTTCACCCAGTCCATTCCTTTCCTATTTCTCTCATTAGCTGGATGATTTCACCTAGTCCTGGTGACTGACAAATCTGTCAGTTCTAGTTTCTCCCTGTTGCTCATTTTCAGTCTTAAATGCAGCAATCTTTCTTATTTTTTATTATTTTATTTATTCCTCATGAAATTTCATCAACATTTTAGTGAAAATTTCTCCTAATGCACACATTTTTGCATGCCATTTTAATGAATAAACTTTTTTTGCAATGTGTAAATTTCCCTAATATAATGCATTTTTGTATGTCATTTTCACTGATATCTGCATTTTTATGCATGCTTTCCCTGGCTACATGCATTTTTGTACACATTGTTTGATCAGAGAACATTGCTGCAAAATTTGGAGAAATGTGATTTCAAAGGATAGTGATGTATTACTTTGTATGTTGGTTCACGAAGTGCAAAGTAGGTAGTTTTGCAATAAATTGCAAACAGAATCCCACTTCTCCCCATCCCTACCTAGTCCTTTCCTTTCTCATGAGTTAGTTCTGCCGTGTGTGCACACCTCAATAATTCTGGCTTAACTAGGGAAATTGTATGTGGTGAACTGTCTAAAGAACAATGTTATGGATGGCCTAGATGAATGCTGCAGATAAATAAATACATTTCTGAAATTAACCATAGATTGGTGCTTGCACTTTCTGCCACAGCTTCCATTTGCTTGAATATTCTTTTTCCTCTAAGTTACCTATCCCTTCATAGTACACACAAATAACCAAAAGGGAAAAGCAAACCTGATGACGTGACCAAGGATTCTTTTTTCTGAGACAATTACTGATGAGCACCAGTGCTTCTTAATGTTAGGGAAACACTGCACAAAAAGAATTGTGGTGCAGCCTCATAAACAGCCACATCACTTTTGCTTTTTCAGATTATTTTAGCAAAGTGTATACATACATCCGAAACACTTTGTACAATGAGAACCTTGATACAATCATGTCTATGAGGTTCCCTCACGTTTTTGCAGTGTTTCATCAATGCACATACATGTGCCACGTGGGGGATGGGGGGGCGGGGAGGAAAGATGAAGGAAATAGAAAGCTTCAGTAAACTGAATTCTGTACAAAATTTAGATTTAAAAACAAAAACAAAGCATGTGTCCTATGATGCAATGGCCCTACTATATCACTTCCAGTTTCAAAACAAGACCAAGGAACTCCTAAATCCAGGGAGAAATTTAAATGTGGAATATTATGAACACATTTTTAAAAGTACAGTCCATTCACCTACAGAAGTATCCAGCCAGAGCAAAAAATACATTTGTGGTTCAGATAAGTAATCTGCGGCAGCAATCTGAAGAACTACTTATGCGTGTCTAGCAGTCAGTAATGGGATGTTCCCCACTAATTTATTTTCTTTGAGTAGCAAGCTACAATGCTACATTAATAACATTTGAAACTCCTTATGGTCAATGGTGGCTGAGGGGATGGTTCATAAGAACATAAGACAAGCATTCTGAATCAGACCGAAGGCCCATCTTGCCCAGCATCCTGTTCCAACACTAGGCAGTCAGATGCCTGTGAGAAGTCTGCAAGTTGGACATGAGTGCAACAGGAGTCTGCCCAGCTGTGATTCCTAGAAGCTGGTATTCAGAGGCATCCTGACAGGGGAGCTAGAACATAGCCATTTACAGCCTTGCCCTCCATAAATTTGTATAATGCTATTTTTAAGCCATCCAAGTTGGTGGTCATTACTGTCTCTCTTAGTTGCAACCACCAGAGGCCACTCTATGGTGATCAAGAGGCGGGGGGGGGGGGTTCACACCCATACCTTAATGTGCCAGGATGTAGCAGTGAGATCAGGGCATACTTCAGCCAGCATTGTGCAAGGATATATTCATTGGATGGATCTTCTCAACTGGCAAACACTGCTGATGTTAGCCATCAGAACACATGCAACCCATCATGGTTGGGGAGTGAACTGCCACACTGCTTGCCAGTGCTGACAGTTTCAAATGTTGTTTGCTCTGTGACACTGGGCACTGCCTTCCTAAACTCCTTTTAGGTACGCAGAACTAACCAAGCAGTTCTTTGAATCCCAAGCTATGTGTTCAAATATATGCCTCGTATAATTTGCAATGTTCTTATAACCTCTAGGGACTCCATGCATTGTTTCCTTGCACTTCTCAGATTTGGAAACTAATGCATGTATTACTGCCAGTATAGCAACCAGTATTGGGTTGTCAGGGAAAGGGAATCAATATATTTATTTTTCCAGAGGCCACTATAGAAAGGACTTCAGTAATGCACAGCCTTTGGGAGGCAAGCTTCCATAGGACGAGACTTTCTTAAGCAGGGCACTATCACAGAAAGGCCTTCTCCCTAGTAACCAGCTGCGCATTCACTGATAATTACCCAGAAAAGTTCTTCAAATGATCTGCTCAGCACACAGGGAGACTGATGTGAAAGCAGGCATTCCATTAGTAATGTTAATGAGTTTCCCTTGCTTCTATATAGAGGTTCTCCGGAGGATCTGAGGCCCTATGCACATGTCCATGAACCATATCACCATCATCATCACCACCACCTCCATGAGTGCATGTCATTTGAGTACAAGGGGACATCTCAGCCAAAGTTAGCACTTAATGTATATGAGAGACAAGAAGCAGTACTGATCAACTGAATCTAGACAAGAAAATTGGGCTGTGAGGGGATTCACTGGAGCTTGCGGGGGGTGTATAGACCAAATTCTTACCAACAACTGTGTTTATAAACTGGGTATGTATGTAATACTCTTTAATGGTCACCTGTATGAGTCCTTTCTCCTCTAGTGATCTACTCAGTCACTATGATCAGTTGATAAAGCCCTCTAGGAAGGATTGTTTAGTGCCAGTTGTTTAGTGTGGTGGCTCCCACTCTGTGAAATCATCTCCCTTTTATGTCACATATTTTAAAAAGGTAAAGATAAAGAATACCTGGACGGTTAAGTCCATTCAAATTTGAATATGGGATGCTTTTAGGCTGAGGGAACTGGCGTTTGTCTGCAGACAGTTTTTCCGGGTCATGTGGACAGTGTGACTTTTCCGGGTCTTTCTGGCACACGGGATATTATAATAAGTGCCAGAGTGCATAGAAACTCTGTTTACCTTCCCGCCGCAGCGGTATCTATTTATCTACTTGAACTGGTGGGCTTTCAAACAGCTAAGTTGGCAGCAGCTGGGACAAAGCATATTACATCTGTTGGACAGAGACATGTCCTTTTTACAGAACTTCATAGCAACCAGGATGTTTGGACTGTATGTATACCAAATTCCAGCTTTCTATCTGTTGTGGAAACGTTTTATAATTTATACCCAGTTAGTGTATTCACCAGTGTCATGGTTTTAATTGTTTTAAACATTTTGACATGGTAAATTTCATCATGTTACGGATATGCTATTATTATTTTATTTATATACTGCTTTACGCCAGAATGACTTCCAAGCAGTTTACAAAGACCTACATACATTTAACGCATGCATTAAAATATAAACATCCATTATGAAAATACACAATAAACCAATCTCATTGAAACAATACATTGAAATGGGAGACTCGGGTCAAGTCATCACCGGTAAGCCTGTGTAAACAGGTGCATCTTTAAAAACAGATGGAATGCCAATACAGACAGGGGCCTTCACCATCCAGCAACGAAAACACTCCATAGCATCAGTGCCATCTGTGAAAAGGCCACCTCCATGTCACCACAAGCTGATAAGCATTAGGCCATTGTAGGACTAACCAGGTTCCATCTGCTGATATCAATGCCTTTGCTGAGAACCGGGGGGCAATTGGTCTTTCTGGTAAACTGGTCCAGAGTTTTCCAAGACTTTATAACAATATACTTCACCTATCCCACCTTTGTTCTTTTCTTCTCTTACTTTTGCAACAAATATGCAGGACACACAAGACCAAGCAGAAGTGAGCCTCAGTCTTTTATTTACATCAGGGATTGGGAACAACCTTCAGATGTTCATGGAATCATAGAATTGTAATGTTGGAAGGGACCCCAAGGGTTATCCTGTCCAACCACATGCAATGTAGGAATCTAAACTGAAGTAATCTAAACTAAAGATTACTTGGACTCCCAGCTGTTATCAGTTCTAGCCAGCTTGGCCAATGATCAGAGTTGATGGGCACTGTAGTCCAGAAATATCCCCTACCTGGTTCCCATGGTGAAATTCACCACAGCCTGTTGTTGGGCATCTCTTAATAGAGTGCCTCTTTCCAAGTCCAAAGAATGGTTATCTATTCTTGTGACAAAATGCACTTGTATACATGACTCAACCAGTCATGGGAACAGTGCACATTTTAATTACTAAGCATTTTCAACAACATTGAATTGTTCTTGGTTTTTTAATTGTGGAGCTTCCTCAATTCTCTGTTTTATTTGTCATTAATTTTGATTTGCTTCTACAAAATTTACACAGAAGTTAGATCATGTCCAGTCTTTATAGAGCATTTCTTCTTATTTGTTTGCAGAGAGGTGATACATCAATGAACATGCACCCTGAATTCATCTGAATTTGCTTCCCTTGTGGTTATACATCTTCTCGCGAGTCGTTTATTCATCCCACACTTTTCAGTGCATTTCCCTGTCACTTTCCTAACTGCAAAATGTTCAGGATTTTTGTGTGTATTTGCTGTACCAGGGTTACAGAGCAGTTCAATCCACTTTAATTGTGCAAACCTAAATTTCCAATATGCACTAGAATCCCACCTGCAAAATCCTGGCAATCTAAGAGCAACCAAAGCTGCACCAGGTAGCTTAAAGTTAAGACTGTATAACCCCTGCAGAATACTAACTGGTTCTATGTACAAGCACACACCTATCCTCCTCAAGCAACATATTATGACAATGACACACCACGCCAAGACATGCCGGTCCTGAGAAATTGTTTGATTAGCTTGTGTATTGTAAAACATCTTTCTCTTGGCAAGTACTTAAGCCCGCAAGAGCTGCCAAGCTGGAGGCACTATGGCTCACACTATAAGTCTTCCTGCAGTCCTCTGGGCCACTCTGTAACAAGAGCTACCATTTTGCTGTCACTGTCGCTTCACATATTCAGTCTCTAAAGCTCTGTTTGTTGTTTCATTCGCTTCTATGTCTCCCTTAGGAACTTCTTCATTTTAATATAAATAGAGCGCTTTATCATGCAGTGGCAAAGCATCATGGAAGACACAACTCTCAATATTACTGGAGATGATGCATACAGATGAATCTGGTGGCAGGTCACAAACAAAGGAACATAATGAAAGAAAACTCTTCTCTGGTGATAGAGAGACAGATACGACTGGACGTGATATATGGTTATAAGGCACTAAATATAGCTATATTTTATATGAATAGGTGTTTTACGCTTCGTATTTATCATTTAGAAAAAGTTTATGAAAAATAAAAAAGGAGGGGATATAAAGGGTTCTGGTCACACCAATAACTCTCTCTTTCTTTTAATGGCATTTACAAAGATCAGAGTTATGGCATACTTAGTGAAGCTTTTTCTGACAAGGGCCTGCAAGGCAGAAAAACTGTTCTTCTCCTGATAAACAAGAGCAAAGGCCTCCCCTCTGACAGATAGGTTTGTGTTGTACAGGGAGATTTTGACATTTGGGGCAGTTTCAAACCAATGCCTGCCTGTCCCATCCCCCTGCCCAATCAGTGATACTCATAATATCACAGTTTGGTGTTTTAATTTAGCCAGCTCGCAATGCTCAGCTCTGTTATCAAGCGCAATTTTCCCAAAAAGTGCTTTTCTGGCATGGAAGGTTGAAAGAGATTCTATGTGCATGTACCATCTGCATTCAGCAGACTGGGCGCCTGAAGTTGGCTTCTTCATGACACAGGTGCAGAATCTTGACAAGAGTCTGTAGTTTATTGCTGCGAAACACTGTGAACTATAAGGCCAGCTGCACTGAAATGGGTGCTTGCGCAATGTTATCTTAATCTTAACGTACTACAATTTCCAGGGGGCATTAGGATGATATGTGTGACACCATCAGCACACCTGTCAACCTTGGAGCCAGGAGGGAACTCTTGCAATGTTCACTGAGAGGCCTTGTAAACATTGACACCATGCCAAACCAAACTGTGCCCCATCCTGACTGTTGACATTCCTTCTGTTCACGTGTTTCCTTTTTAGTATTCCTCTGACCCAAGCTGTAGTTTTCCTATTCCCTTCACTAACATGATTCATTTTCCTACCTGCAATGGGATCTGCCTTCGAGAGTACCCACATTTTGTCATCAATATTACACAACTTCTAACACTTTTTCCCAGTTCCTTTCACAGAACTGGGCACACCAGTTTACAGCAGCTTCACAGAATCGGGCACACCAAAAAATATATGCCTACGGCCTCCATCCCTCCTCTCCCTGCCTTGCCTTTCCAACTTTTTAGGCTTTCAATAATGGGGCTAGCCACCAATTAAATGAATCTTAGCCAATAGGTAGATCAATTAATTAAACTCTTTATAAATACGCATTTGAGAAAAAGCATAGGAACAAGGGACTCTGCCTTATTCCAAGTCAGACCATTGGTCCATCTAGTTCAGTTCTGTCTACAGTAACTGGCAATAGCTCTCCAGGTTTTCAAGGCAGGGTCCTCTCTCAGTCCTACCTGAGGGTTTGAACCTGGAGCCACCTGCATGCAAAGTGGATGCTCTACCACTGAGCTATGGCCCTTATGACCTTAGTCCTAAAGAAAAATGCATTTGCTTTTATGTGATTTGGGACAGCATACCCCAAGGGTCACTTTTATCTACATTGACCTGCCTGAACATTAAGGTCAACACCAGATGATCTTCTCCAGGTTCCCTGCCGAATGAGGAACGGAAGCAACTGAGGTGGACCACAAAATGGCGCATCCGCACATGCACACTCCACCAGGGAAGAAGGGGTTAGTGATGAACTACATCAAGAACACGGGGGCAATAAATATCTACATCAAGAACAAGAGTGTGAGGAGACCAGCAGCACCTCCTCTTCACCAACAGGCCAGTGTAGGGCAGCATGGGGGATGTGCTACTCAGGAGGTGACAGATCCAGCCTCCAAAGAATGTGCTGCAGTGGTTGCTGAGACAGCAGCAGGTTATGCATTCCTTGGAGGCTGGATCTGCTGTCCCTGTGGATCCTGCCCCCCCCCCCCCGAGGTTGCCTCATCTTGCCTCATGGGTGGGCTAGCCCTGGTGGTACCCTCCCCTTTGGAATTCTCTCCCCACCTCGTAACTTCCCTGTTATCTTTTCAGTAGCAGGCAAACATTTTTGCATTTCCCCCAGGCATCTTAAAATCAAAGAAATTGGTAGCTTCGAATTGGAGCTGTTTTAAGGTTGCTTCCATTTTATTTTGGTATTCTACAATGTTTAAATTTGAAGTTGTCAATTTAATTGTGAGGAGCAGGAGTATAAATCTATAAATAAGTATGCCTAATACAAAACGCTGATTTACTTTAATTAGGTTGAAGTTGAAATCTTATAACTGAGAGTAAGCACTGTTGAAGCAAGTTCTTCTAAGCAGGCATAAATATAGTGCTGAAACTCTTTCTTTAAAAAAAGGACCGACTTCTTTGCTCTGTAAACTACTAATACACTGTGATGGCATTATTACAGATAAATTCCTGTAAAGAGCCATTACTAGTTGTTAATCAGTGATCAGACCTCTCTGATCATAAATATTTTCATCTTCTAATATTTGAAGCAGTTGTGATGCTTTTACTTGTATAAACGGACATACAATACCATTAAACGATGCCATTTGTAAGGGACGAATATAAAAAAACTGCACAACTGGTTAAAACAAATGCAAACTAATTTGTGCTAATTTAAAAACAGAAGATAAAGTTACACTGCACATCACATCCTGAACGCTGTGTGTGTGTTCCAGATATTTGGAAAATGTCGAGATCCAGTTACAAATTCTAAAGTAGAAAATATGAGACCATGAAATTCGGTCGTTAGAATGCAGAACATTTGTACATTGTAAATACCACAAGACGACTTAGATTGCATGAACAGAATTGGCAAGCAGCTATTTCTTTAGTTTTATGTTGCTTTTAATCTCTATTTATTTAATCTTATACCTACCACCATTCTTAAGAACACATACAGATTTATATTTATATTTTCTTTTCTTTCTTTTTTTTTTAAAAAAAGCCTATTAAAAATAGTTTATTAAATTAAAATCCAAATTAGTCACTAGTGGGGAGAGAGACTAAAGCTCAACAGTTATGAAACTGTTATAAAACAGCAGTGATAATTAAAACTTCAGCCTGTAAGAGCCTGCTGGAACAACTAAATATCACAATTGTATGTTTTGTACCGCCGTTGAATGTGCTGCTGGCTGCTACTACCGATTGGTTTAGTGAGGTCCTTGGATCATCCCCACTGGGGTCAGCCAGAACCCTGGCAGAGTGCTGAGAAGACAGTCAGACTTGACTTATCTAGAGGAAATAAGAGCTGTAACAAGGTGTCTATAGATTAAGCAGGCCTTTGGCTGATCAACATTCTATGGCCTTTTAATTGTTTTTGTGGGAGCAGGGTTATTGGTTTGTTTTTGTGTTATGTATTTTGGGTACTCATTTTGTATTTTCATATTGTGAACTGCCCTGTGATCTTCAGAACAAGGCGGTATACAAATTTAATTAATAAATAAAGTACAGTGGTACCTCGGGTTACAGACGCTTCAGGTTACAGACTCCGCTAACCCAGAAATAGTACCTCGGGTTAAGAACTTTGCTTCAGGATGAGAACAGAAATCACGCTGCAGCAGCGGGAGGCCCCATTAGCTAAAGTGGTGTCTCAGGTTAAGAATAGTTTCAGGTTAAGAACGGACCTCCAGAACGAATTAAGTTCTTAATCCGAGGTACCACTGTAAGCCTCTAGAAAGTAAGAGCAGTGGCACAAAAGTCTTTGCTGTGTGTTATTCCATGTACCCAGGCCCAGATTCAACTAACCAGGCATGCTAGTGGAAGCCCTCCCACTAGTACAAACGGGCTTCACCCTTCATCTTGATGTGTAGTCCCTACATCTCCCCCTAATTCACTCTTGAGGTTCAGGAGAAACCCCCCCCCTCCCAGAACAGCGCATGGGAGAAGAGCCTCTGGCAAGCGGAAATGTTTGTTCCAATGGAATGATCAGTAGAGCACAACAGTGAATTACTTCTCATGGTTGCTTTCATGTACTAAGATTACTTTTGAGTCTTTGAGGTCTGCCTAGGGCTTGCTGATTGGAAGGTTGGTGGTTCAAATCCCTGCGACGGGGTGAGCTCCCGTTGCTTGGTCTCTGCTCCTGTCAACTTAGCAGTTCAAAAGCACATCAAACTGCAAGTAGATAAATAGGAACCGCTCTGGCAGGAAGGTAAACGGCGTTTCCATGCGCTGCTCTGATTTGCCAGAAGCGGCTTAGTCATGCTGGCCATGTGACCTGGAACCTGTCTGCGGACAAATGCCAGCTCCCTCAGCCAGTAAAGAGAGATGAGCGCTGCAACCCCAGAGTGGTCCACGACTGGACCTAATGGTCAGGGGTCCCTTTACCTTTACTGTCTATGTGCACCAGGGTCAACTCCAGCTTACCTGTACCTGTCCCTGACAGCTCATTGTCCCCGTTTTTGCTTTTGAGGGAGATTCTTGGCAGGGGCAGAAATGCACCTTAACCTTTTGATTACTGCTTGTAAATGAAGAAAAACGAATGCTTGCAGCTACCATTCTATGCCCAGTCACCTGGAAGTAAACCCTACTGTACATACTGGAAAGTACTCCTGGGTAAACATGGATGGGGGACTTATGCACATTTAAATGATTTCCTCACATATGATTCATCCTTTTCTCTGGGAAATCTTGATGTGTGATACTTTAAGAAAGCACAAATCTGTCTTGGCAGCAAGAATGAATAAAATAAAACCCTACAGCCTGATTTTCTCAGTGTCAGGAATGCCATCGCTGAATAGGATCAGATACAATAGCCCCAATTCTTTGGATTTAGATTCGTCGGGGGGGGGGGGAGTGCAATGTTTGTATACTATGAAATAATTACTTTCTTAGGCAATGTTTCAGTAGCTTAACCTTCCTTTTGCTTTGTGCTCTAAGGTTTTTCTTCACCTGTGTAGAAACTTCACCACCACACAGCTGTTAATTTCAGCAGAGTGGCGCCCTGAGCTATTCCTGTGGTCAGCTCCATCTGACATCTGACATTGTATAGTACAATTTTTCTGTTCTGGAGCCTTCTCCATCCTGAAAGTTTACATAAATATCTTTCCCCGATGCTTTAATCTGTAGGCACAGGTATTTATATATAATCAACTGTGCTTTATAGGAATAGTACTGCACTGACAATGTCAGGAGACTTTTGCATGCCTAAAATCAGCCTAATGTTGGCATAGTCAGGGGCCGATTTCATGATGGGTTTGCTTGGTTGACTTAACACATGGGATAAATATTACAAAAAGGCATGGTTTCATTGCAAAGTGTATTATTTAGCACATTACACTGTGCCAATTCTGCAAACTGCTAGAGGATGCACCTGCCCCGGACAGGTTTGTTCAAATTGTTGCCTATTGGCCATGATAGTTATGCTCTTCCTGCATGATTGGTGGTAATAATGATTCTGAATACCAGTTGCTGGAAGCCACAGAAAGGGAGAGAGTTCCTGCGCTCAGTCCTGCTTGCCAGTTTCCCATAGGCAACAGGTTGGCCCCTGGCCTGATCCAGAGGGCTCTTATGTTCTTAAATGTTCATTTTTCTTGTTTGACTGCCACTATTGGCATTGCTGCAAACAATAATGGTACCTTGAGAAAATGTGTGAGCATCATGTTGAGATAAGGCTTCTTTGTTTGATGGAAGCATCTAAACACATTTAAACTAATCTGGGCTTTGTGGAGAAGAAGAAAAATCAGGAATCTGAAATTACAGCTCATGCAAATGTTAGACATGAAAGCACTTGAAACAAATTGCAACAATAGTTGTTCTTAGTAAAACATGTTATTGACTTGGGTGAGCATGACACTAAGCAAGGACTAACTAGCTCAGGATCTGGCCACATGTCAGCACCTCAAACTTTGTGCCTGCGGGAGGCATTTAAGCGTGCAGAAGAGAGTAGAGTGAGATGTGCAGAAACAGAATGAAGCAGGCCATAATTTCGATTGGCAAAGCTTCGGGAAAGTAATTGTGTGGCATGCAGACAAAGATCCCAAGCCAGACAATATGCTTATTTTCTGCAGTGTACCAAGCAGCCTACTTGCTTTAGTGAATGCTGGGAGGAGTAGCGTGCAGGCAATCTGCAACAGAAACCAATCCAATAAAAACATCATATCACCATTACAGTAGGCAAAGATTATGCAGCTGAAAGCATTCATTCATAAATGCAACCCTGTTCACAACTGGCATGCTTCCCAATTCCTGGAGCCAGGAGCCACTCACCTACAGGGCCATCACTGATTATTGAAAACCACCATAGAATTGTAGAGTTGGACCACAAAGGTCATGTGATCCAATCTCCTGCAATGCATGAAACTTTTGCCCAATGTGGGGCTCAAACCCAAGACCCTGAGATTAAGAGCCTCATGCTCTACCCACTGAGCTATCTGTCTTCTCCTTTGTTGTGTAAGGCTGGATTTTATCATCCCTATTGGTTTAAAGCCTATGTATAATAGGCACTTGCACATGGCAAAGTTATCTGAAAACTCTTTCTCTTGGGCTAAAGTAGGCCTTCCAACCAATGTAAGCAGTGAAGCACTTAAAAGGGGGCTAATTAGCTATTTGCTGTACTTGACAGACAAAAGATGTATGCAAGCACAGGGGAAAGACTGCAAATAGAGATATCCCTGATTATGTTATTGTCCAACATTTTAATTAATTCCTTATGCTATCTGTATAATTTAAATGGTTTCTTTTTTTAAAGAGGGGGAAAGATTTAATAATAACAGGACCATAGTGTTACTTTAACTAATCACTATCACTGCAGGGTGCTGCAAAAAAATTATGCAGCATTTCTGAGATACGCTCAAACCATCTAAGGAGAATTACGTCTGCTTCTTACTAGCCTTAATTTCTCCTTTGTTTGCAGAGCTGTGCTGAAAAAGATGCGTGACTTGATTCAGCTGATGTACTGCCCCAGAAAGGGCTTCATTTTGGAATCTGCCTTAGGTTAGAGTACTGGGGAGGTCACTTAAAAGCTAGGACAGAGGACACCTCAAGTCTCCACTGCTCTGGCATGAAATCCATACACACTTGTGGTGGATGACCCTTGCTCCAAAAAGCATGATCAAAATTAAAGGGTTCAGGAACTCGGACCAGACCAAATTTCCTAAAATTATACATGGACTTTACTAAAACAAAACTCTACAAAAGAGACAAACTCCAAATAATGACACAGATTAAAATAGCTCAGAAGGGAAGAAAACAACAAACACTAACTTATCCTGCTAATTAACATAAACGCTTACACTTAAATCTCAGTAGGCTGAGCAACAGAACAAGATGCTGTCAAAAGCCCAAATAGACACTGACCTTGGCTGGCTGGTTGCTGAGAGCTCCCACCAATCCTGGTTTTTAGACCATGGGCGTTCACCTCTTCCAGCCAATTACCTTGTGACAACGGCCTTGAAGCTTTAATGGGAGACAACTCATTATTTCTGAGGTTCTAACTCATTCCCATAAAGGGGCAATATCATCATAACACCTTTGCCCGAAGCTTAAACTGCCAGATCTCTTTTATCTGATGTCAGAAGACAGGGAACAAAAGGAGAGCTGCATATGCATAGAATCATAGAATTGTAGAGTTGGAAGGGACCATGAGGGTCATCTAGTCCAACCCACTGCTATGCAGCAATATTTTGTCAGTGAATCCTTGAATCCATGACCCTGAAATTAAGAATCTCCTGCTCTACCAACTCTACCAATTCATAACTTGAAGTATGCACTTTAAAAGCCAGGAGGATACACAATGGTGTACCTGTTGCTAAACTGCACCTACTTCGGTAGGGAAACGAAAGTTTGAGTACTCTCCTACAAAAAGTATGCTCTATGCCGTAACATGGTAGGAGTGTTCACATGTTACATTCAGTGAGTACAGTGGTACCTCAGGTTACAAACACCTTGGGTTACAAACACTTTGGGTTACAGATTCCACTAACCCGGAAGTAATACCTTGGGTTAAGAACTTTACCTCAGGATGAGAACAGAAATCACACACCAGCAACAGTGGGAGCTAAAGTGGTACCTCAGGTTAAGAACAGTTTCAGTTTAAGAACGGACGTCTGGAACAAATTAAGTTCATAACCAGAGGTGCCACTGTATATGGTCTGTGCACACAAACAGTTGAAATGTATACATCAACAGTAATCTACACTGAATATTCAATGAGTGCACAGTCTATGCACCTGACAGAGGCCACATTCGCACCATGCATTAAAGCCCTATGGTAGCACTTTTAAAGGTCGACCATCCATGGTGTATGAGGTGGCAGTCTTGGTATTTTTAATACACTTCTGGTGTTGTGTAATATCTATTACTATCCAGGTACTGGAGAGTACATTGACTGAGACAGATGGGCCCATCATTCTGTCCCACATAGGACAGGTTCCATACACTGTCACCAGTTCAAACTAAGAGCACATATTCAGTGCTTTCCACTGCATAAGAAAATACATGAATTTACATCTAGAGAAATTAGGCTATCATCTTATGCGAGCTTACTTCTAAGTAAACATGCGAAAACTTGGGCTGCAAGGTCATGTTAGGAATGGGCATGCATGCGCAAGCACCTATGTGCATTAAAACCTGCTAATAGTGAAAAGGTGGTCGTATTAAAGCCACAGACAATTTGTCTGAGAACAGATTGATATCTGATGGGCTGGTGACAGCCTCATCGTCAAGAGACTGCCGTTATAGCCTCAGCCTGTGACTTTAAAACTTCACTCGGGGAAAAATTACGGCCAGGCAAGCAGCAGCAGGGCATAGCCTAAGGCACAATCTGCCAATAACAAAGTCCCCAGGAAAACTGATTTGTGGCTTCTGATCGCCTGCTCCTAAGAGCCTTCACTATTGACTAATTTTTGGTTCATCTGGATGTAGATCTATCTTGGCTAACAAGAAAGCACTCGAGGTCTTCATTTAGCCATTGAGCTGGCTCTCCTGGGATGTGTGTGCAGCTGTCTTTACCTTCTTCCCAATCGACACATCAAAAGCGGTGGAATATATTTTCATTTTCAGAAATGCAAACGGCAAGCAAGATAAACTTGCCAAACTAGTCTTGAAAAGGAGTGAATCATTACTGCTCTGTGCCAGATGCAAAAGATAAATCAGTTGCCTGACCATGTAGAATTTGGTTCTATATATAAATCCAGGGCCGATAGAAGGGAATCCATTTATACCCTGGACAGGCGAATCATTTTATTATAACTACTAAGGATTAAATCATTTTGTCCTGAAAAAAAGGAAAAGAAGAAAACAGCAGCTAATAGGATACTCTCACTCAGCTTATACTTATGGGATATGATTCTTTCTTTCCTTTGGAAATGAATATATTTTCTAACACCATTCATTTTCAAGAGATCCAATATATAGGACTGCATTACCATTGATAACCTTATCATTAGGACAGTCATTGTCCATTGTCCTCAACCCCAGTATCACTTTAGGGGGCGGGAATCTGGCCTCCATGTGCCTAGAAACAAGTATTATATGAGGCCTCCACACAGGAGCCCACACCTGCAGTATCTTGATTCGCAAAATCTCTACCCCTGAAAAGATCACAGATGTAGGGTGGTTACATATTCTTTTTGGTGGATTGTAAAATGAATGAACACTTACCTATCCCCTGCTCTGATTGGTTTATTAAGAGATGGCTCATATGTCCACTTCTGTCAGTTTTTTTTCATTTTTCCAGTCTTAAGTTCCCTTCTCCATATTTCCATATCAGTTTGTGATTTATTTATTTTTATTTTTAAAAAAAGTCCTCATGAAAATTCATTTAGCATTGAAGGGCGAGTTTCTCTTATTATGCCCATTTCTGAAGCAGTTGTGCTTAATGTACACATTTTTGCAAAGCATTTTTGCCCAGTACAATACATTTATGTATATTACTTTGAACTGGTATATCCACTTTCAATTGCATTTTGGTATGTGTTCCTTGGCTGGAGAACTGCATTACAAAATTTGGATATGTGCAAATCTTGAAGGGTGGTGTTGGGTCGTGGCTGCACTTCAGCTTCTGTGAATTGGGTAAGTTCACCTTTAAAGGTGAACTCAAACAATTTCTACTCTCATCTCTAAATGTATTAACCAGGCTTAAGTCCTAGTTTTCTAACTTCTCAATGTTTGTTTTGTGGTTACAGCTGGTGTGATAAACCAGCACAGCAATTTTTGTTCCCATGAATCAACCTTAAACTATCTGCCATCTTATTTCACGGAATCAAAGTTCTCACCAGTGTTTCTCAAGAGCAGCATCCACCAACCTGGTGCCCTCCAGATGTTTTGAACTATAGCTCCCATAATCCCTGTCCTTTGGACATACTGTCTGGGGCTGATGGGAACTGTAGCCCAAGAACATCCAAACAACCCTAGCAGGAGGCTGCTTTAGTCTGCCAGAAATACAAAGGGAAACGTTGTAAGCAATGAAAAATTGTACTTTGCATTGTCACTCAAGACGGCAAATCCAGATACTTACTTATTATTTGTTTGTTTCAAATCACTTATATACCACCTTCCACCAGAAAGATTACAAGGCGTTTTGCAAAAGTAAGAGCAATGCAATAAGGCCGTAGAGCTAAAATGAATCAAAACAGACAAAATATATATCCAGAGGTTCATTGAAGCTGGTATTAAAAATGAGGACCTGAGAATGCCTGAGTAAAACAGAGGTATTTTTAATAAGCAGTACAATCCTATGAGTGCCAGACGCGCTTTCAACGGGAGATCATTCCACAGCACGGAGAAGGCCCTCTTTTGAGTTAGTTTAGAGCTTTAGGAGTACCCATGTGCTATTCAACAAAGGTCCGTTTAGTAAAAGCTGTGGTTTTCCCAGTAGTGACGTACGGAAGTGAGAGCTGGACCATAAAGAAGGCTGATCGCCAAAGAATTGATGCTTTTGAATTATGGTGCTGGAGGATACTCTTGAGAGTCCCATGGACTACAAGAAGAACAAACCTATCCATTCTTAAGTAAATCAGCCCTGAGTGCTCACAGGAAGGACAGATCGTGAAGCTGAGGCTCCAATACTTTGGCCACCTCATGAGAAGAGAAGACTCCCTGGAAAAGACCCTGATGCTGGGAAAGATGGAGGGCACAAGGAGAAGGGGACGACAGAGGACGAAATGGTTGGACAGTGTTCTCAAAGCTACCAGCATGAGTTTGACCAAACTGCGGGAGGCAGTGGAAGACAGAAGTGCCTGGTGTGCTCTGGTCCATGGGGTCATGAAGAGTCGGACACGACTAAACGACTAAACAACAACAATGTGCTATTCTCAAACTTAAGATGAGCCTGCTGGATCAGGCCACTGGCCCATATACTCTAGCATCCTGTTCTCACAGAAGCCAACCACATGCCTGTGGGAAACCAGCAAGCAGGATTCAAGCACAGGAGCCTTTTTTCTTCCAGTGGTTTCCAGCAACTGAGATTCAGAAGCATGATGGCCATCATGGATGCATAACCAAGCCAACTTCAGAACTGGGGTTATATAGCTTGATTTCAGGTGTGGTTAAGCATAAAATACAGGGAAGGAGTGACCAGCAGGGAGGTCTGGGAAGCCACAGAAGGAAGAGGTGAAACCCATTTAAAGTCAGTCCCAGGACAAAGAGGTTTGGACACGTTTGAAAATAAATAAATCTCACATGATTATTGATATGGCAACTGGCCACTGGCAACAAGGATTCAGCCAATTCAGGTGGCCTCAAAACTAACAGATACAAACATTAACACAAAGCTCTCCAGTCTTCAGTTTTGATTCCTCCAGAAAATATGCTATGAAAATAAAGGTTTAGGAAAGAAAAAGAAAAATCACTAGAATTTAGCCCTAGTGATACATCTGCTGTGTAACACCCCCATTCTTTTGCAACCCTCACAAAACTTTTATTATTATTATTTCTAAACATTAAAAAAAATTCATATAAAAAATTTCTAACAAACATAATGTAGCACGAATGCAGACAATAAGAAAAATGGATAGACAGAAATGTATTTACATCAGCTACTGCAATTTATAGAGAGAGTACGTCAAACATGTAAAAACTGAATTGAAGAGATACAGAGCCGTAGGTATGCTGGGAACTGCCCTGAGATCTATTGATGAAGGGTGGTATACAAATTTGATAAATAAAAATATATAAACATAAGTCCTTTTCAGATTAGACCCACTGAAATTAGGGAAACTTAGTTAGCCATGTCTGCTAACCTCATAGGGTCTAATTCGAGGAGGGCTAGTAGTGAATACCACCCACAGTTTACAAATTTAAAACTATACAAATTTAAGAATCAGACCGCACCATCGTCACCCTTACTTTAATGGCAACCGCTAAACATTTTGCATACTCTTCTGTCACCAGCTTGTCGTGGTCTGCAAGGGAAAAAGTCACATAAAAATGAGATGCATGTGCTGCATAAGATAACAATAATGGAATAAGTTCATTTTTATGGACATTTCTGTAAAAAAAAAAGAGTGAAATAGCAATACATGAACCTATGTTTCAACATTGCCATTTCCACATGGACAGACTCAATTTTGGAATGGAATTCTCTTCAAAGAGCCTTCAAGTACTGCTGAACGCAGTACATTCAGTTGCACACTTGAAAAAACCTTTCTATGTCTGTAAACTCTTAGATCTTGTAGATAAGATGCCATAGTACAAGGAGGACCACGCTGAAAATGGTTATACCAAGCACATAATTTTCTTGTGCCAGACAGATTGTTCTGTTGCTCAATATCAAATAGGTGTGGCCTCGGTAGACCTCTTGCTTTGTTGAGACAGACTAAATAAAGGAATTAAAGTGCATACATAAAACAAACAAAATCCACCGCACATAGGATAAAATCAGTGCCCCGTGTGTAAATAAAACAAGTTACAGACCAGAAAAAAGCAAACTGAATCTCCCTGGGTTTTCCCTCCTTCATAAAACGAAGGTGACGCCAGTACTTTCGGTGAGATATAAGAACCATGTAAAGTGGCGAGGGCTTTAATATGTACCATAGTCACTGAAATCTGAAAGTGTTACCTCATGTATTGTTTCTGAAAAATGAGCCGCCATGAATAATAGTAACTCAAAACAAAAGCCCATTAATCACAATTGCCCTGTTGCGCTGCGGTAGGGCGCTTACCTCACTCTTCTGTGGTCAAAGGCATGAGAGGTCACTGATTCAACCTTCTCCATGTGTGCGGCATATTGCCACTGTTTCCCAGACGGCCCGCTCAGTTTGGTTCCCCCTTGAAGAATGTGCCCAAATCACATAAAGAGATTAGGGTACAGCTGATTATAACTTACCATCGAAAGACTTGGGGGATATGAGGAGGTCAGGATGAAGAATCTGATTACAAAGTGGGAATGTTCAAACAGGTACAGCAGTCTCTGGAAACCTGCAGGAGAAACCAGTTAACTCTTGAGTTCTGCATAATCGCTTCCCCCTTGTTGGTGGACATACTGCTCCACACTAAATTCCATTCTCCCCGTGATTCCAGGGATGATTTCATTCCACAACTCATCAGGGATTTCCCAATTATCTTCCACTTTGAAGATGCAGAGGTAAATGATGAGAAAAGAGAAGACATCACCTTGTTTGGGTGAAAGGAGCCCTGTCCTACACTTTGCTAACATTATAGCCAGATTTCACGGTCACGGGAAAACAAAACACCCCCAAATGGAGCAGTTATTAATTCAATAAATCCAGCTGCTCTCGAGTGCCCCTGGGCGAAGGCAAAAGTTAAAAGCAGCTGCTCATTGACGACATATGTGACATGACCAGGGTAAGGTAGCTGCTTTAGCACATCATTCACCACTTTTAAGGCTGACTGCACTCAATTTCTTAGACAATCTACACACCATTTTCAGTTCTGTACCTCTATAATTTATCACAACAATACCTCAAGCATACAGATTGGGGTGGGGTGGTTGGTGGGGTGGGGTGGGGAATGAAAGCAATTTACAGTATCAAGATGAAAGAAGCTGGACAAAGAGAGAAGACCTACTATGTAAATCATATCCACAACTTCAAGGAATGTTGACATAATATTCTGGAATTAATTTTTCCAGCATTCCTACGCAGGTCATACAAAGGTAAATCGAGTGTCCCTCTCCCCCACCCTTGACTCCAGACCCTATATCTGGAGTTGTTTATCAATATGTTAAAGAGGAAATTGATTCTGCTTCCCTCTTTTTCTTGCATGGACAATAGAAACCTTATGTACGAACCCTCCCGTTAAAAATAGCAGCAATATTTTCAGGGGTAAACATTGTTAAATAATCTGTGCGGACGGCGTCCACTAAAGTGTAAGGAGCAGCATCCTGGTGCGACACATATTTGGTGCATTATACCTGAAATGAATCAATGCACAGAAGCACAACAAGCCACTGCCAGGAGCCGGTCTGATTATCTATAATGATGTGAAATCCCATGCGCCCTCCACATCTGGGCTCATAACTGGCTGTTCAAAAGGCAGCCAAGATCCCACCCAACTGCAACAGGCAAAGGAAGTAGAATTTACAACCCGGCACCTATCCTACTATAAAGTGCTCCTAAATAATAAGATGCTAGGAATTGAAACTGCTTGTAAGAAATCTTTAGAGTCCTGAAAGCCCCTCTCCCCAATTTTAACTGTGCAGCGAGTGCTAGAAAGGTAGTACAGTGGTACCTCGGGTTAAGAACTTAATTTTTTCTAAAGGTCTGTTCTTAACCTGAAACTGTTCTTAACCTGAGGTACCACTTTAGCTAATGGGGCCTCCCACTGCCGTTGCGCTGCTGCCATGTGATTTCTGTTCTCATCTGAAGCAAAGTTCTTAACCCGAGGTAATATTTCTGGGTTAGCAGAGTCTGTAACCTGAAGTGTCTGTAACTTGAGATACCACTGTATTACTTAGTTGCACTGCATCCCAACTCAGATGCAATGTTAAAGATCTCTGTTTGACACCTTGGAGGGCCACTGCCCAGCAGAGTAGACATATAGAGCTCAATTGACAAAGGAAGTTGACCCTATGGATTTTTTTTAGTCTTCCCAAACCTCCCACTTTGGTTAGGACACACATTTCCAGGGTTGGGTTTTTGATCCTGAAATATTTTCCATGGTGTTCCGGGGTTAAGCCGTGCTGAGATCCAGCTGAAATTAAGCACCACAGGTCAGTACTGAACAAAGAGCATTCTTTTGGTGGCTCTGGTGGAATAGGTCTGGGAATCGACCTTGGTGCCTCTCACACGCACATTATAATTCTATGTGGTGTAACCGTTTTATGTTCCTATCCACAGGAATAGCTACAGAGGAAAAGAAGTGATTTTACAGAGTGCTTCTAGATTATTATGTGTTACTGATATTTACAGTCAATAACTAACACCTGCCTAGCGGGTGCTAACAGTAGAGTTCTCAGACTTTGCTGCCCCATGGTAGGAAAGTGATATTAAAAATGAGAAGTTTAGCTGGGCTTTCCCAATGTAACTTACACTGTTTGGTAGGCCAGAAGGGTCACTTGAAAACTATGCTCTTAATTTGATAAATTGCCATAAAGCACAGTGTGAAATACAATAAAAGTATTTTGTCTTTCTCATGCTGACTTTCAATGTGAACTATTAAACTCTTTAATGTATCTCTGATAGAAAGAAAAAATAAAGCCAAAGACTGAACAGGGAGCCCATATATCGAGAAAGAGTTTATCTCTACTTGTGCTTTCTCATTGGTTGGTATAAGGTTTATTATTTTGTTGTTTTTAATGGTGATGGTGTTTCCTGCTTGGCAGGGGGTTGGACTCGATGGCCCTTGTGGTCTCTTCCAACTCTATGATTCCATGATTCTATGATTCTATGGATCACTCTGTAGTGTTGTGAGAGGTTGGATGTTTCAACTTTTGGATACTGAAGTTTGACTCTTGTTGTATGTGTCTTGTATGTATTTTTGCAGTATTGTAAGTCAACATGGGACCTTTGTGGTGTAAGGTGATATATAAAGGAATAATAACAATAGCAATAATTCACTGTTCATGGCCTATTCAAACAAGGACATTGTTCAGTCCATCACATGACAAAACAGCTGTGTGAATTCCCCATTGTTTCCAGGCACAGTGAAACTGTGGGCTGTGGGACCAAGGCATGGGAAGTTGCAATAAACACAGGTTATTGGGGGATTAAACAAGCTATAATTTTATTGATTCCAGAAGTCAGCAAGTTTTGGTGCAGGTATTGAGTTAGTTTGCCCACTTCAGTATGAACTTATTTTCTGCTTGGATCAAAACCCAGGGTCCGCTAGTTCACTCTTTGGCAGGGTTAACCAATGTTAAGGATTGCTCCATGATGTACATCAAATCAGGATGATCCCTTCAAGACCACCATATTGGGAGTTCATTCCTTTAACGAGATACCCTGATTCCTTGGAGCAGAGGGAGGGGCTCCCCTGTACACTTGACTAAGGATCCAACCCAATGTCTTATTCGCCATCAAGTTGTGACAGTTGTTATGAGGTAGGTCCAATCCAAATTCCTCCCTGGTCCTGAATATGGCAAATTGTGTCCTCCCTAAAAGAGGGCACATGTTGCGGTGAGACCAGGAGACTGACCTCCTGTGTTGTGGGTGGGTGAGATTGGATATCCACAACACCCGATTGGTAGGTTCCTCGTTCTTGGGTTCAATCTGGCCAATGGGGCGCAGTCCAAACGGATCAAGGGACCTATATATACCCATGCACATGACCCAGAGCTTCCTCTTTCAGCTTGTGCATTCGGAACACCCACCCACCTCTCCCTATATTTAGGGGATTTTGCGCTTGAACTTGCTATGCCGTCATGTGTCGTCTGTCATTGGGACAGGGGCACGGCTGGAATTTTCCCCACTTGGCTGATTGGCTGTTGCCATTTGGGTTTTGCCTGCCGTGTAGCAAAACATCACAACTCGGAAGGTTGCGGATAGGCACTGGTTCAGGTGATAGTGATGGGAGAATGGTCTCACCATCCCTATGTGAAGGGTATTCTGTTAAAGGAATCCAGAGACTCAACTGGTTTTATCAACCCCCAAGAGAGGGTTCCTGAGTCCAGGGGGGCATCTGGGTGGTGAACACTGTTCCCGGCTTTTCACCTACCCAGGTGTTCACCCTTGGCTGACCTATGCTGGTGCCCTGGGTCAACACTGCCTGAAAGGGTGCAGGGAGCTAGTCGAACCAGAGCCTATGCAACCACTCACCTTCTGTAATCAAAAAAGTTGTGGCTTAAATTCTGCCCAAAACCGAACTAAAATTTGAGTCAAGCGTGTCTTTATTTAGAGGGGAGGTCTCTGGGTCTGAACACGCAACTGAAGACTGCTACAGCTTGGTCTTACACAAGGCCTGTCCACTTACCCATGGGCATTCCTGCAACATAATGCTTAGGGTAGGTGGGGAATCAACTGAGACTGAGTCCTGGGTGCACCTGGCTTTTATAGCCAGGGAATGGACTAGAGGCAAGAAGTTTTCCCTCTGGTCTGCTCCCCCTAACCACACCCCCTAGCTTACCTGCGGCAAGCCCCAGCAGCCAGTGCAGTTGGTGGAGGAGGAAGTGATATCCTTCCCCAATCACGACGAAGCCAGAAGACTGCTTGGCACTGCAGCAGCTGCACCTGACTGCAACTGCCATTTCCCTCCAGCTGTCAGAGCTTAATATATACTGAGTACACTGCATAACAATGGGACACTTACCCATCTTATCCAGCTTGTGGTAGGTTGGCTGAAAATCAGCAACAAATGACTGTAAACTATAGGCAGTCTCCAAATTAACATTTATACAGTGGAATTTTCCCTCTACCCTCCCCACTCCTGCACCCCACTTCCTCCCAAATCTGCTCTGTGGGGTTGGGAAAATGCCTAGAACAGATATAGGTGAGATGCAGGTGGAGGAAAGGGAAGGAAGTTCAATTGTGCAAGTGGAAATCCTTGCATTGATCTATGGAACGATGGTTGTAAAAAGTCATGTTCATTGCCATTTCTGAGAAACTGACTCATAAAATACATGCCGCCAGAGGTGATGCAGACTCCACCAATTTTACATTTGTTTGTGGACCATTTGTGATTTGTATAACTCAACAATTTTACCGATGGAACATTCCCACTAAATAAGAGTTTAATTGGCAGCATTCATGATTATTTCATATGTCTGGTATCAATATGAACCTTGTGTTCCACTATGGATATATTTTATATTACCCATTCTCTTTTAAAAGCTTTCCATGATTGTTATGGTTATTATTTTATCAGCATGTAGTTGTGTTCTTCATGTGTTTATGACTGTTTTTATTATTGCTTTTAGCTTGATGTTTGTTTTGTTTTTGTTTATTGACATTTAAAAAAAGAAATAATTGCATTGCTGGGATGTGTTAGTTGGTCATGGAGATGAGTAACTATATAACCTTTAGAAGACATCTAAAGGCAGCCTTGTATAGGGAAGCCTTGTATAGGGAAGTTTTTATACATGCTGGAAGCTGCCCAGAGTAGCTGGAGCAACGCAGTCAGATGGGAATAGTACAAATAAGAAAATTATTATTATTATTATTATTATTATTATTATTAGTCACGTGAATAGGCCTTAATGCTGCACAAGTGATCCATTCCCCCCCCCCAAAAAAATCTCATTTGTTTGGTCACATTAATTACTCTTTCCTTCTAAGCAGCTGCATTGAGAATGGAAGTGCTTGTATAAAGGCACAAGACGCAGCCACTTTGCTGAATCCAAGTGAGTCTGGATCTGATCATTGCTTAGATGTGAGGCTACCTGGACATACTGTGTCCCACTTTGATTTTATGTGAGAAATACATGCAACATGTGATTTTATTTTATTTTTTACATTATCAGAATGTCAAATCCATTTTGGAGTCATATTGTGCTAAAAGACTTTTGACTGGGATAAATCTAAATGGACTTTAAAAAATGTCAATACATATAACCCAGGATATTGAAGATTCCGTAGGGCTGATTTCATTTTTCACACGTTTAGGCTAGTTACCATTTTTTCTCCATATCAAAGAACTATTAAAATAGTAATAGTAATAGAATCTGAGCATGGTAACATATATGTCAAGGGAAACACTAGCTAGGCAGGAGCCAAAGAGACCACAAAATTGAGTGTGATGTGTCACATTCATTTGTGACTATAGGGACTTTTCTGTCATCACTTCTCTAATGTGACAACCCCATAAATATTTTCTGTCTCCAACTAAAGTTTTGATTCCCCGTTAGACAAAGACCAAAAAAAACCCTACTTCAGTCCAAGGGGGTGCATGTGTTTTATACATTAGCAAAGTGAATGTAAAAAGAGGGGGGGGAGGGGGACTATAAAGAATGAGATGGTGTGGCACAAACAGAGTGATGCTTTGACAAAACCAGTACATTCATCTGATTCAAGTTGCTGTCGAAAATTGGCAATATTAGTTATTCTAGCTAAAAACTGCTTAAGGTAATATTTCACTCATGTTCTGCTCCATACTGGCCAGCACCTCCCATTATTTATTCAAATCTACTTTTCTTAAGTAAGCCAGCTCATGATGATGGACTTCTCCTTTAGAAAGAAGTTAGGGCTGTGACATCTCTGGGCTGCAAAAGTAAAATGCATTGCTTTGGGGAATGAACTAGTTTGGTTTAATGTTCACTGAATAAGTCTAAGAAGCTCTGGACTACACCCCAAAGTAGTTCCCATAATTGCTGGGTGAAGTGAATATGAATTAAGTTCATATTGGGGTTCATCTTCAGGCTAATTCTTACTTTTTATTTTTTAGACTCTTTGGGACTTTCAGTTTAAAGATCATAATCGTTGGGGAGAATTAAAATAAACTATTCACATTCACCTGTACATTTGGTTTGTTTGTTTTTGGTATATTTTATATTTTAGCACCCCAGCTTGTAACATTCTGTATATTGACCAAAAAATGCCAAGGATCATTTGGATGAACTTGAATTGAACTTTGAACTGAACATGACCTGAACTAGTTCACTTTGTAAGGGGTGGATGTGAACTGGAATTAGTTCCTTTTGGCGCATGTTGAAATTAGTTCCTTTTTAAAAATGAACTTTCCAAACTCTGATAAAACTAAGGAACTCATCATACCCCTATGGTTTGCTACATCTCCTTCCTATCTTTTCAAAGCATCTTTCCCATGCCTAAGCAATACACTTCCACAGAAGGTGGTGATGGGAACCAACTGGGATGGCTTTAAGGGAGCATTGGACAAATTCATGGAGGAGAGGGCTATTGATGGCCACTAACCATGATGGCTAAGCTCCGCCCCCACAGTTGGAGGCAGCAATGCTTCTGAATGCCAGTTTCTGGAAACCACTGGAGGGGAGAGTGCTCTTGTGCTCAAATCCTGCTTGCTGGTTTTCCATAGGCATCTGGTTGACCACTGTGAGAACAGGATGCTGGACTAGATGGACCCTTGGCCTGATCTAGGAGGCTATTCCTATGTTCTTAAACTTTCTCTGAGATTTCAAGGAAATAGCTCCAAATTGACTCAAAGCAAGAGTGCACATGACTCATTTTGTACTTTATTCTTATATATTTAAACACAATCCAGGAGGTTGAACAGTGCTATTGCTCCTTGCCTCATACCCACTGGTCCTTCATTCATAATTCTGGCCAACAGCAGATGCTTTTCTTTGAAGAAAAAAAAACCCTGTTAGCCATGTACTGTGTTGGCTAGGGCTGATGAGTATTGCAGGAGAGGGGAACAGACCAGGTGAGGGAAGCCTACCTTAGATTATCACTACTAGGTACATTAGGCTTGAATAAGGGGCCATTTCCTCCTTTCTCCACAGTAATGCTACAATTTTTTCAAGAAATGTGAAAGGTAATTATATCTCACTCATTTTTCTAATGCTCATTTGGGAATTATTTTAGAAAAGTACCCCTTTTAAAAAAGAAAAAAGAAGTAGAGGGAAATTAAGTGTGGTGCAAAGAATTCCATTCAGACCAGTCCTGTCTGAAACAAAAAAGTAAACATCTGAGACACCAGATAGATGGAACTATGACTAATCTGTGCTAATCTGTACAGTTTTCCATGGTTGCCTTGGACATTTTCTTCTTTCCTAGTGGCCTGTGGGTATTAAATGATCATTCTGTCCAGCTAGCAATAGGATTTCTCACAGCAAGTTTATGTTTTCCTTCATTCTGTTTCCAAACCCCTCGAACATTAAGGTAGCATGTTTGGCAAGGGCCTAGAGGAGCTGGAAACTGACAGAAGATTCCATTCCCTTGACTGAGCCACCTCCTGGGTCCCACATGCTGGGTTTGCTACCAGAAGCAGTATCACCACAGATATTAAATGACTAATAAATGGCTTTTTGTAGCTAACACTGTAGTTAGTAACTCACACTAAGAGTTTTTAAGTGGTTTTGCGTCAACATGACTAATATTATGGACAATGCAAACAAAGCCAATGCAGATAACTGGTTAATGACCTATTTCGGTAATACTTAGCATGTATGTGTCACTCAAGAGGGTTCCCAATCATTCATATCTCAGGAAACCTTACAACTCTCCCTTATGATAAAGGTTAAGGTAAAGGACCCCGACAGCTAAGTCCAGTCGCAAATGACTTTGGGGTTGCAGCGCTCATCTTGCTTTACTGGCCGAAGGAGCTGACATTTGTCCGCAGACAGTTTTTCTGGGTTATGTGGCCAGCATGACTAAGCCACTTCTGTTGAAACCAGAGCAGTGCACGGAAACGCCATTTACCTTCCCGCCGGAGTGGTACCTATTTATCTACTTGCACTTTGATGTGCTTTCGAACCAGTATTATTATGCCCATATTGCAGGTGAGAGGAGGTAGTGGAGCGAGGGTTCTGGGACTGGGAGAAAGAGGGTTTGATGTGGTGGTGAGATCTGAAGCTGGAGTTCACTGGTTGACAGCTTGGTCTCTTTGCTCCCACAGCAGAGGTTGTCAAAGTGGTGCCCTCCAATTGTTGTTGGATGCCAGTTCTCACCTGCCCCAAACAACATGGCTAACAAGATGCCTAATGAATTGCTCAATGAATTATCAAGAAATATTTCAGTTTTTATCACCCCTGTTGTACAGAAAATTCCAAGTGGGTCTGAACCTCAATGCTTAAAATCCCTGATAGAGGATAAGGATCCAGAGATCACACTAGGGGTGGCCAAATTTTGCTTGGCTGCCATAAAACTCAGGGAACAAGCTGTGCTAGTACAAAGACTAAGGCCTCAGATGCAAACTCTAGATAATATTTTAGAGACTAAGACCTAAACCACATTTCCAATAGCTATCATATTCATATTGTTTATTGTTATATTGATTGTTAATTCAAACTTAATTCTATTGTGTTTTATTTTAGCTTAGTACGGTATCTGAATCTGGTCTGGGACAGTAATAAATTCATTCATTCATTCATTCATTCATTCATTCATTCATTCAGAAGAGCACCTTTCCCTGAAGTAAAAATTCAGTCTTCAAGTTACTTAAAAAAAAAAAAAGTTTCAAGATTATGTGTAACACTACAAATTATTATACTTATGCCTATGTCTATGGGAATCAGCACTGAATGTCATTTTTTCTACAAAACACACTCTAATTGTCATCAAGCAAAGCCTTTCTATCTAACTATCCCTGTCCATTTTTCCATACGACCAACATTAAGGCATGTTAATTCAAAACACAGATCCTACTGTGCAGGATAATGTTACCAAGTGCTGCCTATGAGGCCAGTAGGCTGGCTGTGTTTTAGCTGTGTGACAGTCTGCCGCCGTGCAGAAGTGCTTACAGCTGCAGTGACATGGTACTAAGCATGTTTTAAGATGAGTCCCAGTTGAGCAGCATCTTATCCAACCAGAAACAATCCCACAATCCAGCTCTTTTTAACTGATCATCCTTGTATCATAACAGATTAAGGTTGCAGATACTTTGGATTACGGTTAATCTAACCTTTATCCATTCACATCTTCACCTGAAACTTACAAGGACCAAGAGTCAATTGCCAGGGCATAATTCACAATGACACTGATCTTTCCTTCCTCACTCTAATTATCTGGATTAAGAATAACACTTTTGAGTAATTATTTTCACATTGGATAAACATTAAGCTTTCCTGGATTTATCTGAGCTTTTTCTTAACATGAAATAGATCCAAGCAGGCTTATAAGAGCATAACTGACAGCAGTGACAGCTTAATCAAGGAAAGCCTAAACAACTAAAACAATAGGAAATGTTTGTTTCACATTGTTAGGGGGAGGGCAAAATGGGAAGAAGAAAAAATCAGGAACTTGAAATCTGATAAACCCAAAAGGCAAGTGGAAGAGACCAGGGAGACCAATTCAGTTAACTCTGATGTAGTGTTAATAAAGATGCAAAATCATCCCATGTGTAATGGACAGGCTGATGCTCAGGAGCAAATGGGAGATTACATTGTTTGCAATCACTCTAAAACGAGCCAAGTGTCTTAATTTGCAGACTTTGCCTCAGTTTCAGGTGGTAGCACAATCTGTATTAGAAATTGCCTGCTAAATTTATAATTAACATAGAGCCCTGGCCTTATGATTTGAGATACCTCTCCCCTCCCTCTGCCCCAAAGTAGCCGAATTGTCCATCAGAGGCTTTCATAGACTGCCCAATATTGCTATCGCAAACCAGCCAGAGAAATCTTCCAAGCTTGTCTTTGAAACTAGCCAAGATCATATACAATTACACACTAAAATCACATCACAGAACCCAATTACACTTTGGCTTTGCAGATCCACAGATAACCTCTTAAAGAGCAAACTCCCTTACTGTGTCGACCCTTGACCCTAAGCTCTTTTTCCAATCTTCAGCAACACTGTGTGTTTCTCTTCCAAAGCAAATGGCCAAGTCTTGGAACAGGCATGGAGGGAATATGATTTGGAAGGGCAGGCAAATGTTCCAGCTCGCATAATATTTTTTTAGGTTTAAAGAAAACATTGTTAATATCTTATGGTTGATTTTCTTTTTAATGGCCCCCATACACTACTATTTTAATTTAATCCCAAGATTATTTATGAAATAATTTTTAGTAAGTAGTTTTCCATGCAGGAATCATTTTGATAATTTATAACCAATAATTTTATTTGGCTTTTAAAAAACCCACCCTGCTATTATAGGGAAAGAGGTCCCGTGACTCAACTAAATACTTTAACAGGTGTTGAAGAACAGGGTACTAAAATGCATCACGTCCATATTCTCCAATGATGTCACTTTCTGAAACCTTCAAGACAGTATATTTGTAAGACAGAGAAAGTACAGATCCACCACATACATTTAAAGTTCATTCAGTGAAGATTTAAAGCACACGGTTTTCCCTAAAGCACCATGGGAACGGTTTTCGTCTCACAGAGCAACAATCGCTAGCACCCTTTAAAAACTCCATTTCCCAGGATCCTTTAGGGGAAGTCACATGCTTTAAATATATGGTGTAGATTTGCCCAAAGGGCCATCACTTTACAAGAACAGATACATACCTTTTATTTATGTTGTGGCATGAAAAAGTCATTAAAAACACAAAAAAGTCATGAAACACAAAATTGTTTGCATGACAAAAATCATCCTTGGGTTGATGGGGCAGCTCTCACACAAACAATATGAAAGGCAGTTCATACAAATGTTCTTTTCGGTAATATGTCTGCATATAATATAGATCAGGGGGCAGAGAACTATCGTAGAGTTAGTGGTAGCAGTGAATGCCAGAGCAGGGAGAATTTTGAATCCTTGAGCCCATTGTGAGCTAAACACCATACCCAAAGTTTGGCATGACTCATAATGGAGTTGGCACTTGGGCCAGTCTGCTTCCCTTGCTTTTCCCACTCTAAGCTAACTGGCAGTGGTTTCATTGGTGGTGAGGAAGGCCTCATGCTCTAGAATGCTACCACATCAGGACCCTTCAGAAATGCAGAGCGGGACCCTTCAAACATGTCCTCCCATGAAACAAAGCCCTTTCCATTGTGAGCAGGAGTGACTTGTGGCAAGGAAGGAGAGGATATTGAGGTGTCCTCAGGGTCAGGAAAGGGATGGAGCAGGGCAAGGCCAGGTGAGCTCTGGGATAGCCAACCCATAGCTGGCCACACCTCTTCCCCAGTTTCCAGAAGAACATGTTACTGCCTCTGCTGCTTATTAAGAGCCACTAGTGATTGAGACACACACACACAACCACATTACTACCACCAGATAAATCTGTACCAGTTTGTCACCATGCAAAGCATGTCACCACTCAGAAAATGTCACGACTAAGGCTATGCTAAACATTTTTCACTGTTAATGTTTGGCTCGAAATGTGGTGGATGGAGGGTGCTGGTAGAATGGGGCCTCGGAAGGCCAGAGGCCATTTGATAAAATAGATCAAAAGGTTTGTGATATTTGTAATGGCAGCCTCCCCAAATATTCAGGGTGTAGCAACTGCCCATTGAATGAGATCATTTGGTGTTCAGCTTCCCTCATTAATGCCCACTTGAACATTGGACTCAGGTGAATTTGGATGTCATAGCCAGGGCTTTCCAGTGAAGAACTGGATTCAAATTGCAGCTTATGCATGCATTCACTGTGGATGTTCACATAAGTTTCTGCCTAACTTATGGGGAAGAAATGTGATCCAGTCTGCATGTAAAGGTGAATCAACATAATTCACATTACGTGAAACAATATATGAACTGCAACACAACCATCCTTTGAAATTTACACTTCTCTGAATTTTTTAATGCAGTTCCCCAACCTAATAAGAAACAAAACAAAATGTATATGCTTGGGGAAAGTGTGGATAAATGCATATATTACTGAAAATATACCAAAATGCATTGTATTAGGGGGTTGCTTGTAAAAATGTGCATAATAGCCAAAATGCATACCAAAATGTGTGTGTTGGGGGAGAAGTACAAAAACGCTGACAAATTTTCATGAGCACTTAAAAAAAATGCAAACTGATGTAGACTGAACGTAAAATTGCAAAAAAATGGAAACTGGGGTGAAACGAATCTGATGGTCTCACCCCATCCTATTTCTGCCTCTCAGTATTGGTTGCCAATCTGCTAAATGGGAACAACAGCATGGCACTTCACAGCATCACAGTAAGGATGAATAGGGCAGGGAGCTGTTGTTACCTGTCCCTAATGACAGGGTGAGCTACATTTAAAGAAAATAATAAATGCAGCAGAGTAATTGAGATTCCTATGGGCTTTAGTGAAATAAAATGAGCTTCAAAGCAAAAGCCCAATAAATCAAAAGCCAAGGGATATGCAAGCAGCAGCTGAAAAGCTGACTTAATATCTCTTTGGCAGGGGAGTCCCTTTTACACAAGATTGCACCATCTCCAGAGCAGCTTCAAAGAAGAAATAGTGCACTGAGCACAGGAAGGATCTGTTGCCGGCATTTGCCACGGGCCACAAGGATATGATAAGCGATGAATGAAATGATATTCCCCAGTGTCTTCTTTGGAATGATGCCTAAGGGGGAGAATTTCTACCACTGACGAGGAAAGGGGATGCCAAAAGCAGGGGAGTGTAAAGTTTCTGCAATTCTGCACTAGGAAAATACCAACTGCTGAACCAAGCAAAGCCAAATTCTGCAACCAGAATTTTGTAAATTAAGCAGTGATTCTGCTGTTAACTTTGCATCAAATATTCTGCCCTCCTTACTCAAGATGCTTTAATTTATATATATCCCTGTAGGTGAATAATGGAGTTTCTCAAAGCAAATAATTATATATTTTTAATAATTAAGCATTTTCAGAATGGTTTTAATATGTGTGTAGATTCCACAACAGACAACACATTTTCAGATGTTTCCTCATGTCTAGAAGAGCTAGAAACTCCCACTAGAAAATGAAAGCTGAGCTTCACAGGATATCATGTATCAGTACAGTCGTACCTTGGCTCCCAAACACCCTGGAACTCAAACGTTTTGACTCCTGAACGCTGCAAACCCGGAAGCGATTGTTCCTGTTTGTGAATGTTCTTTTGGAACCAGAACGTCTGATGGGACTTCCACAGCTTCTGATTGGCTGCAGGAGCTTCCTGCAGCCAATCAGAAGCCACAATTTGATTTTCGAACGTTTTGGAAGTCGAACGGACTTCCGGAACGGATTCTGTTCGACTGCCAAGGTACGACTGTATTTTGTGTTGATGCAGTAGTCCCCTGGAGCAGTGGAATATGCATAGTTCCAAATGGCATGTCAACTAGATGCTTTTCCAACCCACTTTATGCCAAAGTCATTGCCGACTTCAATTTATGCAAATTTGAGAACTGCTACAATGTTTTTTAAAAAGCCCCACAATGATGGCAGTGTAGCCCAATACATCAAGCTTCATGCAGCTTTGGTACCTGTTTCCCGTTCCTTAAACTGCAGCCATGAAAGACTGCAGTTGGGTCATAAAAATGGTAACTCTTTGGGCAGTATTCCTAGTTCGCACTCCAGGTGCTGCATCTCAGAAGGGAAAAATAACCATCACTGGCTCTCAAAACTACCACAATTGGAGGAATGCATTGAAAATGGACCACCAAGCAGATGCCCTTCCATCCTCATATTTGACACCCATTGTAGCATGGACTCTTGCTGTGAAAAGGTATTTGTCTTAATTCTCTACAATATTTTTTTAAGAAAACGTGAACATATTATACCCAAATAAGCTATGCAACATGCATATTAATTCACAGGAACAGCTTTTACTCCAGTAGTAAACAGTAACGAAATGCTGCCATGTGGAAGTTAGCCCTCCTCCTTCCCAATGTATGTGTTGCATCAGATGAAAGTAGGCATTGGAAAGTGTTGGATAATACATTTAACAGATGGGCTGGATATAAAGGGGGGAAATTCTTAAAACCAAAATTTATTTAATGTGACAAACAAAATTAGGCATATTTAGACTGTATTTTAATTAAAGAGACAAGGCATTCTCCAGGCTTGTTCCTGCAGTGAACACTCATTTGAACTTGTCTGTTTTCTGTTCAAGGTATATTACAGGGGAAAGAATAATGGAATGACTTGGCCTTTACATATGCTTTGCTTTTAGAACAGCTTTCCCCAAACATTGCTTACCCTGGGCTCTTACATTTTATCCTACCACTGGTTTATTATATCAACATGACCTAGCCTCTCTCAAACTCTACCTCAGGAAGTTGTAAAACCATGATCTTGTTTCAGTTATTAGGAATTCCAAATTGAAAATTAATCTTCCCCCTGGACTTTTAAGAAGTTCCTGCTATCATGAAAATAAATTTTGAAATCAACCTTTTTCATGTCCACCTGCCATCTTTATAGAAGTCAAAACCATATGTGCTTCCTCTTTGAAGTTCTGCTTTGTCCGAGAATGACTGCCCTCACATAACAATCTTTTTCCATTAGCACCAACCTTTTCCTTAACTGTCTGATACAACCAAAAAAAGAAAAGAAAATGAGACAACAGCAACCTGACAAATGCTTGTAGAAATGTGTGATCTGTAACAAATGATTCCAGTCTCCAAATTGTGTCTGTAAGTTGCAAAGTAGAACACACACGCACACACCCCATGTGAAATGGCCCAATGTATGTTCAACATCCTCAGCAATTTCTGGTTTGCATTATCAAAACAATTCTTTACTGGGCTGAAATTACTCATGCTACAGAAGAGCCATTGTTTATTTCTTTTCAAGTGGATGTCACAGCCTTCAAATTAATAATTATGATTAATGTGTTCAGATTCACTCATTTCACAGGGCAGACAAGCTAGGCTTCATGTATAACATGCAGAATGCAAGTGCTATTGAGCTTAGAAACCCACATTCTAATTCATGTCGAATGAAGTCATCATTGTTAAAAGGTGCGTGCTAAATCATCCCACAGCTCTCCAAAGTGAAAGTTATAGTTTAAAACATATAAGCACTTCTTGAAAAGAAAGAAAATGGGGGGAAATAAGTTGTTGTGGCATTAGGAAAGTAAGCAATAAGATGACCAACAAGTTTTAGTCTCTGCAAAGATTTAACTCAATTGCAAGTTGTCCATCTTTCTGTAATAAAAAGTTACAGTTTACAGCTCGTTTGAATTTTAAATGGATAAAATGGATGGGAAGAAACACCATGACAAAGTCACAAATTAAATATTACACAGAACATAAAAACATGCAAAAACATAATGCTTTCCTTGTGCCTTTACACTTAGTATAACAACGTAAACAGGATGGTCCACTGATCTGTGTGGGTTCCCGTCATAGAAGAAAATGGAAGGAAGAAGCACAATGCAACTCTGGAAGTTTCAGTAGAAGTACTTGCACCTAAACATTACTCAGGATGGACCTGATGAGATTGTATCTGCAGGAGGCCCTCTCCTACAGAGCTCAGTGATCAGTTGGGTATATAACATTACCTGGTCCCAATCTGTATAGGGTTTTGTAAATCACTTCCAGAACTTTGAGCTTATGTTCTTGCTCTGTTCTGTTATTTGAACATTGACAAATTTAAGCCACCTCCTTTCAAACATCTTGTAGTTTGGGTCAAGTAGACCAATCTTTGTCCAGCTTACACAGCTCCATTTTCTGCATAGACTGATCCAGATGTAAACAAAGGCTTCCAACTCCCAACCCACAGAGACAGTCACCTCAAAAGCCCTCTTAGTGAAAAGTTATGACAAAACATACATTACAAATGGCTGTTTTAATGTTATATGCCTATATTTTCTCCATTTTCCATCATTAGTATTTAGCAGTGACATTGCTCAGCTAGCATTTTCTTTCTTTTAACACTGGGGTGGTTTTTAGGAAGAGTTTCTATCTCTCTGCAGGCTTTAAGTCTCAAGGAATTACAGTTGTGTAAAGCAATAGAGGATTCCATGCTCACTGATTCCATGCTACCCCTGTTGACCTCAGACTTAGATCAGGTGGTGCATTTCAGAATGTCCTCCAACATATAAGCACAGTGGTAGGAAATATGCTGTCGGGGGAAAGGGGGCACAATTATGAGAGGCACAATACCTAAAGAGGCCTTCTTACCATAGACATGGCATAATTCACTTATTAAAAACTCTTGGTGCTGCTTTTTACTAGCGATTCAAGGGGGGATTTGATTCAGTTTGCATTTAAGCCCTGTTCTATACCCAATAAGCACGGGGTGCCTTTGTCCAGCGGCGCTATGGCCCATAGACTGCAGCAAAATACTGAGCAAGGTTTTTGCCCGGTATCTTCTCTGTGTGATGGGCTCCAGGGAAAAAGCTGTCCCATGAGCCCTTGCTGATGAAGGGAGGGGAAAGCCTATATAAGGCTGCTTCCCCTGGAGCTCACAGCCATATTGCTTTGAGAGCTTCCTGGCCGCCCACCCTCAGGTTAGAACCTTCACTGAACAATTTTGGATCATTAGTTGACAGGGCCAGAAAGGATTTCCCCCCCTCACAACCTGACTGACATTTGATTGGGGTTTTTTCGCCTCTCCCTCAGCGAAATTATGGCTTTCCTTTGTTAGGCGGAAAAACACTGTTTGTATTAGGGTGGAAATGGCATTGGTCAGGATCAACATAGTATAGGGCGGGCATAAGGGGCCTGAGGGGCGGAAAGACCACGGCAAACCCAAGTGTGGGTTTGGTATCTGCCTGGTTGGAATCTGTACCCTGGTCCCCAAGTGACACCTTCCTTGCTTGGCTTGCACCATGGTAAGGTCAACACTGGCCGACTCCTGTCATACAGGTTTGGAGTGATCCAAACCCAGTGGATCCATTCCATCAACATGGGGTTGTGGAATGATGAACTGATCCTGGGACCCAATGCCATGCCTACCCTTGCCCTGCCTGCTGCTGTCAATAAAGATTTGGCCTGATTTCATCCATCACCATTGTACAGTCTGGTTACTTTGCTGCTCTCATGGGTCACATTATGCGCCTACCTGGGCAAAAGTGAACGGATCCTTCTGAATTAATATGCAAATTGGAAATAGAGTCATTCTTCAAAATTTTCCCATCTCCAAACTGGGCAGTGGAGTTCTCCAGCCAAGTAATGTGTACAAAAATGCATAAATATTAAGGTAATGTGTGCATGAAAATCCATATATTGGGGAAAATACAATGCAAAAAGTAATTCTATTAGGGAAAACTACTTTGCAAAAAATGTGTTTATTAGGCAAAATTGTACACAAAATTATGTGTCTTAGAAAAATTTGCCCTAAATTGCTGTTTTTTTAAAAAAAGAAAGAAAAGAAATTCTGGTTGTTCTTGTTTTGTTTTTAAAATCGCAAACTGATGTGGAAATGTGGGCAACTGAACATAAGAACAGAAAACTGACTGATTTGCCCATCCCTACGTTTAACAGACATACACCAGCACTTTCAATGACCTGTGAATGAAATGTAGAAACAGCTTCCTTAGAGAGATGATTGTGATGCTAAAGAGCTGGCAGGGACTGAACATACAACATTCACTGAATTCTAGGGAAGCAGCCATGACATCCAACATCTCACCCTGCACCAGGAAATGTCATTTCCTGTATCACTGCAAAAGGGTGTGAGGTCAGCACTGATAAAGATGGCTAATGAGTGTGCTTATCCTTTTACTGTAGCACCTTGAGGATTCTGAAGACAGCCAAATGAAGCAGTAATTGTGCTTGACCTTACTTGGGTTTATATAGGTCCTGACAAGATCGCTGCCCAAGGTGCTATGACTGTTCAAACATCTTTAACAGAGCATTAACTCATCACTATGACAATATAAAGCTTCTACTTGTGTGACACTTACCTCTTATGACGTACGGGCATTTTTAGTGCTTTCTTTCATGGTTTAAACTCGTCACTTTTTCAGAAGGGGGAAAATGTAAACAGACATGATGTTGAAGAAAAGTCTTTGGCATTTCCTTTCCGATATTCAAGTCTGCGGCCACACCTAAATATGCCAAGCGCAAACCAGCCCCAACAAAGTACCTGAGCAAATGCTGGGGGAAGACTATCAACAAAGGCATTGTCTTTAAGAAAGTATTCAAGAAGAAGAAATGACATCTGATACAAGGTAAGCCCAACAAAGGATTTTGAAGATTATACTTGCCTTCTGTTATAATCCTCTAACTTCTTGTTGCTACTTTTTAATCCACTATCGTGTCTAGACTGTTTCTTCTTTACCTCCAACAATGCTCTGGGAGAAGTAAAAACTGATTTTCACTTGTGACTGTTCCTCTTTAGCAAACGTCAATAGCCAGATAGTAAAAATGGGGCACACAGTTGAAGAGCTTGGGCTGTTTGAATGTCTAGGTTCTTCCTAATTTGTCCTGTCTTCACGGCAGAATACTTATGAAAACCATGACTATTTCAGGATGTGGCTCAAGACATGTGAGGCCAAGACTTTGCAGGTCTGAATCTGACCAGTACCTAGATGGGGTGTGCCTAGGAACCTTTTGTACACCACCTTGTGTGGAAGAAAGGAGGTGGTATAAATGTAATGAAATAAAATAAAATCACCTTGTGCAACCTAAGCCATTCTTGCCAAAGGAATTGTGTGTTTTGAAGTCATAACTCAAGTATAGAGTACAGTCAGTAGGGCATGAGACTCTTAATCTCAGGGACGTGGGTTCGAGTCATACATTGGGCAAAAGATTCCTACATTGCAAGGGATTGGACTACAGGACCCTTGTGCTCCCTTCCAACTTCATACAATTCTATGTATGAGATGCTAGACCAATTAGAACCAAATTAATGCTTAAGCCCATTAATAACAGCTAACACAGGAAGCCCTACCACCATCTCACCTGCATTACTTGTTTACAACATGAAGATCATATTAGTCCAATTTACTTTGCAGCTGAATAGTTGGGAACTACAGTATACCATTTATTCACCCTATTTGTTCTCCTTGTTTTATATGAACATGTGAAACTGCTTATACCAGGAGTCAGCAACCTTTTTCAGCCGTGGGCCAGTCAACCATCCCTCAGACCATGTGGTGGGCTGGACTATTTTTTTTGGGGGGGGGGCGAATGAACGAATTCCTTTGCCCCACAAATAACCCAGAGATGCATTTTAAATAAAAGGACACATTCTACTCATGTAAAAACATGCTGATTCCCGGACCGTCCGTGGGCCAGATTGAGAAGGTGACTGCACCACATCCGGCCCCCAGGCCATAGGTTGCCTACCCCTGGCTTATACTGAGTAAAGCCATTAATTTATCTGGCAACGTGGGGGTGTATCCAATGCTTTTTTCTGGGGGGACACAGGGGTACACATACCCCTAAACATTTTGTGAATCTAAGTTTGGCCTAATTGAGGGGCAATATTTCAATATAAGAGTACCCCTAAACATTTTTTTAAGGGGAAAAAAAAGCACTGGGTGTATCCAATGCTGTTCAAGGGACATTCCACTTATGCAACAGAACTTCCCTTTCCATGCCTCTCCCTGTGTGACCCACCCCCAAATATGCTCTGGAGCAGATGCTGAGAATGCACAGGGGGTTGCAGGAAGTGAGGGAATGGGCAAGTTATGTTGCGCAAGCAGAAATATGCTGCATAAGCATAACAGCGGCACTGGATACAACATTAGTTGCGAGGATAGTTGGTTTGTTGGAAATGTTTTTTGTATTTTTTGTATTTTCATTGCTTTGTTGTTTGCTGCCTTTGGCTCCTTTGGGAAGAAGGGTACGATGGAAATCCAATAATTACCTACCTACCTACATACCTGCCTGCCTGTCTGCCTACCTAACACAACAGCAATCTAAGTTAGGGATCCTTGTCATGTTTTTTGTGAAAATTCAACTTATTCATTTGCAAAGGCTTGAGTATCCCAGTCAGCGGCAGAGCATATGCCCGCGCTGCCCAGGGTGGGTGCGCTCCCAAGGGGGGTGGGGCACGGGGGCACTCCTGAGGGGAGCAGGGTGCCACAGTTCAGGGTAGGAGAGGGGTGGGGAAGCTGTTGCTCACTCTCCTCCTGCTCTCCACAGCTGGGTCAGACATGACCCGGCAACAGAGCTGCTGCAACTGGATGCACCTCACCATGGCTGAGGAGGGCTGCTCTCTGCCACTGGGTCAGAAGAGCGGCTGCCGGCGGGCACAAACTGTGCCGCCTGCCATTTTGTCACCCCCTCAGTCATGACACCCGGGGAGGACCGCACCCACTGCAGCCCCCTTCCTACGCCTCTGATCCCAGTCTTTGTTACAAATGCCTGAGAAAAAGCCAGATGGTTCGTGAAAAGCGCCCAGAACCACCTCTCCGTTTAGCTGCTATCCAATGACCCAGAACGTTACCTGCAACAGTTGGGCGATTTCTCATCCCAGAATCCCCTGTTATCCCCTTCATTTCACTGAGGAGAAGGCCCCCTGAGGCCTCCAGTGCAGTACAGTGGTACCTCGGGTTACATACACTTCAGGTTACAGACGCTTCAGGTTACAGACTCCGCTAACCCAGAAATATTACCTCAGGTTAAGAACTTTGCTTCAGGATGAGAACAGAAATCGTGCTCTGGAGGTGCAGCAGCAGCAGGAGGCCCCATTAGCTAAAGTGGTGCTTCAGGTTAAGAACAGTTTCAGGTTAGGAACGGACCTCCGGAACGAATTAAGTACTTAACCCAAGGTACCACTGTACTGCCTTGTGGGGCAGTGCAGGCAGGACTGTGCTGCTGACTTGGTTTCCCAACACCATGCGCCGTTGCCAATTACTGAAAGAGAGAGGGGCAAAGCATCAGGAAGGTTGGCATGGCAGCACCAGGAAAACTGGATTGCTCTGATGCAGTGCCTGCCCTGAGCTGCTCCCCACTGCCTTGCATTTCCTCTGTCTCAGTAACGGGCAGTGGCTCTTGGCATTTGGAAGCTGGATCAGCAATGCAGCCCGACATGCACAGTTCTACTAATCACTACTGCTTCACAGAGTCTTCTTCCCGGCAGACCTGATGCAACCTGCAACAGTTTCCTGCTGGAGATTCTGTGATTGGTTGTCCCAGTTCTGTCCCTGGCAGAAAAGGAGACTTGACCAGAGCCTGTGCCCAGAAATATGGAGTCAGGGTGTGACCACCCAACACAGCGAAGACAGTCTGTGCTGTAAGACCTTCTGAACATTGCTGTTCAGAAGCTATTGCGAGGAGATTTTGGGCAGTAAGTGTGAGAGCAATACAATCAACAAGCCTTTTTTAATGAGTTCTTATATTCTGAGACTCACCCAGTTAACTCCTCCAGGTCTCTTGGTTAAATAAGCAACGTCATGAGGCACCACCGACTTGCATTCATTCAGTGTGTCGAAATATTCCTTGACATGCTCCTTCATTATATAGAACTGTGACCTTTCCCCATCTCCATTGTTGCCACTGTTCTGTCAGTCTCATTGCATGTTTCCCTTTCTGCAGGGCATCAGAAGCATTAAGTAGTTCAGCTTATTGTTAATGCTCTGCTGTGTCTTTCCTTCTGAGCTGACCCAACGGATCCTTTGTTTTCCTTTTACTGATAGCATTGTTTGTAAAGCCTCTTTCTGTGTTTTCTAATATCTTCCAAAGTAGGTACACTGAGTTTGTGTCCTTGTTTTACCAATTTTATCCAGACACGCTTTTGCTATACCTATGAACTTCTTAGTACCTCCTATGCTTCTTATTGGTTTCCATAGCATGAAAAGGATCCCTGCTCCCATTTTTAATACCTGATTTTCTAATCAGTTATGATTTAATTTTTTTCTGCCAATATGATTTCTATCAAAAAACAAACAAACAAAAAACCCCCAGCAAGATCTATGGGTCACCCTTTCCAGTCTGTAATATTCCTAATTGGCTTTATCCAATGCTGCAGGTCTGCTTGTGAAACAGAATTCCATATGAGCAGGGAAAAAATTCCTATTTCCCTCCTGCCTCTTCTAGTCTCTCTTTCCCCATCACCTCAGAACTCTCAAATTTGGCTCTAGAAAATAGAGATTTATGAATACATTGATTTTTATTCATTGCATGCAGCAGTCTTTCCTTTCCAGTGCAGTACAGCTTCCGACAAAAAAACCTATATTATTGGTCTTGTTTTCTGCCATAGTGGAATTTTACATTATTAATTACATTAACATTATGTTATTCCACACCAGTCATTTCAACACAAAGGAAGCACAGTGCAAATGGGATGAAATTATAAATTACATGTTCTTTGTGGACTGAGAATATTGATTATGTTTGCTGGACTGACTTCCATTCTGGATATAGGACAAATCAGTGAACCTTGACAATCTCCTTTTCCATTTCCATCATAATTTTTTGACATCCCTATCAGATGGTTAGGGGACCCTCTGAAGCAGATTTTGTGGGCACAGCCGGCAGTCAAATGGTGTTCTCTATCATTATATTAAAAAAAATTGTATTATTATTAATAATGGTGATGATTAATATTAACATCATACCATTCTCTGTGTGTATGTTTCTGAGTGTACACACACACACTTTTATAGTTTGGATCTTTTTGTATTCTAAACGCAGCCTGTTTTTGATATTTCTTCGAGGGAATTCCCCATGTCCCTCTGGCTACAGTAGAATCTTTTCTTTGCCCCATATAATTCCATCCAGATTTAGCCGAGTTATAAAGGTGTTAAATGTTTCCCTGCATAAGGCTTGGCAGCGTGCCGGCATTTCTGAACCACTAAGGCCCGTTGAAGCTGCCTCTGTACACAGGCAACATTTGCTGCCTATTGTACTACTGTACTTCTGTACTCTGTAAGCAGGTCTGCTTGAAGTTACATATAAGTGCAATTCACTAGAGGAGCAGTTCTCATGCAAGACTGATGGAAATGAATGGCATAAATTATCGCACAGTTCTCTTTTATTTCAACATGGTACCAAAAAAATCCCATCACACACAAAACCCTCAATGCAAAACTAATAGAAGCTACTTTTCCATCTCATTGTTGGAATAGGACAGATTTAAGTTCATGCTGAATTTTGCATGGGCATCAGAAGACCCAAGAGCAGTGCTTTTTTCCTAGAAAAATAAGTGTCGGTACTCACCATGAAGTTGTTACAGTAAGTGCCACACTTTTTGACAACAACAAAAGAGGTGCCGGTACTGCTTACCCTTGAGTAAGCCCTAGAAAAAGCACTGCCCAAGAGCACTTAACATTGGCCAAATTGTGTCCATAATCTAAAGCCTTTAAAAGTGAATACCTTATTACAAACAAACAAACAATTCCACAAGCCTTTTAAAAAAACAACAACTAATTTTGCAGTCTTTTGAAAGAGAGGGCCTGGAAAATGCTGTGTGGATATACTAATATACAGAGGTGGCTAAGTTACTGTACCACTTCCTATATTGCCTATTTCATCCATAGACAAATTAAACATTGTGATGGGGAGTAGCACAGCCCTGTAACAGCAGCAGGTCTGCCCCAATAGGAGGTACCCAGTGGAAGCACTTTCTGTGTGCACATGTAGGCAAAAAAGTGCTTGTAAAGTACTTTACTGGCAGAAAAGAGATTATAAGCATTCCAGAAGAATGCATTTTAGAGCAATGAAGAGTGCAGGAGAGAGACAATGTGGAGATGACACAGGACCTCCTTCCAACACTGAATGCACATTATCACACAGTTTGTACACACATACAGTTCCCCCTGGTATAATGCATTTATGTAAGATGCTTTTTACTAATATATGCCCTTTGTGCACACATCTCCCTAATATATGCGGTTTCATACACATTGGTTGGAGAACTGGATCATAAAATTTGGGGAAGTGCAGATTTCAAAGGATACCTTTGGCTTCATTTAGTGTGAATTAGATCATTTCTTATTAAAACAAAAAAGGGGAAAAAAGGAATTGGATTTCTCTCCTATTCTTACAAAGGAATAAATCTACTGTTTTTCCATTCCTAGGCCGATACAAACAGCCTGAGGACCTCTGCAATTTCAGAGGTGCCAAATGCTTAACTCTTTTACAGAGAGCTCCTATGTGTGTCTGCTCAGAAGTAAACCAGCTTAGTTCAATGGCACTTACTCCCAGGCAAATGCATATAGGGTTGCAGCCTAAGTGATGTCAACAGCAGCTGTAGCTGCTTGACATTTCTTTTATATCAGATTTTAATGAGCATACTTCAGTCATTAGACAATTGTTCTTTATACTGCATCCCTTTTCAGTGAAGAGATTTCATTCAGGAAAGGGGTTCTAATGTGTCCCTCACCAACATCTGAAATGGGTTAGGAGAAGATGGAAAAGCCGGGACTTGGCTGTGTTGAGAAAACAAACATTTTCATACAGGTGTTGTTTGTTTGTTTTAAAGAGCTTTGTTTATTAAAAGGTAACCCCTAGCTGCTAATTGTTTAAGGCTTGGTTTTTTCCTATAGGCAAACCTCTTAATTAATGTAACTGATTGCTAATTGGTTTTTGTTTTGTTTTTCCTGTGAGGGGTTCCAGTGGAGCTGGGACTGCTAAAAAGCCTTGAGCATTTCCAGTGTGAATATATGGAGTCTCATGCAAACATGAATTCATCTGGAAGAAACTGGGAAATGCAAAGCTGTTCCAAGTACTCTTCCCCATGCTTTTGTGGTCACCTTGGAGAAAATTTTAAAAACAAACAAACCAGAAGACTCACAGTACAAGGATGGTGTGCCTAATTTGCTGACAATAAATTCTCTTCTGTACTAGATGCTTGAGGGATTCCAACATTTCCACAAAGCATTTGGAAGGGGGAAGGAAAGCACAGCCAAGTTTAAAGAGGCAGCTAGAATGGAATAATCAGCTGATGTTCAGGTTGCAGCTGCCCCTTTAAACACGCCGGTGTCTTTCTCCTCCAGCAACATTACTGCCTGGTTGATTTATATACAGCTTTATGCACCAAAATAGCCTCTAAGGGGTTTACAGCTGTAAAAGCAATTATAAAATATGTGTCGTTAAAATATATGATAATGATTTGATCAGAACATTAAAACTTCCTTAATTAAACTATGCAATAAAACAAGCCAGGTGGTACCAGCTTCTTTACCACTTGAAAGAGCTCTGCTGGGTGGCTACTTGAGGGTGTGATGAAAGCAGCATGACTTTGATCCTATTGGATCCTTGGCAGAATTTGAGTTTAGTCCTGAGTTTTTAGTAAAAAGCACTAAGATGGGATCCTGCTTAGAATATCCAGCAAGATAACAGCTTCTCTTGCCTCTTCGTTTTCAGTAACATCAAGGTACATCCGGGGAAGGATATATCCCTTCAGCTTCATAAGTACAAACCTCAAAATTTGGGATCCCCTCCAAACCGCTGCCCAAGTTTTGCAGCATTTTCCAGCAAAACTCCCACGTTTGTCAGTGCCCCACAAACTGAGCAATTGATTGGTCAATTGAGGGGTTCGGAGGGGATCCAAAATTTCAGAGTCCGTAGTTAATGAAGCTTATCCCTTCCAACAGAATAGCTGCTAATTTGCTTTCTCCATCTTTATCTCTTTGATGGAGGTTTAGCCTCCTAGCCAGCTGCGTTTGAGAGAGCCATTTCCCTCCCCACTGAAGTGCTATGATGAGGAAGAACCCCACCTGTTGACCATTGGGTGGGGGTATATGATCATGGGTGAGGGTGCATATCTGCTTGTGAATGTGTGTGAGTGTAAGAGACAGTGGATGAGGTAGCCAATCCAATATGTTTGGCCATGTCATCCACTGGCATGTCACCCTCTGAGTAATGAACAACAATAAATGTAGCACTTGGAATGAGAAAGATGAGCCACCGTAGTCTACACAAAGATGGAAGATAAGCCTTTGCTACCCACCTCTACTCCAAGAAAGAGGAGAAAGGAGCATTGTCTACCTCCTGTTCTGATGTATCCCCAGTAAAATAGGAAATGTTTTTTCTGAACCCCTTCTGCCTTTCCCATCATTTATAGAGATGCCTTGATGACGTTTGGTAACCTCTTGTCCCATTGCTAATAAGTGAAGCAGTTCCCTGTTCTGTGTGAGAGATACCATGAGGCCCCCATCTGTCCATTTTAACAGATGATTAACACTGTGAAGACCTGGGGATTCAAAACTCCCCAAGTGTCCTAGGAAAGGAGGTGGTCTCTAAATGAGACTACACTGTATGTTTTTCATACCGGACTTTTCGACTGTTGCAAAGTTTTCAATACTCCAATAATATATTTGAGTGGCTTTCAATGAACATGAATGGAAAACTTAACAATTTCAGGATGTATTTTTCCCCTTGATGTGTAGCCATGATTGTGTTAGCTTAAAACGGAGAGACAGAGAGGAGGGACTGGTGCTGTATGTATAACATTTTTATATGCTCCCAGTTGGTAAAAGATAGATCGACAGTAGCAGCTGCTAACAATGTCAACAATCAAGTGGGATGAAGTGTGGCAAGCCCCCAACTGTTTCCCATTCATATGAGTTATGAGTTCTCACTGCTCAGAGACATTCTGATAAAAGACCATATGAGCAGAGTTGTGAGAATTTGGGAATACCCACCTGGCAAGGAAATCTTGCCCTTCAAAAGAACAGTCAGTGCAAGAACGTCTAAGTGACAAAAAATAAAGCAGAGAGAAAGAATTAAAAATGCTCACTCCATCAAAATCCAGAGATATGTGACCTCTGGGTATTTCTAGGTTCAAGAAATAGGATGATGCGTTAGGGAGGGAGAATGTTAGAAAGGAAATGCACTGACATAACTTGAGATGGCTGGGGGCCCACCCACCATTGCACATCAAAGCCCGACTGCAGAGAATGTTTGGTCACTTGCCGCCTAATATTACGCTCTCCATTTTGAAGGCAAAAATGTTGGCCTGCCTTGCAAATACTTATTATAATGCTTCATTGTATTCACTTCCTTTCTTCCTTAATCCAAGTTTGATTGTTTTCCATTCAAACATGATAAATACAGCCTGGTAACACAGAACGAGAGATTTCCCATCAAGGAAGAATAAAAGCTGTGTTTAGATTTTTAGTTGGAACATTTGGGGGTTGTGCATACGAAGCTGCTGCTGATTCAGAATTCAGCGTCCAGATTGTTGACTGGGTCAAGATGGTCTGAGTATATAAACCAAGCATAGGCAAACTCGGCCCTCTAGATGTTTTCGGACTACAACTCCCATCATTCCTAGCTAACAGGACCAGTGGTCAGGGATAATGGGAGTTGTAGTACCAAAACCTCTGGAGGTCCGAGTTTGTTTATGTCTGATATAGACATTCTAGTAGGATTGCAATGCACACCAATTAGTTTCTGGGCTCAATTCAAAGTGCTGGTATTGGCCTATAAAGCCTTATGTGGCTGAAGACCCCAAGGAGACCTTCTTCCACGTCAACTGACCTGGACCCTGCATTCATCATCTGAGGCCCTTCTCTATGTGCCTCTTCCAAGGCAAGTGCAGAGGGTGGTGATGCAAGAACAGGCATTTCCAGTGGTGGCTCCGTGCTTGCTGTATGCTCACTCCAGGAAGGCATGCTGGTGCCATCACTACCTACCTTGAGGGCCAGGCAAAACCATTTCTTTTTGCCCAGGGGTTTGGCTTTCCATTGGGAGGTCTTTGGATATCTGTGGATTCTTCTCAGTAGGTAGGATGTCTTAGATCTACCTTTTATATGTACTGATCTGTCTGAAGGTTTTTGTTTTCATTTTAGTCTGCTTTTAATCTTTGTACTATTTTGCAATTCACTCTGAGTTACTTTTTGTAGAAGAAGAAGAAGTCAACAATAAGTGCAAATAATAATGATGCATTCAAAAGAATGGAGATCACAAAGAATACCGATTACAGAGGCATGTTCCTGGAGAGTACAAGTGAGCAGAATCCTGTTGCACACATGCCCAATTTGTTGACCTCCCATAAGGCATTTGGGTGGCCACTATGGGAACAGGATGCTGGACTAGATAGGCCTTTTGTCCAATCAACAGGACTTTTCCTATGTCCATAACGTCATGTCCTATCATCCTTTAAAAACTCACATCAGTTTCAAAAGAACTTATGCTGTTTGAAGTCCAAAATTCCTGTGGGCATGCAGAACTAGTTTCATCAAGATTCTTTGGATCTAGACCATAATCCAGCAGCAAAGCTAGGGCACTGGCAATAAGAGAACAGGTACCCAATTTAGGGTTCTTTGCATTAAACATTTCCAGCTGTGTTAATTAATAATGCTAAGTTTGCTTGTAGATGGAAAGACATCTGTACCTCATTGTCAGGAATCATCTTGTGCTGCATTTAAATCATTGAGACGACTTGTGTGAGTAAACTTGAAAAGAGAACTGTATCATTTCCCCCCATTTTAAGTGGATATCTTATCCACTAAGCTACTCAATGTTTGGTTACAACCAAAGGAATTTATTGGGTTTGCATTAGCCATGGGAGGGCTCTCTTCTAAAGTCCTTCAGTGAAATAGAAACATATTGGAAATTATAACAAAACAATTAATCAAATAATCAAACAAAAAGGTGACAGTTCAAACACAATCTTATTCATGTTTTACGCCATGATTGACGTGCATGAAAATGTTGTACAAGTCAACATTATGTTGTATTATGGATTACCCTCTTATTATTTTTTTTAATACAGAGCTTATCTATTCTATTTAGGAAATCATCAGAATAGCTTCTTATGGGATACATTTAAAGAATTCCATTTCACTTATGTGAGCAAACTTTCCCCCCATTGATTGTGACTGGCTGAATGCATTGACAAAGTAATTCCAGGGAAAGGTAACCTGTGATAGAAGCCTTACATCTACAGCAACAACGCAGCAATTGCAAATGCTATACCAAAAACAGCTATGGGGATACTAAAACAGAATCTGAAAATAATTGGCAACAGTTTGCTTTAAGCAAACTTTAAGAAGAAAAATACTTTCTTTGCTTTAAGAAAAAAATAATTTTGATTGCCCAAGTTTTTTGGGTGTGTGTGGAAAAAAAGCATCATTAATGGTTCTGAATTACTGAATATCAAGCAAGAATATGTGTTTATTAAATAAGCAGAACAATAGGTTTTATTTTTCCTCTTTTTCATTTTGTTACCTAACTGTGTTAGGATAGTTTTTGCCTAAGTGCTCTGTCAATTAGAATTAAAAGTGTTAAAATGACAGTCAAAGGTCTTAGATTGCTGGTAGCTTGTGGATTCTGCTTGTCTCAAACAATGGCAACCAGGAAATTGCCTTGTCAGTTACAATTAGACATGTTAATGTGCTGGTTAAGGGTCACAAACTTTTGCCTGAGTGAACTAAGTTGCAGACAACATTTGGTTTACATCAACAAGGTCAACAAGTCTTCATTAAAATGAGATGGTTTTTGAGGGTACATCTTCCGGACAAAATTTCCGTGAGTTGCCCTACACCAGATTTTTAAAAAATGGATCTCGTACTTTGTACGTAACCTTTTAAATTCTTTTTAAAAAATAAATTAGGTAGATTTATCCAAATCTTGCTTAAAATGAACTTGGTATTAAGAAAAGGATGGTAAACATAAAAATGAATGTAAAAGGTTACAAGACAATGTGATTTTCATTTTGTTTGATAAATATTTTGATCAGAAAACTACTTCAAATAGTAAGAATAAAAGCTTTCATATTTTTTCTCTTGTATTTTTCCTAGGCAAAATGAATGGCTTCAGCAGATCAAATTTCTCCATTGTGCATGCATCTATGTGTATGTATAAATGTAAAATGACCTTGGGCATTTGACTGATTTTAGCTATTAACACATTAGCAAGACACATTTAGACAATTAAAGGAATGGTTTAATTCTGAAGAAAGGAAAACTATAAATACATATATATTAATGGGTGTAGTCGTGATTTTTTTTAGGGGAAGGCAGAACTTTTGTTGGGGGGCAGAACTGATGGTCAGTTAGTTAAGTATTTCTATTGCTTTACTTGATGGGGGCAGCTGCGCCCGCCGCCCCCTTGGCTACGCCCATGTATATATTCCAACTGGTTCAATTTGAAATATGGTGCAGTAAACTTGCATCTACTGCAAAAGTTCATCGGGTATCAACATACTTTCTTGAAAGCTTAACAAAACAGACAGTGCCTATTACCACTCCCCTTATTTCCTTTACTGCCTTTCTAGTTATAATTACACACTTATACATCATAAAAAAATTGGGCACATTTTTTTTGTCCCTGTGGACAATTCTGTATTTTCTTCAGTTTATTTGGTCTACAGACCATAAATGTTGCATTTTATTTGATTCATTACTCTAAAATACTTAAATAGATAAAACACACACACACACACACACACACACACACACACACACACAATACTTCACAAGGACATCTTTGCTGGAACCCCTTAAATTGCTTGCTCTGGAATAGCCCCATCAAGCGTCTGGAGTTCATAGTTTGTGGATTACAGAAACTTTAAAAGGAAAACTTTGAAAAGAAAGGTAGATGTCTGAGGTTATAGCACAGATAAATCATGTTAGTCCTTTCATCACCTGATACTTCCACTGAGCAACTCTGTGGAAGAAGAGAAACTCTTAACAGACTTCGCAGCAGTTCTGGAGGACTTAAGAATTCTAAATAAACAAGAGTCTTTCATTCAACCCAGCCACCAAGAGCTAACAAGCCTCTTCCAACCCTCAAACAGACTATACCTCCCACCAGCAGCCCACACTCATCAATACACAGAAGCCCAGATATCGCACACCAGACCCTGCTGTGCTGAACAAACACCAATCAACAGACCCATTAGCCTCCAGAGGCCTGCTAAGTTTGTTTACAGTAAATACTCAAGCACAGCCTGGGCTGGGATGAATGGGAGGTTCTGCAAAATTTCCTTGATTCAAATGGGCTCCACTTTGTGTTTAAATAGAAAACACCAGTTCTTGCCATTTAGTGTATGGGTGTATTTATTTATTTGCAGATGGTAGGAATGTGTGTACGTGTGTGTGTGTGTGTGTGTGTGTGTGTGTGTAAAGCTTGGATGTACATAACTTTAAGGGCAGTATTTCATTTTTAGTGGTCTCTTTCATTCACTCCCAATTCAGTCTAACTAAGGACTCGACATATCTGGTTTTCAGAAAATTTCCTGCTGAGCTCCATACTGGAATTGGACTGAACTAAACAACGAGGAACTGTGAATCTCATTGTTATTTGATGTGAGAAAGTCTAGACATGAAAACAGAATTAACACACAGGGGATTATCAATATGATTAGTATATTCCCAAGGCTCTGTTAATATTGCTCCCATCCTAAAACCACATTTTCAAGGTAAGCTCTACTGAAAGCTCTGTAAAAGTGACTAGGTTTGGTAAGCTCAAAGTGACTAGGTTTGGGGTGTACTTATGATTTAATACAGGAATGGGGAAGCTCTGGTGCTCCAGATGTTGGGATGTAACTCACATCTCTGACCAGCAGTGGCCATGCTAGATGGAACTGACAGGAGCTGTAGTTTAACAACACCTGGAGGGCAACAGGTTCCCATTCCTGATTTAGGATAATTATCTCCCTGGCAATCTAACATTTCAGTCCATTCTGGGACCTTCAAATGAAGCCTAGCTCCATATTCCTGTAGAACATCATTAAGTCTGTGACTGTCTAGCGTGGCCTGACAAAGAGGAAAGTCCTTTGCTTTCTATTTAAAAAAATCAGCCTAAGCTGGAACAATAATAATATAATTAATTATAATATAGCCATAGTATATATACAAGTATATCAACATATGGGTTGCTTACGTAGATCTAATGCGGATTCTCTTAACCCCAAGCCTTCTTAACTTATTGAGTCAGCAAACTTCCTCATGTGGTGAAACAGCACGCATGTGCTGCACCTATTTCTGCCACATATTTTTATGTTTAAAAAATATATCACAGTTCATTACCATGATCTCAGGACAGAGTCCAATAAAATTCCAATTAGAACAGCAAATTTATAATAATTAGAGAGCAGTTAAAATCAATAAATAACATCAGTCTTAGAACTACCAAACAATATCTACTTCAAACTCAGCTGAACAGCTAACAATTCCCAAATCTTTTGAGTATAGTTCTGTTTTAAGCTGGTGCCAAAAGGTGAGTCTGAGCCAGCTGTACTCCAGAAGGGGAAGCCCTTCCACAGATGGGGAACCACCATGGAAGAGGCCCAATTCCATGTCACTGGTGGTGGGACACTGAGAAGGACCTCCTTGGAACATGTAAACATTCAGGCAAAACAGTATGTATGAGGGTGGATATTCACAAACGGAAATTCATTTCATGCAGCTGTTTCACTAGAAACAACTGATTGGGTCTCTACATGGACTTCATACTTTATATTCATACTGAAAAGAAGATGAGCATTCCTCATTTCCTTTCAACAAACAAGGTTGTGTTATTATAAGTATATGATCCAGGCCTATATCCTATACCTATATATACCTTATACCTAAGCCTCATGCACAGGGAAATGGCTTAACCCAATGAGCTCTTCCAGCTGTTTTTTTACTACAGTTCCCATCATCCCAGACCACTACTCCTGCTAGCTAGGGATTATGGGAGTTGTAGTCCAAAAACAGCTAGAGACTCAAATTTGGGAAACCCTGTACCATTCAGGCCACAGGTCCATTTGTCTTCGTACTGTTGATGTGAACTGGCAGCAGCTCTCCAGGGGTGCAGGGTAGAGTCTTTCTGAGCTCTACTTGGACGCAACAGGAAAAATGGAAGCCAGATGGAAAAATATGTGCTCTGTCACTGATCTACATTGTTGTTCTTTACCCTCAACTGTACTGATTACCATTCCCCTCGCCAATTAAAATTAGCCCCACTGTTCAATAAATATTTTGTTGTTTATTGTTTAAACAAATTAAAGCTTGGAGCTCTGTTTATTGAAAGTGTGCCACTTTTGAGCCTACCACCACCCCACCACAAATCTGGGAAACTGCTTTTAAACAATGTGATAACCAAGTACGATAGAAATTGGTTAGTGTCTCAAATGAAGAGCTTCACAATAGGATGAACACATGGGAAGCAGTTTCTCCCGTGGAACAAGAGCCTCTACATCTTAATCAAATGGAGAAGATTTTAAGCATGCCAGGAAGGATCTAGGAAGCAAGGCCCACCCACCACAGAAATGAGGACTGGAAGCTTAACATCTATAGAGGAAGCATTCCATTTTGAGATATCTAAAATCCTGATCGAACAAGCAATGCCTGTTCTCTGAGAGATTGCTTTGAGACTCGTTCTTGAGAAAGAAGCATGAGAATGCAGAGAACCCCAATGTAATTGAGGACCTGGAGAAGCTCCCCAAAGTCCCAAGGAAGACTGGCCGCTGCTCATGAATGTTTCACTTGCCCCCACCAATTAACCCATCTAGCTACATTCTGAATCTTGATTCTCCTTCCTGGCTACCCAGGTCTCAACAGTGAAGATAGCAAGAAGACCCAGCAAACCAAGAGATGGCATAGGGCTGCAGAAGGCTCTACCAACAAGGGTCTCCTCAGGAGCAAGTAGCTACTTGGGAGGAAGAAGATTGAGCTGTAAACAATGACCCAACAGATGACAAGAAAACAAGGAATTGACAGGGAGGACAGAAGCTTATCTCTCTTCTCCTCTGGATCTCCTCTTGGAATATAGCATCTACCATAGCTTTTTCATGTCTGGAAAAATCTCCATGGGCACAAAGAACTAATTCTGAACTGGTAAAATGAAACCTTTACTACAGACTACCGTGTACTGAGGTTCTACATCATATGCATCTTCTGTGACAATTCTGTTATGAAGAGTCTTAAACACACATTAAAATAACTGTATCAGAAAATATGCAGTATTGCACATAATGTTCAATAATGCACATATTCTTATATGTTTCTGATGCAAATTCTTTTAACTGATTTTAATATAGGATTGTTGTGTTGCTGTATCTCACCCTGGGTCCTTGTAATGAAAGGCAGCTAAGAAAATCCATGAAATAAACAAACTATCCTCAAAATACATCCTTGGTGTCAGTCCCTTAAACTGATCCATTTCCTTCAGTTATACAGGACGGGCAACATCTCTATCATGATAATGAAGACAGCATAATTTATTTTTCACACATATGTGTAATTGAAATGCAGATGTCCCTCATATCCTAAGATATTTACATAGTGAGCAGCTGATTTGATTCTTTATTAGACTTGCTGTGTGACACACAGCATAGTGGTGAACAGTGCTATGCAAATGGGTGCCCGATATTAAGAAAAGGGTGTGTGGTTGTCCGTGTGTGAAACAAATCTTAAAGCACCTTCAAAAGCAATTCCCTGAAATATCTTATAACTCATTGTTAGGAATTGCAGTTTTAATCATGGTGATGTAAGGAAATGTATTTCTCTGGGCATATGAAGAGAGAAAGAAGAGGGTATGTCGAGATCACAGAGATGGTCAGATTGGTGGGGGCTAATTATAAAGGTAAAACAAAGAGGGAATCATTTGTTTAAGATGATGAGATTCAGGAAACCCATGTAGACACTATGCTGAGGCATTAAGTTCACTATATTTTTAGTTGGTTATTGAGACTCCTGAACTGATGCACAGCCTGTCGGTTAGCAGTCGGTTAGCATAAATTAAAATAAATAGGAAAAACCAGAAATAGTAAGATACAGCAGATATAATTTTCCTGGTTGGAGATCTGTGGACTTTTTAAAAGCTGAGAACCGCAATCTAATGCATGTTTACAAGGCTTAGAACAAAACACTCACCTCATCTGTAAAATATTTATATTCCTTTTCTGAAAAGTATGCCATTATATTTAACCAACCAGCAAATGACATGTCGGCTTTGAGAGGACCACAATATTCCAGTGTTGGAAAACAACCAGGTTCAAGTATTCACATTTCAATGGGAAACATCAATGTTGTGGTGTATATTTAGCACTGCAACCCACAAAAGCTGAATATTTTCCCAGGCTATCTTACTAATGTATTCAAAAACCTCATGATGTATTCAAAATGCATATGAGCACTTGCAAACTGGCAAATGATAAATAGGCATGTGTGGCTTGTGAACACATGACAATGGTCTGGTCTTAGCGGTTACACCTCTCCTTCTAGAGTGCCATTAACTTTCACTTAGCTTTTCCACAGGCTCTTAAACCCTGCACTAATATAAAAAATGATCTAAAGGGGGGGGGGCGCGTGAGTTTATTCACCAGGGTTCGGTTGTCGAAGTTTTCACAGCTCTCATGTTTATATCCAACACACTTATATAAACCCAAACTTCCATTACTTACTCGAGATTCTCCGATCAATATTATGGATAGATGTAAAGCTTAAAGGTAAATGCTTATCCTATAAGATGGTAGGAATAGTAATTTTTAGTGCACATCAAGAACATTAGGCTAGAGTAAGCTTCCGAAGACATAATAAATTCATCAGCTATTTCTGCTGATTGATTTGTTTTCTAGCTTAATTAGCCATGAAAGAGGCCATTTTTTTCCCTGCGATCTCCTGCACACACACACACACATCCTTTCTTCTTGTTTTGTTACAGATCACAGCCACAAAGGATAATCCCTAGCTGTCAAGTTAAGAAAATTTAAACAGCAGCTTCTAAATAAAGGCATTGCCACTCATGAAACTATTTTTATATAGACCAATTGTATTGATTTATCAGAGACAGGGCCTCTCTGAAACAGGTTTGTTGCTTCATTGATTTGTTTGTTTGTTTGTTTGTTTCCAATTTTAAAAATGCAGAATGCAAAATTAAATTAATAACCTGAAGGAAACGCAGATGATGGGCAGGGTTTTGTTGACACCTCAAACTAGCCATTGTTTTAAGCATATGGGGGGAGAAAACAAAATAAACATGACCCTGTTGTACAATTAAGGGAAGATGAAAGCATTCAACACAAAAGTATTAGTCTGTAACTTTTAAGCAACCCACAGCTAATGCCAGCATTCCAAAAAAAACTCACAAAGAGTGTCAGTTTTAAAAACTCACAAAAAAACTCACAAAGAGTGTTGGTTTTAACAAGGCTCTACAAAAGAAAAGGGGAGGACAATGGTGAGTGTCCAGCTGTTGTTTTTCTTGAAGGAGTCCCAGCTTTCTGTGCAGAGAAACTAGCCTTGAGATGAGCCGTCTGAGACAAATATTCTGTCTCCACTTTAAATGGTAGCTGGTTATTAAATGACTCCCAATAGGACGAACACTTGCTATTGACAATAAGGTAATACAAGGCCCATGCAGAGCAATCAGGATGGGAATGTGAATGAAAAATCTTTAATCTGAAATTACAGCTGTCAGAGTTTGTATTATAAAACATGAAAGTTGGATCTGCACTTAGAATTAATGTGTCCCAAAAGCCAAGTTTCTCATAAACTGCATCTCGCAAATTCATATTTTATGAACAGTCTGCTTGTCTTCCATAAATCAAACCAAACTGTAGCCTATATTAAGGAATTAAAAGGGTCATCTCTTTTCAGGTTGGTATTTGTTGAACAGTGTTGGTGAGGGAAGAGGGGAGAGCACTGGTTTACAAAGTCCAGCAGGTGTGGTGATTGTATTGGAGCCAATATGCACTGACATTCAGTGTCAAATAGCCAGTGTTGAACAAATGACTTATTCGGGTGAGGTGGGGTGGCAAAGGGAGCTTTGCTGTTTAAAAATGATTTACAAAAAACTGCTTTTTCATGAAGGCTGTGTGGCAAAGGCATCTGAGTAGAACAGTATGATCGCCTTCTGCTTACACTTAGTTTGTGTGTTTGATTTTAACTTGGGTAGTCTTCTAAAGTGTTTATTAGCTATAGAGCTGCTTTTGGAAGGCAGAGATTACACAGTTATCTGTTCTCTTGTGGTTTTAATGATTCAGGGAACCAAGAACTATTATCTGAGAAACTTTGGCCTGGCAAATCTTCTCCACATGCCGGAAAAGCAGATACACAGTCCAACACTCTCTCACACACACAAACACACAAGAAAGGTTCCACATTCTTTCCCTTAGTTGTTCGTATACATGATACAGAAAGATGGGAGACACAGTTTGGTAAGTTACATGTTTTATTCAACCAACAGAAATGCAGAAATACTCCATACCCTCTTCCCTAACCCATGCCCGACACTTGTCCTGTTTTGTAGCTTCCTCGAGTGTTTTTGCCTCATGAGAACATGTCCTTGAACTTTGCTTTTACTTGTCTGGGTGGAGGATAGATAAGTGTGACTGTGTGTGAAACTCTACTTCTAAGGTATTGCAAACAGATAAATACGTTGGCAGGATTTTAAGAATACTTGTAATTTTAGAAATAGTATAGGAAATTTGTATAGAAATGATATGCAGTTGATACGAAATTTAGGGAATCAGGAATGGGAGGGAGGGAAGTCATATCACTTTAGGGAAGTGATATGGTTTATGTATAATTTTCTTTGTTTATGGATGTTATTGCATTTTTTACTGTTTGCTTTTTCCTTTTTTTGTTACTTTGTTTAAAACTTAATAAAAATACTACAAAAAAAAAGAAACTCTACTTCTACAAAGATAAAATGTACATTTGTTGCTCTGCCCACTTTGCCTCTGGCCCCACCCACCACTTGCATGCCCCCTCTGGGAGGTTGCCCAGAACAGAAAGTGACCTGGAAAACGTTCCTCAACCATGTTTTATCCCCTTCCTAGCTTACCCACTGTCTCTTTGCTATGCCCACCACAGCCCTTTCCCCACTGTCCTGGACTTTCCTTCCATGTCTTAGAACTGCTCTGGATACCGCTTACAGCTGGGTCTCATAGTTCACAATTAAATGTGAAAATGGCTCTCATCTCACGTAGTATGTGAACCAGACTTTCCTATTCCTTAGAAATTGTTTCATAGGCCATCTCTAGCTTTTAGCAAGCCATCATTCAAAGGAGTATGCCGATGGTTAAAATAATGCTTTAGCACCATTTATATAATGGTCAGTTATGCTCTTTTATATTTATGCAGGTGTGTCTTAAATGCTGCTGAACTCTCTATTCTATTATGCCTTGATAGAAAAAAAAGGTATAGAAGGAAAATATGGACAAATATTATATTACCCAGTGTGCTTTCGTTATGCTTCTATGCTTCTAACTGCAATCTGTACATTAAGATCCTAGGAGGTTATGGAGGTTATGGAGTCTTACAAACAAACAATAAAAGAAAGTTCAAACAATTCTGAACTGATAGCATTAAAAAGTGTTCCAGTTATCAACTCATCTCTCATACTGGCAGGATCTAATATCCATATCAAGTAGGTCCTACTAGTAATAAAATGTTGAGGCAAATAATTTCAGGAACGATGAAGAATCCAGAAACACACACAGATGCATTATCAAAGACTGGAACCTTTCCTCAACTATAACTGCTGCAACTTTTTGACTGTGTTGGTTGCTCTTTTCTAGTGCTACAGTATCATTTTTGGGACACAGCAACTAGAGCTGTTCTGTACATAGTATTCCAAATAATGTTACTGTATAGATTTGTACAAGGGCATTACTATATTGATTGTCCCCCCTCCCCCACAAAAGTCCTGTTCAACGAAAAACAAAATTTAATGCCCGAGGGTTCTAGCCTAGTCTTTGCTTTGATATGTTAGCTTTCCACCTACAGGGATTCTGGATTCTTGTTGTTTTTAATCTGAAAGAACGTTTGCAAACCAGCAATTACTCCTAGTTCGGAAATAGTCATGCAATCATGTGGCCACATTCTGAAGTGGGACTGTTCCAAGATAACTGAAGGGCATGATTTTTCAAAACATTGGCAGCCGCAGTTCTATCTACTTGTTATTGACTAACTTTCTATCTGTGTTGCCATCAAAGATGGAACAAATGAGGCATAAAGGTCTATTTACCAAAAAAAGAAAAAAAAAGAAAGAAAGAAATTGTAAATATTTGATTTAGGAAGTACATTTAGAAGAAAGGACCAATGCATCCAATGCTCTTTTTTTTTTAATGGCCAATTTTTCTGCAAATGTGACCAGGCTTTTTGTCACCAGCTAACATTGCAATTTTGCATGTCGTTGTTCATCAATACTTTACTGCAGCAAACATATTTGCAGTTACCATTTGTGATGAATGGTTTATTAGTGAGCCACCAGAGGAAGAAGACAAAAACAGCCATCACAAGGAAAAGATGGTGTCATCTCACAGCATCACTAGGAATCTGCCTAGCACTTTGGCAGACCCTTGGCTAACCCTTGAGCCAAGGCCTCCCCTTTAAATATTTCTTCACCAGCTCTCAGAGCACTGTACAACCAACCACCATTTTAACTTCCCAAAGAACCCTCAATGCAACATCACAGATGCAAGGTTCTGGGCTATTTAAATAGTGGACAGAAGCAGCTGCTGGATGTTGCTCAGAGCACTTACTGGTGCCACCTACCACCACTGCAGAGTTCCACAGGGCCCACCAAGTAATCCATTCACAGCCCCAACGTGAAGCCAGCTATAATATCTGCTCTAAGGCAGTTGTATGAGAGTGATTGATACAATGATCCTCACCTTGGAAATATAAGGTAGTAGACAGAACAGCCTAGTTATAAAGGACTCCTACAACCAACAGGGCAATGTGTTTCGCTGTAGTTAACTCAAATAATAAGTTTTTCAAAGCATCATTTAACCCTCTGAGGCAGTTTATCTACACTGATGTTCTCCATTTGTAAAGTAAGAAAAGTACCTGGCTTTCAGTAGCAAGCTTTGCCACTTGGTTAAGGAATTGAATGGACATGGCCACAAGGAAGTATCCTCATGTATACATCATTCACTGAAATACTTGGAGCAAGTATAGTGCCCACCTTTTCCCACTGCCTCATTTTTGTTTAGTGGTTTAGTGTTAGTCCTGGTATAGTATATTCAGTCTCTCAAAAATGTATGCCATCCCTCACAGTTACCTATTGTGTTAGCCTTGGGCTACATAGCCCATAGTATTATCTAGATCAAGGTTTCCCAAACCTGGGTCTTCAGCTGTTTTTGGACTACAGTTCACATCATTCCTGACCCGTCCTGCTAGCTAGGTATGATGGGAGTTGTGGTCCCAAAACAGCTGGAGACCCAAGCTTGGGAAACCCAGATCTAGATTAAAAGAGTTGTTTTATTCAAAACTCTAAAATCACAGTTACTGATGAATAAAGCAAGAGGAATGTTTGTCCACTGACACACCAGAAAACAGTGACCATCCACCAGTCTTCCCTGCTCCCTGAATCAACCCACCTTTGGAAACCTTTACTTTCCAGCTGCTATGACTCCCAACATCCCATGGTGTCTAGAAATGATGGCAGCCCAATAAGTTGCCAAAAGCTGCCCACCAGTAACTTACATAATACAGATCATAGTGCTGCAAACAAAAAGCAGGTATAACATGGGAGGGTATCATGTGGGTGAGAGGCTGGCCTGAGAGGGACTTTTTGATCAGGAAATGAAAAGGAGCTACAGAAAGCTGGAGGTGCCTTGCTCCAGAAGCCTCTTTGGGTCTGGGAAAACAGGGTGGTTATGATCCAGAGGAAGATAATGTGGGCTAGGGCAGAGGTTGCAAGCTAAAGAGAAAGGACTAAGGATGAGGGGAGGGTCCTGACCAGGAACAGTCAACAGGAATAGGCTTAAATGGCCTCCCCTTGGAATGTGAATAAGAGCTTTGGAAAAGCATTTCTCTTTGTGAATATAAAGGCAGGCATGTCTTAAAAACAATAAAATGAAGGTGCCTGCCTAATAGTAATGTGCAGGAAGTTCAAGAGCATAGGTGCTGCCACACTGAAGGATCAGTTCCTTGTAAATTTGGAATGTGCATACTGTGGGTACACATGGGGTAAGGCAATCCTTTAAGTAATCTGGTCCCAAGCTGTTGACAGCTTTATATACCGTGGTGTGGCTTGACCAAATTGGCCTGGTGGGGCCAGTGAGGAGTCCTGACAGGCCTAAGTAGGCCAGTGGCCTGGAGTTTCCTCACCCCCACTCTAGAGCAACCTGGAAGCTACATGGATCCATCAGCCCTCAAAGGGAGGCCATGCTTACTAGTTCACCAGCTCTACAAAGGTGGAGAGAATCCAGGAAACCAAACTTTCTAATTCTGATAATGGAGTCATTAATCACTCCTCCATCTACAGATCATCTTACTCCTGTCCAGTACAGAAAATCAGATTGAGAGGGGAACTTGCCACAGTTGTTGTGAGGAAACAAACTGGCACTGCCTCATAGTGCCGCGAAGTCTTGAGTTATTATCATACCAGAGTACCAACTATTGGTGGGAAGAAAGTAGTTTGGATAGTATAAGCGCCATCTTTTAATATGCGTGTAAGTGTGGGACGTGGGTGGCGCTGTGGGTTAAACCACAGAGCCTAGGACTTGCTGATCAGAAGGTTGGCGGTTCGAATCCCCACGACAGGGTGAGCTCCTGTTGCTCGGTCCCTGCTCCTGCCAACCTAGCAGTTCAAAAGCACGTCAAAGTACAAGTAGATAAATAGGTACCGCTCCAGCAGGAAGGTAAACGGCGTTTCCGTAAGCTGCTCTGGTTCGCCAGAAGCGGCTTAGTCATGCTGGCCACATGAGCTGTACACTGGCTCCCTCGGCCAATAAAGCGAGATGAGCACCGCAACCCCAGAGTCGGCCACAACTGGACCTAATGGTCAGGGGTCCCTTTACCTTTACCTTTAAGTGGTTTTTATACTTGTAAGCTGCTAAGAAGACTATTCTGGCATGAAGCAGTATACCAATTATTATTTTCATTTACCAATACAAATCTATGCAGGACTAGGTGTTATTTCCCAACTCCACTGGATATTTATATGCAAGACAGCAGAATCATGGCTCACATGCAATATTTTCCACATGAACATATATATTTGTGGGGGACGGGGACCCTGGATATGTTTTTGTATGCAAGGAATGCCAACTATTTTAAATACATTCCTTTGTCTTTATGCTGTGAAACGAGCTTATCTTGCAAACTTCTTGTTATTGTTTCAATTAAATGAAACAAACTACTTGCATGAGACTAAATTACCAAGAAAATCAATTACCAATAAACCGATGGCAAATTTGTATTACAATTTGTCCTTTAAATAATGAAATGCTCCTATCTAAGCTTTTGCTTATTCCCTAAAAAGGCTTGACAGGGCATTTTAGCTTGTATTTTTTAGCTATTAATTTGTATTAGACAAACAACCAAAAAATGAAAAGGAAGTTCTGAGCCCGCGCTTTGCCTCCCACATCCCCACTATGTCAGCTAGCAGATAAACCATGCAAATGTAGTTTGCAGGAAATTCAACATCTCTATTATAGATGAAAGGTAAACAAAAGCAGATGAAGGATTAGTGCAATTCCAAATTTAAGATATTGCTCTCAGTGACTTATAATAAAGTGGTGTTGCATACGGTGGCATGTTTTCGAATGACATTTCAATTGTACAAGCTATTTGCATTCTATCTGACATTAAATAACGTTCTCACTATTATGAATTCAGACAGCACGCTCCACTCTACAGCATAAAGATATGAACTACGAGGCACATCTTAATGATGGGAGTAAGTTTTCCTGTCAATCTGCTATGTGAGACAAGGCTGTGCTGAGGCTAAAACCTCCTGTAACATTATTGTGAGTTGCCCACTTCTGACATAGTACAAATCTTCAGCTAAAGCATTCCTCTTATTAAATAAAGATCTATAACTGAACACATGTATCTGTAATATCACGACAATCCAAAGAAAATTAAAAGACAGATTATGTCCAGGATATTACATGCACCACCACAGAGCACTGCTAGAATCTGGTATGATCCTGTTGCTAAGATACCTGGCTAATGCCACGGAAACAAGCCCCTCTTACTAATCTAGTACAATCCATGCATGCTTCCACATATTTTGGCTGGGGAAAGTAGGAGTCCACTGACAATGGTTTGGGAAATTGGGATATTACTAGCCAGTGCTCCTGAATTTATACATTTTTTATCTCTTTCTGGTAAGCTTCAAGAATCTTAGCGAAATAAGAATTGTAACACTATGTTAATGGCATTTGGACACTTTATACCATTTAAAACAAGTAAGATTACTTTTTATCCTCCTGCATAGTCAATAAAAGTTGCTTTAAAAGGTAATTATTTAAGTGCTTTTGGTTGCAAAATTGCAGTGCTCCCAAATATGATTCCCCTTAATCTTTGCGATTTATACTGTAATATGCACATAAATGACTAACTGCATATTTCTGTCTCTATTGCTTTCTTCAATGAGAACATAATGCATTCAGTCCTTTGGGTGCATACTGAATACGAGAAAGAAATAATAAAGTGGGATACTTTTAATAGAACTAGAGGTCTATACTGTTCAAAGCTACTTTGGGGATTAAGGCTGGCTAAGTCTCATTGACCTAAACAACATCATCATCATCAACAACATCATCATCATCAACAACAACAACTTGCATATTGTTTCACATTACATTTGTACAAAATTCAGAAATGACACAGAAATATATTTTATAAAGGAGAAGTAGTAGAGGCCCAAAGGCAAATGTAATTGCAACAGAAGTCGTGCTTTTTACAAAATGTTTCTGAAGCAAAACGAAACAAAAATCCTCAACACAGAAAAAAGAAGTTATTCCTGTAAACCTGAGAGGACTTTAAAAAGAGGGAGAGAGGCTGTAATGGACTCCTCGTCTTTACTGCAATGTGATCTCCCAAGCACCAGCACCAGTAGCTCTGTTGAGCTCAAGTTATGATAACAATAACTTTTGCAGATGTTCATAGCTGTCAAATATTTATTTGCGAAAATGTCAAAAGATGCAATAAAAAGTAAAAACAGAAAGAGGTCCCCCACCCCAGGCTGTGTGCACTTCTCCTGAAAAGCCAGAGGTCATATATTAATCCCCAAGTATAAAACAGAAAGCTACAAAGAAAGAACAAAAACTATATTCAAACTAGGAAGTGATTGTGTATTCAGAAAGACACCTCAGCATTTCTTTCATTCATACACACTTTTATTCAACCATGTTCACTCCTACTAGGACTAGAACAGTGTTGGGGGACTGAATATTAACTTTATTCATGACTTGGAGGGGGGGTTACACTTTTCCTGTACAAGAGATGCTCAAGGTCATATTGTGAGGGTTAGCTGGAAATACACCACAGAACAATGGAGACCTATGGATTTCAAGTACCACTTGCAGTGTTATGACAGTCAGATTCTCTACCATTTATTATAGTTGGAAGCCTAAGTATTACAAGCACCAACGGAGACCACATAAGAATAAAAACATACCCATGCCCATGTATCTGCTTTATTCAGAACATTTCATATCTTTTGAGCTTCCCCCACTTTTCCCAGAGTTAAAAAAAAACACACACACAACCAAAACTATTTCTAATTAACTACCTCAGGGCAGCATACAAGGGTATTATAAAACAGGAGATTGTTTGTGACATAGAAGAAATAAATCAATAACAGGTGCAGGTATCTCAGAAAACTGTTACTTCAACTTAAATTGTCCCTGTAAGAAGGACAGAAAAATGTTTTTGCAAACCTTTTACTTTTTTCAATTCTCACTGGAATCCAAGTCAGAAGAGAAAATGGCTGTTTGCTTAGAATAAAGTGTCTGAGCTATCTGTGTGAACCTGACTGTAATGGCAAAGAATGGGGCAGATCAATATCCATCTTCTTCATTCCTGAAGTAATAACTTTCAATAGGAAAATCTATTTACTTTTACTTACCTTTATTTTATTTCATTTTGCTTTAAAGAAGTTCATTCCAGAGGGAGGGTTTAGATTGCAAACAGCAGTTAACAAACTGATGATTTAACTAAGGACTGCGGACTAGTAGGTAGGGCTGCCATTCCCAAAAGGTATTGGTTAGGGGTAAGACCAAACATGTTGGCTTGGAAGTGTTATTCTATAAATGGGTGGGTATATAAAGCTATTTACAGCGTGTGACCAAGCTCCGTAGCTCATGCTAGAAAGGTTAATCAAAACCAAAAGGGTCTGACCCTTATTTGCAATATACACAGAACCACTCACATGCCTTTATGAGACAGTGAGGTACTGTGAGCACAAAACATTAGCACACTGCTTATGTACAGTTTCCAAATATGGTGGGATGTGATGAATATGGGGGGGGAGGGAATTAAGCTTAATTTTTGGCAGTTATTCAAAATTTATTTCCAGAAATTTCTAGATAGGACTTTTTACCTTTAGTAAAATCTCCACCATGTTTGTGTGAAGTCTTCAAAATAAAATCAAAACTGTGACTTTTAAGCTGTGTCCGATATACACTCATCTGAACTCCACTTCTGAGTAGATATAGATGGAATTGCACTGTTAATTTTCTGTAACCAGCCTGAATCTGTTTGCAGTTCACATTAAGAACACAAAAAATGCCCAGTTGCTCATAAGTCAGAACAAAGGTGCAGCTACCCAAACATAGAGTTTCCAATGATATCTAGTCAGATGTTGTTTAAACAAGGAACAGTGGCTAAGAATCTACTCAGCAATGTAAGAGTTTCCTTGTTACTGTTCTTTGTGAATTTGATTTAACCCTTCCTTCCTTTCCCTCTCTTGCCTTCATTCTGTTCATTTAAATGAGAGGGGAAATAGAGTTGTGTCCACTTATGTGCTCTGGTGTGGCTAAGAATCACAAAAGAAGAAAAGAAGTCAACATAGATATTGCCTTCTTTTTAAAAACACATTTTGCACTGAATTAAAAAAGTTTTTTTAAGTTGCATTTTATATTTAATACTATACTATTTTTACACTAAACACTTGGACATAGAAATTTGACACCCACACAACGCTTCTGTTTTTCGTGGGTTTTCTAATCCAGCCCCTGTCTCCCCAAATATGATAGCAGTTATTAACCTTATAGATTTTGTGGCTTAAAACAGCACGTGCTTCTCCTTCACATAATGCTATTTTTTCAAGCACAGAAATAAAGCTGCTTCGTCGTGTGTCAATTTTGAAATCCAAATAAGAGAGACTGCGAGACCACAAAGACAACACTTTACCCACCTTGTGAATGTTATTAATAATGGCTAATTAATCTTAACTGCAGAAGCAGATTAAAGCCCCAGATCTGGATTCTAGTTGCTTATATAAATCTCAGAACGCTCACAGTGTGTATTTGTAACTAAGGAAGAGATCACCAGCATTAAGACCCTGCTTAAAACTGCTCCTAGATGGGAAATAAATTAGAGACACTACTCTCTTTAGAATTTGAGAGGAAACATATATTAATATGAATGTAACCTAGTAAGATAATTAATTGCAAAAGAAAATATAGAGAATGTTAAAGATGAATTAAATTTCATTACCACTGATAGGCACAAATTTATTGTAAGGGTTTTCTTCTGTAGCATGACAAATGAATAAATAATTGTTCTGGTTTATGGCTAGCCAATTTACACTGGAGTTTCAAACTTTTAATTATTCTTTCTTGGTAAAGTAAAAAGGGAAAATGCACCCCCACATACAGATGAATTACTGTGCCTATCCTGGCATACAACAGACAAGGAACGAGGCAGAACAGAAGCCACAATAAATCTAGAGAAAAGCCATTGACAATTTTATAAAAAAATAAAAAATAGTTTCACTTGTTAAAAGGCACCGAGGGATTAGGTGAAAAAATTATTCAGGGTTTTAGAAGATTGGTATGTTTTGGTCTTGAAGACACAGTAATTTTTATGCATTGGATTTTTTTTACCTGCAACAAATTTTGTTATGAAATTTCATCCACCATTTTATTTTATTTTATATTGAATTGAAACACAAAATAACTGAGGAAAGGGAGAAACATCAGGAAATAATTAAGGTACTTGCAAGAAGATCACAATATGTAATCAGTGTTTCTGAGCTTAAGATGGCCAGGTAAAGGATTAGTCCTGCTATACGGAAGGAGACATATTAAAGCAAAACACACATGAAATACCTAGTGGAGTAAGCACTGAGTTAGAGGCTTTAGACATAATTATGCTATATATAAATCAAAGCTCAAGTTTAAAGCAAGTAAGTGCTATTAATTATCCCTTACCTAACACAGCTCTTAAAATGTCAAATTAAAAAAGGGCTATTGATAATTGTATAAGTTATGACAAAACTGGATGCCTCCAGCAATGACAGGAGACAGCATGAAAAAGGAGGAAAACATACTTCTTCTCTTTGATATTATTTTGAGTCATGCAGTCAGATGCAAGAAAGAATACTGATAACAGTACAGCCATAGTAATTCATTGACGGCCACGCTGTGTGGTCTTGAGTTAGCACAAGGTGACTGATAGCCGAAATGGTTTTGTTCTTTAAAATCCTATTTGTGTGCCACAGAGGTAGTGAACAAGATGCCCTCCAGATGTGGTTGGACTGCATCCCTGACCTCTAGTTATACTGAATGGGAGTTGGTGTCCAACAACATCTGGAGGGTATGACATTGGCTACTCTTGGTCTAAGGTTCTCGATGGGGTGTACATGGAGATTTCTCCATTTTATTATCATGAGCACCCTGTGAAGTAGGGTACCCTATGAGATGACAGTGACTGGCTCAAGGTCACCCATTGAATTTCATGTCTGATTTGGAATTAGAACCCAGTCCTTCCTTTTCTGATCACAGCACCACTTGGGGCAGTATGGTACTTGGGACCACTTCTGACACTGTAGGCAATATCCAAGGGACGCGGGTGGCGCTGCGGCCTAAACCACTGAGCCTCTTGGGCTTGCCGATCAGAAGGTCAGTGGTTCGAATCCCCGCAACGGGGTGAGCTCCCGTTGCTCGGTCCATGCTCCTGCCAACCTAGCAGTTCGGAAGCACGCCAAAAAGTGCAAGTAGATAAATAGGTACCGCTCCAGAGGGAAGGTAAATGGCATTTCCATGCACTGCTCTGGTTTCAGTGTTCCATTGCACCAGAAGCGACTTAGTCATGCTGGCCACATGACCCGGAAAAACTGTCTGTGGACAAACACCGGCTCCCTCAGCCTGTAAAGCGAGATGAGCGCCGCAAACCCAGAGTCGTCAGCAACTGGACTTAACTGTCAGGGGTCCTTTACCTTTACCTTTTTAGGCAATATCCAACCCGGTACTTCCTCTAGTGCAGGATTTCCCAAACTTGGGTCTCCAGCTGCTTTTGGACTACACTTCCCATCTTCTCTGCTTGCTCTAGTGCAAGGACCTTTGGCTAAACAACAGAACTTCCCCTCCATCTTCTATCACTCCCTCTCCGTCTGTTCTGGGGTTTTCCCCAGCACTCTGGAGAAAGCTCAGGAGTGCAGAGGGAAAGACAAGGTAATGGATGTTCATGCAAGCAGAAATTCTTGCACTAGCAGAAATACTTGGTTGGTGTATGTACACCATATATTTTGAATACGTGGGGAAGTCCTGCAAGCCCCTCTTCCCACTCTAATATCCAAAATGCATTACAGACCACCATCACATGGCAAAATTGATAGAACACCTAATCAATAATATCACACTGCATTGATAAGAACTTCAGTTTCAGTGTTCCCATGGAACCATTAAACAGCATCCCATCTGAGTAGTATCCCACAGCAATCGCAGCTGCAGGGGTAGCCCAAGCCTGGACAAGATGGCGCACCCTCCATTCCACATACGGAAGCTGACTGGACTTGTAGCTGAAAGTGATTGTCCGCCGGCATATTTGTTTGCTTGTCTTGCAAGTTTCTATCCCACTTTTCTTCCTCTAGCACAATGGTTCTCAAACTTTTTTTTCCTTTGGGCCACACTTCAAGAGTAGAAACCTGCTCGTGCCAAAACGAATTTTTTATTGATAAGAAATACATTGGAAAACAAAAAGGAACAACTCCTAGCAGTGCTTGAATTTGAAAAGATATCCATGTATATTCTGCAAAGAAAGAATATTTCTATACTATATTATATTATACTATACTATACTAAACTGAAATGTTTAAATGTTTCTTTGATTGTCCTTGAATCTTCCCAATATGCTTGCAATCCTCTCCTGCCACACCCTTTGAGAACCACTGCCCTGGAGGAACTCAAAGTAGCATATGAGGTTTTTGAATGAAAAAACTTAAAAAAAGAAAAAAAATCCATGTATCATGGCACTGCAGCCATTCTCTTTGGTGTTTTTATGCCCACATGTAAGCTCAACATTGAGAAAGTATTTTAGGCTGTGCATGCAAATTTTAAAATAATGAAATTAAGGCTGAGGTGTCCCATTTCAGTTAGTGGACATTACTATGACTAAACACAGAAGCACTCAGGCTGCACAAAAGAAACAGCTAAGAAACTATAAGACATTTATCAGTCAACTAATCAATACTACTCTATTTATATAGTTTAAAAGAAATATTGGATTGTGGTATCTCCCCTTGCCCATTCAAACCTAGCAGAAAAATATTGTCTCTTACATGCATCTCCCTTATGGGGCATTTATTGAACTGAAAACAATGAAATCCTAACTGCTCAGTGTATTAAGGATGAGTATATAAGGTGTGACATAGGTAAGCATGCACAGTTCCTACCTACTAGTATTGGCCTCTAGCATCTGATAACTTGCAACCTCCATAACTCATTAAAAGTATACTCAAGTGATAAAGACCAGTTCTCTTTGTTCCTCTCTATTTTAAAAAATGAAAGTTAATTGAAGGTTGTCAGCCACTATGCACAGCATAATTATACTAAATGAGTAGCAAATTTGCCATATATCATTTTTGCTGCAGTCTCTAGGTCACGGTGACATTAAATCCATGGTCACAGTTACAGAGCATAACAGAATCATGACAATTGTTCCACATTTATTTAGGGTATATATATTCTTGGCTGTGGTTTGCTGCTCTGATCTCATTTCAGAGGACAAAACTTAATTAATAAATAATGTTACTTTCCCACTCTCACATTTCAGATTTGTGTCTATTTATTATTCCTCACCATAATCTCTAGCAAAAAAATTAAACCAACCAGAAATGCAAAACATTATGAAGGGGCTAAACCTGTGTGCCCCCAAATATTGCTGGACTCCCAACTCCCATCATCCATGCCCATTGGCCATACTGGCTCTGGATGATGGGCCCTAGAGCCCAAAAGCATCCATGAGGCCTAGAGGTTTCATCCCTGGTACAAATGGCCACCTGGCACAAACTAAGTTAAGTAAGGGTGATATCTTATTTCCACTTAATGGGGTGCAAGCCCTTTTGAACTCAACAGGTAGCATTCAAAATAGTGCATGTACCCAAAACCCTCCCAAGATCTGTTTCAAAAGGTTGGAGGAACCTCTAGAACAGGTTTAAGGGGTACAGGGTACATGCAGAAACGACAGACGAGGAAGGAAGTTCCATTGTGCACGTATACATCCTTGCCCTAATGGAATGTGTGAACTGGATATCTCCCAAAGAGACTTACTTTTCAGTAGTAATACACAGGGTCAAACTGTAGGATAATTAATTGTATTGTGCCAGATCTGCATCATTTGCTTAAGTGTAGGCTTCTAAACTATGTGAGTTCCTCACTGCATACCTGTTGTCATAAATCTAAAAAATAAAGGAAGAATGAAGGAAGCAATTGGATATCCCTGTGTCTTTTCTTATCTCATATCTTGACAACATAGTGGTACTGTGATACAGCAAGGGAGATTGCACCCTGTTCTTCACTGGTGGGTCCCATCCCAAACTTCAGCAGAGGTGACTTCCACTAGATAGAAAAAACCCTAGGTCTCCCCAGCAGTAGGTAAGAGAAAACAAAGGCAGCTGGTTTGCCACTCAGCATTCGCTCTCATGTCCTCAGTCCAGGTGCAAGCAGAAGAAAGAAAAAACAGACCCAGTGCATGATTTAAGGTCATTGCTGGCAGGGACACTGAAGAAGTAGAAAAGCTTGCCAAAAGCTCGAGAGAGGGCTATAATCCACAGAGCCCTTCAACAAAGATAATCAACACAAGGGAGAGTGTCAGTTTCATATACTGAGCTGGAAGGGACTAGTGGTAATTCCTCCTGGATCAGGACTGAGGCTCATGGCCCAGCAGGGAGGAATACAAGGTACTAGGCAACCAAGGGATGGACAAGATTGGTGGTCTGAAATAAATGTAGGTCAATTTCTACGGTACCAAGCCACAAGCTTTGGGATTTAGCAGATTCAAAGGAAAGGCAGGGTTGGTTGCCACAATCTGTTAGGATGCATAACTATTATATAATACAGATGCCACAGGTAGCATACAATTAATTTCTGGCAATACTGGGCAGGAAGAAAGAGCAGAGTCAGGTCTACCAACTCCCGGTTTTGCCATACTTCACTGGTGGCTGCTCCTCTAGACTAGTGGAGCGGGGCAAAATTTCAGTTGAAGTGTCACATGATCTGATGGGCAACTTTCTGGGGACCACATATCAGTTTGGGATGGGGCCAGAGACAAAAGTGACCTTTGTACAGTAAAAGCCCAAGGTTTCTATATTCCACACATATCTCTATTCTCAAACCAGGGAAGGGAGCCATAACTACAGTTCAAGGATACATTCCACCCAGCAAAAGCATTTAAGGAGGGTACAGAGTAGAACCACTAAGGGATGTAGCCTGGGAATAGGATGTTATAATGGGCAGAGGTGTGGCCTAGGAAATTTTCTGAGAGCCAGACCGGGAGGTCCATATTTGCCCCCTGGGCTGAGGTTCCCCAACCCTGGACTAAAGTTCATATGTTCTATCAGACCCACAGAGCTGGCGCTATCTTCAACTTTGATGCAACTTGTAGCATGATACTACTACCCTATTGTATGTTGGCCCTGAAGTGTTTCAGACTATAGGCTAAAACCAACACAAACCCACATATACACATATCTTCCAAGATATAAATCAAATATTAACTTCCAGGGCCTCCCAGCATTTATTTCACTGATGTGTTTCTACTGGAAGAACTGCAAAAGCATGTCTTCCCCAAACCCTAGTCTAGTTTCCACCACTTGGAATAAGGTTGGAGGGGGGTAGCCCTTGATTTTCTTACAGTATCAGTTTACAGCATGATGATTCTTCAAAACTAATGAAAACTTTTTTTGGCCCCTTTTGGCCTCTTGTATCACCAAAACAGACATTCAGCAAATATTTATCATTGTCCTGGCTTGAATCAAGAGCTGATTTATGTTGCTCAGATAAATGAGGATGCTGACAGATATCCATGGAGACACGCAGGAGGCGCAAATATAAATTTAGGCCATAACAATTGCCAGGTGAAGATCATCATTTAAAATTAGGGGCAATTATTCAAAACAAGGTCAGAAACACACACACCGCCCCTGTTCTTTCTCTTCTCTGTAAATAAGAAAACTTTTTTAAAATGGGCAGGTTGGGTGATTAACTAATTTCTAACTTACTTTCCTTCACTAAATGATGTCCTCCCCTTTGTTCCTACTGCCTAGAATTAACTATTAGCTTTGGGCTTCAGCAAAACTGCATCTGCTACAAAAATTCTCCTGGAAAAGCAAAGCGTTCAGGAAATGATGAGGAAATGGGGTAAGCGGCTATTACAACTTGCCTTCTCGTCTCACGTAGAAGAGCTCTGGACATGGTATCAGACACACACTCCATTCAAAGGGCTTTCACACATGCATTTTTAATCAGGATTATATTTCAAACACATCTATCACCTACCCAAGTGTGTTAAGTCTAGTCCTCCTTGAAAATGAATCAGCTCTCTGCACTTACTGGCAACAGCATCTTCTTAACATGAATATAATCTCTGGTGAACTACAAGACATCGTTACACACACACTTTAAGATGTAAGGCAGAGAAATTAAAGTAAACTGGATCGCTCAGACAATCTGTTTTGTTTTTTTTAAATGATATTTATTAAGAATTTTAAGATTACAGAAAAGTCAAAGAGAAAAAAAAGAAAAAAGCAAGGAAAAAACAAACCACAATCAAACAATACAAGTCGATAAAGATCAAAATCAAAAAGCAAAAAACAAAACACAACACATCAAAATCAAAAAATAAAAATAAACCACAAAAGTTTAAAAACAGATCCAATATTCCCAAATCCTTAACTGTCATTACCTTATTTCATCGACCTCCTCACCCCTCCCTTTTTTGTATTCTAGTTATTGATTATCACAGCAAATCCTTCCCATTTTTCATAATATTCTGTCATTAAATTACCTTAATCTATTTTAACCTTATCTTACTATAAAAAACCCTAAAACTTAAAACTTGAGTCTTATCTATACCTATTTCTCATAACCATGACATATTCTTGCATAGTTCTTTTTAACATTTCTGCTAAAGCCAGATAATTTCGTTCCAACATTTTTTTAATACTCATTAATTTTAGAAAACATTCCTAAATAGAATTTTTGAAACTTTCTCCAATCTTCATCCAACGTCTCTTCCTCCTGGTCACGGGTTTTGTCAGTCCTTTCTATCCCATCCATCTAGTTCATTAACCTGGTAACCTTATGTCCGAGGCCCTTAAGTCTCTTCCATGTCCCTTCCGCAGATCTTCTTCATATTTATACCTGTACTTTACTTTGTCTTCTGCTCCTTTCACTCGTGGAGACTCCAGCTTGACAGTATTTTTGTCCCTTCTCGACAGATCAGCCCCTTTTCCATAGTCCACACTAAACTCCATGTGGTATTTAAGAACATGTTTCAAGGTTCCTCCAAAATTGAGGACCCTCACAACTCCAAACTCCTCCCGGCCCAATGCCAGACTTGAAAAGTCAAAACATCCCTGCATAGGGGGGTCTATCCAGCCCCCCATCTCCAAACCAAACAAGACTCTATCTCTCCAAATCTGGCTTTTTCCAGGTTCATTCGTCAGGTCCAACCACTCATGTTCCTGCTGGGCCACGGTTCCCTCCATCTCTGCCTCTCAGGGTCCAGCCACAACCTCCTCCTTCATCTGATCTGTCAGAGCACATTCCTGAATTGATTCCTGAGTGGGTTCTATATAGATACCCACTACCTGTCCAAAATTTCTGATCGCAACAGTCATCAAATCCGTCTTCTCATGTAACTGTTCCAATAAAGCACTTGTTTTACAAAAAGCACGCACCAGAGCCTCTGAGTACATTGTTATACAAGGTCAGAAGTCTATTCCCACAATCTTAATCTGTTGCAGCTGCGACGCTCCCCAGTTCAAGTTTAATAACAGTTTCACAAGCTCCCTCTAGGGGAAGAACTTCTATTTGTATCCAACTCTTTTCTTTTTTTTTTTAACAGCAGATCTAACAACAAAGTTTCCTTTTTCAGATATTTTGTCAATATTTGTTCCTTTAAAGTGCGAAAGAGGACAATGGAATCACTGTTTCTCTTCTTTTAACTGTCTGTCAAAAACATTTGTCTATAGTCAATGAACTTTCCCAAAAACGTCTGTCCTGACACCCCGCTCCCAGGTTCAAGACGGTGGAAAATTACTTTTCTTACACACTCTTCTGCAGGTTTAAGCAATCCGGAAAAAATCCCCCCTCTTCTCCTGCTTCTGAAGGGGGTTCAGTAATTTTAAATGATGAAAGTTGATCCTTTACAAACGATTTTCTACACTCTAGTTTGCCATGTCTTTGCTTTAATCTATCTACAAGAAACGGAAGGCTGACTTCCTGTTTAGACCTTCCCGCTTCAGTGCCAAATTAAGAGGAATTTCTTAATCCAATTTTCCGTTCTACTCACAGTTCGTTGTTTAAAGTCCAATTGTCCAAATTTAATCTGCTCACGGGTAGTTGTTTTTGTAGCCAAATTGTCCCAGGAAAAAGGTAGTGCTCTCCGGCAACGGCTGTGCGGCTTCGCTCCACGGAAGAAGCAGTTGACTCTTAGCACCGCGCCACTAACCCCTCTTCGCTCCGGAGCCTGTAATTGGGTTCCTTTACGAATTGGGGGGGCGCAAAAGGTGCCCGCCGAGTCCCATGGTCACAGGCTTCATCCGCCTGTGATTTTTTAGAGGGTCCCCGCTTCGCCGTAGCGGAACAGACCCGTTTCCCGTGGAGCCAGTCCCTCTGGATCAGAGGGAATCCGCCATTACCGATGGCGCCACCCCAGAAGTCCCCTGCTCAGACAATCTGGAGCATTTCACTGGATCAGCTCTGTAGACCAATATGGTCTCAAATTATTTCCTGAAATCACAAGCACTTAAGAGATCCTTCTCATCAAAATAATATGTCCCCTAACAAGGTAAATATACAGATCCTTCTTCAGTAAATACCACTGGAGATTATTTTACCTTCTGAATTCTGTATTATACTTTTGTTTCTAACACTTAACTGTTTGGCTTGGAAAACAGTAAGACGACACTAAGGGTAACTCCAAGCATATTATGACAACAAACACAAATCCCAGGGGGAGTAAAAATGCAAGCCCAACACATTCTCAAACACAACCCCTTGTTTACCTTGTTTATAATTTGCTACAATCCTTTAAAGCAATGCTGATCTATGAAGTCATGTGTCACGTGTAAATTAAAGCAGTCAGGTTAATTGTTCCCCTAATTCTGCTGACGCACACAGCATTGCACTCACTGGTACTGTCACAGAACTTTACTAATAAATGAATGAATAAAATATATGCATCAGGATCATAGGGTTGTTGTTGTTTTTTAAAGTAATGCATGCTTGAGTGCTGTATTTTGAAAAGAAAAACAACAACATTCTGAAGCAGAAGAATGACTACTAAATTCCAATTAAGACTTCTAAAATAACTATAATCTATACTTCTCTATGTGTGTGGAGTTAGATATGCTGGCTACATCATTCATTTCAGAGGAACGCATGCATGGGGCTGCCCACTTCACTGAAAGGAAAGGGAATGACTTCCCTTGTCATGTGGGGAGCTGTCTTTGTATATCAGCCTCCATGACTGTAAACAATTAGCAGTAGGTCATACAGGTTGTAAGAGCTCTGCCTTTCTCTCTCACACACCATAAACATAAACGCGTCCATAGTGTACACCACATATATATGAACACAGCACATACACCTACACAGTGTAAAAGTTTTCCTTACCACTTTGACGACTTTAGGGGAAGCGAGTTTGCTCTTTTATGAAGAGCACACATTGGACTCTGGTTTGACAGAAGAATGACTGGCCATGGGGTACACACATTTCTTTTGACCGAACACAAAACTCTGTTTATACAGGGGGTTTTTAAGCACCACAAAACCCTGCAGAAGCATACAAAAGTGGAATAAAGGCACAAGCCACTTACCATAGCTCTTGTCATTTCATATCCCAACAATGTTTAACTCCCTGGAAAAAACACAATAATCTTCCTCCAACTGTAGACATTACAAAGAGAATTTTATTTAAAAGCTTGTTTCCACGTACAGCATAATAGGATTTTTTTTTTCCCCTGTAAAGATGCTTTTGCTAAATACTGCAGACCTGGTAGTTCATATTGCCAGCCATATGGTCGGGGGGGGTGTGTGTTTTAAATGCTGAACTACTGTACCATTAGAATAGGCACGCTCAAGATTCATAAAACCAGGCTCATAAAATAGATGCAGTCAAAAGAGTGTAGCATGGAAGTGTTTCAATGAAAACATCATTTTTTGCCATGCCAAATTCATTGCATCAAAGCCCTTTTAAAAAGTCTTTCAGCTGGGAACCGTTGTATATATTGACATCTACCCTAAAAGAACCTCATACCAACGCCAATTGCACAAGGGTATTGTTCACATGAAGTAACTATATCTATATGCTGTCAAGCAACTGGTCATAAAAGACTGAATAAAAGGTATTTGAAATACGATACAACTGAAAAGGCCACAGCTGATTTTTTTAAAATATTCTCAGACAGTTAAAAAAAACATTTCAGACAAAGAATTTATGTGCTGCTGTATGTGATTTGATTTCTACAAAGTAGTGTGAAATACTGTAGCAAAAAAACTGTTTACAAACTTATATTAAATACAATAGCCAACAGATTCCAAATATGTCTGAATTCTACCCTGAAATTTCATACTGCAACTGTGCATGCTACATATCTTAAACATTTCAGGCTTCTAAAGTCTCACAGAGATGAAGAGTAAAGCCACTATAACATTTATACTTTTAATCCTAAAGCACAAACAGTATCACAATATTAATTTTCAAAAACTGGATTAAATATTTTTCAGAGCTTGACTAATTTCTGCAAGTATATTAGCATCCAGCATTTGCAAATTCCACTCAGTCTCTCTAGGGTTAAAACTTTAGCAAAATGATTGGCAAGGTAAGGCACTTTTTTGGGGGGGGGGGCGTTTTGTTCAGCATTTAATCCTTATGAGAAATATTGTTCTTTCATATGTATCATGCAGTACAATCCTGTGTATGACTTTTCAGAGGTAAGACCTAAGACCCATTGGCTATTCCTATACACACTTGGTGTATAGGATTGCAGTATATATAGGACTGCAGATTTTAAAGCTCTGACCATTCTTTGTGCAGAAATGCCCTGCTTCAGTAAGATGTGCCTGGCTTTCTTTTGCATAAGCCCACCATAATTTTGCATATTTTTTTCTATGTCAGGGATGTGCATCCCGTAGCTCTATATATGCTGTTGGATTTCAACTCCCATGAGCCCCAACTGTTGGTTTACAACTCCCATCAGCTTGGCAAATGGTCAGGGATGTTGAGATTTGTAGTCCAACAACATCTGGAGAGCCACAGGTTTCCCCATCCCTAGTCTGTGTGTGAAGGTTGAGAGCTACTGCTTATTAAAGACTGGGCAGTGGATCTTTAAAACCGAATTTCCACCCATCACTAGATGATGCTGGGGCAAATGCGAGATGCAGATTCCCCTAAACAGTAGCAGGAAAGGGACTGTTTTCTCAGTGTTAGAGCATGCACTTTGCATTCAGAAGGTCTCAGGTTCAATCCCCTGACATATATACTTTATTTTTTTTTATAAGATATTTATTAGGATTTTCAAAATATTACAAAATAGAAAAAGAAAAAAGAAAAATACAAAATAAAAATAGTTAAAAACAATTCAGTCTTTCAATCACTTATCTTTCATTTGCTTGTTTCCCAGACCTCCTCACGCCTCCCTTTTCTGTATTCTGTATTCTGTATTCCACTTCAATTGTTAGTTAGCAAATCCCTCCCCTCTTTGTTTATCCTAGTCTTCGATCTTAAAGTATTATAACATTAAATTTTTACCTATTAATAGTCCATTTTTTCATATTCCCTTATAACATTACAGCTAAAAGCCACTTAGTTTCTATCCAACATCATTCTAACATTCATCAATTTTACAATATTTCTGTAAATAGTCTTTGAACTTTTTCCAATCTTCTTCCACCGACTCTTCTCCCTGGTCTCGGATTCTGCCAGTCATTTCCGCCAATTCCATATAGTCCATCACCTTCATCTGCCATTCTTCCAGAGTGGGTAGGTCTTGTGTCTTCCAATACTTTGCAATAAGTGTTCTTGCTGCTGTTGTGACATACATAAAAAAAGTTCTATCCTTCTTTGGCACCAATTGGCTGACTATGCCCAGGAGAAAGGCCTCTGGTTTCTTCAGGAAGGTATATTTAAATACCTTTTTCATTTCATTATAGATCATCTCCCAGAAAGCCTTAATCTTTGGGCACGTCCACCAAAGGTGAAAGAATGTACCTTCGTTTTCTTTACATTTCCAACATTTATTATCGGGCAAATGATAGATTTTTGCAAGCTTGACTGGTGTCATGTACCACCTGTATATCATTTTCATAATATTCTCTCTTAGGGTATTGCATGCCGTAAATTTCATACCTGTGGTCCACAACTGTTCCCAGTTAGCAAACATAATATTATGTCCAACATCTTGTGCCCATTTAATCATAGCAGATTTCACCGTTTCATCCTGAGTATTCCATTTCAACAGCAAGTTATACATCTTTGACAAAATCTTAGTTTTGGGTTCTAACAGTTCTGTTTCTAGTTTTGATTTTTCCACCTGGAAGCCAATTTTCTTATCCAAATTATATGCCTCCATTATCTGATAATAATGAAGCCAGTCTCGCACTTTATCTTTTAATTTCTCAAAACTCTGCAATTTCAATTTGTCTCCTTCTTGTTCCAAAATTTCCCAATATTTCGGCCATTTGGCCTCCATATTGAGCCTTTTCTGAGCCTTTGCTTCCATTGGTGACAACCACCTTGGGGTTTTATTTTCAAGTAAGTCCTTATATCTTATCCAGACATTTAACAATGCTTTCCTGACAATATGGTTTTTAAATGCTTTATGTGCTTTAACCTTGTCATACGACAAATATGCATGCCACCCAAAAACATTATTGAAACCTTCTAAATCCAAAATGTCTGTGTTCTCAAGAAGCAGCCATTCTTTCAACCAGCAGAATGCTGCTGATTCATAATAAAGTTTGAGGTCTGGCAGGGCAAATCCACCTCTGTCCTTTGCATCAGTTAATATTTTAAATTTTATTCTGGGCTTCTTGCCCTGCCAGACAAATCTAGAAATATCTCTCTGCCACTTCTTGAAACAGTCCATTTTGTCCAAGATTTGCAATGATTGAAACAAAAATAACATTCTTGGCAATACATTCATCTTTATCTGACATATACTTTAAAAAGGATCAGGTAGTAGGGGATGTGAAGAACTTCTGTCTGAGAACTTGGAGAACCATTGACAGTTGAAGCAGTGGAGGAGGAAGGGGTGCAGGGTGTGTGTCCTGCGTGTCATCACTGGGGAGGGGACCAAATGAGTTTTTTAAAAAATAGGGCTCATGAAACTTTTTAGGAGTGACGTGTTAGGTGCCTACAGGTTCCCCGCTGCCTAAAATGGCAGTGTGGGACTTGTGTCTGCCTACTGCCTCTCCCTCAGCCACCCTACAGGTGAGGGGAAGGCGTCAGAGAGGCTCCAAGCATTGAAGAGGCTCAATCCGCCCCCATGGGAGCAGATTGCCCTGCCCCTGGCTGCAGGACACGCCCCCACACCAGGCACCCAATCGGCTAGCTACACCACTGAGTTGAAGTAGACAAAACTGGGCATGATTGGACATAGGGTGCTGATTGATACAAGGCCAGAGTCTATGTTCAAAATGGAAACTATGGCACTCCTGATTTGTAGCTCAAAAATGATTCTTGGGGCAGAATTACCATAAGACAAAAATAGCTGATAGCTGTCAATTGTGATAAAGGGTAAGTAGCCAAGCTGGGCTAAACTCAGAATGGATCCACCAGGAGCTTGACAAAGCTACTGTGAGCTGAAATGTGCATGTAAAATGGCTCCGTTGAGACAGGGCATGCAAAGTACTCTTTGCAGAGGACCACAAATGCACCTACCAGCTACAAATATGTACTGGTGGAACCTACCCAGTCCAATGTCATAGACAGCCAATGGCTCATCTCTGGCCTTGCAATGATACGGACTCAGAGGCAGGAAGATGTCTCTCTGCTTCCAACTGCCCCTGACACTCAGAACACAAAGAGCCACTTCACATATTGGCTGAAGTTGTGGGTGGCAGAGGGCATGGCTGCTGCGTGCATTGATAGGAGACTAGCCCATAGAGGAGATGTGGGGCTAGTCCACTGGCCCTCCAGATGTTGCTGAACTAAAAACCCCATGATTCCAGCAAGGCAGAAATGATCAGAGCTGTAATTCAGCAACATGGGGGGGGGGGGGAGTTCCCCACCCCGGGCTCATCCATACAGCCCTGCAATGTCTGCATACATTCTATCAATCCATGGGTGCAATCCATCTGAACCTCCTGTAAACTCTGCAATGCTCCTATCAGATGAATAGAATGATAAATATTTACTTAAGAATAGCTATATTTTTATGCTATTTTCATGTACCAACACGGCATCCTCTAGAATGCTTGTCAATCATACCCAGTGAGTGGACAGAGTTAATTTCAGTCCCATATATTCTTTTTATGTTGAATTGCACAGCAGAAACAAAACCAAACCAAAAATTTTAGCTCATTACAAGGTTTCAACCAGCAGTCGAGATCAGTAAAAATAATGCCAATATATAAATCTGCAGTCTGTTAAAATATATAATATTCTGTACAATCTTGGTTATTCCATTCAAACAAAAATAGAGATTTTTCTTAATGCAGAAATTCAACTAAAATTATCAAGGTGTTTAGCACACTTTTCTATAAAGGAAGGCTGCAGAGTTTGAGCTGTTTTAGATTAGAATAAAATGATGACAGGCTTATAAAATTATGAATGGTTGCAGAGACAGCAATGGGGGGATTCTTACATCTATCAATACAGTACTTAAACATCGGGACTCCCAATTAAGTTAAGCTGATTTGATATCATTCATGGGGAAGGTTCAGATGGAATGTTTCCCGTCCTCCAAATCATGGCTAGGAGGATCAGGAATGAGCTCTGTGCTTGAACTAGGGATGCATGCTGGAACCACGAGATATGATTCAGAACCCAATTTGCAAGTTCAGGAAATCCAGTACTGCCAAACTATAGTTTAGTGCCAGGGTGGGGAACCTTTGGCCTTCCAGATGTTTGTGAACTACAACTCCCATCAGCCCCAGCAAGCATGGCCAATTATAGGAGTTGTAGTTCAAAGGTTCTCCACAGCTGACTGAATGCATGGATAGACAATGTAGTACATTCCAGGTGTTGCTTGACCTTGACCATTGGCCATGCTGGTGGGGGCTGATGGGAGTTGTAGTCCTCCAATATCTGGAAGGCACTATATTCTGTCCCAGCTCAACCAATGTGTGTAAGGTAGGTTTGGGTTTTTTTAAAAAAAAGAATTTAGCAGAAAGAAAATTCTATACAAGTATTAAGCTCATGAGCCAAACTGACAATTTAAAATGAAACTAACAGCATTTCCATAGAGTTTTTACTGTATAAACAACATGGAAAGAGACCCCCTTAATGACATTTAATTATATATTCCTTTGGATTTCAAGCACTGATAACATTTTGTTCAAGTATCTGAAGTTTTCATCTTATAAGTGCTATAATTTTTCAGTCAAAAGTTGTCTCTTTCAAAATTTATCTCATTATATTTTATCATAACATCCAGTCGTGTTGCTGAAGGTCATTTTGTGTTCTGCTTCTGGCTGTTTTCACTGAAGAATTACAACCCTGTAGCTTGTAAGAAATCAAAAGGGTTAGCTGCCAGAAGAAGGGGGGAAACCCTCTGGTTTTATAAATTGGTATTCTAATGAAATGGCTCCCTACTCCCCCTCTACTGCACTATGAATGGGAGATGACAACGAAGAATAAGAAACAGAAAATCATTCACTTTGTATTTTATGAATGTGTGTTGAGATGTAAAGTGCTGCATGAATTAGACAAAACCAATGGTCACATTACATATTGTTTATTTATATCATTTCCAAGGAGGTAGTGAGTCTACCAGTTGGCTGTGGGGAATCTGTGGCCTTCCAGCTGTTGTCAAACATCAAATTCTGTCGGCTACAGCTTGCATGTCCAGTGGTCCAGGATGATGGAAGGCCATGGGTACCCCATCCCTGACGTAAGTGGTGGAAGGACAGGTGAGGAAAAACTGCTTGACCCCTTTCCCTCCCAGCTCAAAAATTATCTTTCCCAATATTCTTTTTCTTGCTATTTAGAAGTGATCTTTCAGCTCCTAGATGAAATAGCAGCCTTCAGCCCATGGGATTCAGATTTTTATTTTATTATGAGCTCCTGGGTGCTGGCCCAAGGGATCATGTTACACTGATCTGGTGGCAGCTGCACAGGTTACCAGTTTGCTTCTGGACACACTATAAAGCCTTAAATGGTTTGTGCCCATGAAACAGAAGGAATTCCCTCCTTGTTTTTTTTAAATGATATGTATTAAAGTTTCAAAGAAAAGATTACATAGATAAACAGAAAAGAAAAAGGAAAAGAAATAAAAAAGAAAAAATTACAAAATACAAAATACAGAAAAAGATAAAAAACACTTAAAAGAAAAACACATCGATCTTTCCATAACTTACATTTCATTTCCTTACTTCCCTGACTTCCTCACACCTCCCTTTTTTGTATTCCAGTTCTATTAGTTAATTCAGCAATTCCTTTCCCTCTTTGTTTTTATCTTAATCCTTTAACTTAACATATTATAACTTTAGATTCTCAACTGTTAACAATCCATTTGTGCATACACCTTTATAACATTGCAGCTAAGACCACTTAATTTCATTCTGACATCATTCTAACATTCATTAATTTTGCAGTATTTCTGTAAATAGTCTTTAAATTTCTTCCAATCTTCTTCCACCGACTCTTCTCCCTGGTCTCGGATTCTGCCAGTCATTTCCGCCAGTTCCATATAGTCCATCACCTTCATCTGCCATTCTTCCAGAGTGGGTAAATCTTGTGTCTTCCAATACTTTGCAATAAGTATTCTTGCTGCTGTTGTAGCATACATAAAGAAAGTTCTGTCCTTCTTTGGCACCAATTGGCTGACTATGCCCAGGAGAAAGGCCTCTGGTTTCTTCAGGAAGGTATATTTAAATACCTTTTTCATTTCATTATAGATCATCTCCCAGAAAGCCTTAATCCTTGGGCACGTCCACCAAAGGTGAAAGAATGTACCTTCAGTTTCTTTACATTTCCAACATTTATTATCGGGCAAATGATAGATTTTTGCAAGCTTGACTAGTGTCATGTACCACCTGTATATCATTTTCATAATATTCTCTCTTAAGGCATTACATGCCGTAAACTTCATACCTGTGGTCCATAACTGTTCCCAGTCAGCCATCATTATGTTATGTCCAACATCTTGTGCCCATTTAATCATAGCAGATTTCACCGTTTCATCCTGAGTATTCCATTTCAACAGCAACTTATACATCTTTGACAAAATCTTGGTTTTGGGTTCTAACAGTTCTGTTTCTAATTTTGATTTTTCTACCTGGAAGCCAATTTTCTTGTCCAAATTATATGCCTCCATTATCTGATAATAATGAAGCCAATCTCGCACTTTATTTTTTAGTTTTTCAAAACTCTGCAGTTTCAATCTGTCTCCCTCTTGTTCCAGAATTTCCCAATATTTTGGCCGGAATTCCCTCCTTCCATACCATCATGCCTGTTCCCAAAGGCTACAAGGTCCTTCTCTGTGTCCTGCATGGAGTAGAGACCTGGGTGGGTGAGAGGAGAGAGGGGATCTTCTCAGTGGTTGCACCAAAATTATGGAACACTTGAAGGGCCCCATGAAGTGCCTTTCCTCACTGTTTTTTCACCAGTTATTGCAAACCATTCTATTCCAGCAGGTGAAAAACAATCAATGTTATGATTGTTTTAACTGCTTCCTTTTATAATTGTTTTATATTGTTTTTAACGAAATGGTTATTTCATATGATGTAACCTGCCCTGAGTGGTGCATTTATGCCAAAAAGGTGTAATTAAAAATGTCCAATAAATAAATAAAAATCTGCCCTTCTTCAAGCCCCTTTCTCTTACTTTCTGCCTCCACCACAATTGTGAAAAATGATAATGTGCCCATGGTTATTACAACTGATCCATAATTCTGTTTGGGGTACTGATCCACCAGCTGAAAAGCAGTGAAAGAAAAATGGAGTCTCAGGTGACAACTTTGGCCTGTGGTAACTTTGACCAACTTTGGACAGGTGTGGCAACTACATTTTCAGATACAAGACAAGACCACTTTGAGGAACTCAAGATTAGACTATTGGTTGTATTTTATTATTTTAATTGTCTATCGTACTTTTTTTAATAACCTGCCCAGGAACCATTTTTGTGAAGAATGGGCTGTAAGTACAAAGTACCAACAGGAAGCAACAAGAGGCTTCTTATTAGGAATTATTCCTTCATAAAGGAAAGGGTTACAGAAATTAACACCTGAGCAACATGCTTAGGTGGTGACATTTGCATGCAAGCACCAAAACCCATAATCAATTTCAGCTTGAACTAATGAAAATAATAATGAATATTCTACCTTCACTGTTGGTAATCACAAGGGGAATAAGGATGATGGTTTTTGTACTCTGCCCATGTGAATGGGTTGCTTCAGCTGCTTCTAGGCAGCTTCCAACAGAATATACAAAAACACAACAGCACAGCACACATTAAAGGCTTCCCGATACAGGAGAGCACCCAGGTTCTGCTTGCAAGCTTCCCATAAGTGTCTGGTTGGCCATTGTGAGAAAAGCATACTCACATGATCCAGCAGGGCTTTTCTTAGGTTCAGTAGGACAAGCACTGGCTCATCCTCCTTGCTGAGCTTGCCGGCGGCAGCGCTGGCGGGGGAAATAGGGACATTCTGAGAAAAGCTGGAATGGTTTTCATAATTCCGGAACTGTCCTTGAAACATTGGGATGCTTGGAGGGTATGAAATCCCTGAATGGTCTATCTTGTAGAACACCTGCTCCTGTAAGAACCTCTCCTTGGTTTTACATCGACTGCGGGGACTGGCCTCAGGGCCATTACATTAAGAGCCTCGGCTAGTCTCCTTGAGAAAGAGGGTCATCTTGGCTGCTGCCCTGGAGCTGACCAATGCCATTCCCTTGCGGCATTCTTTAGGCCAGTCAAAACACTTCTGTTTTGACATGCGTTCAGTTTCTAATTCATGTTCCCATCGCTGCTGTTCTTTTCTGCCAGTTCTCCGTTTTGTTGTTTTTCTTGGTTCCATTTGGATTGCATTGTTTTTCCTTCCCTGGATCATGTTTTGATTTATGTTACTGAAACATTTTGCAGACATGAGATGGCACAAACCAGCTAACTAAACTAAGCTGACTAGCAAGCCACCAGTTCATGTTATTTTCTTTAGCAGACAAGTGGCAAAATGCATGCTTTGCATGCAAAAGGTCTCAGGATTAACCCTTGGCATTTCCACCAGGGTTGCGGTGATGCTGCCATAACTCAAAATTATTCTAGGCATCATGAATTTAGCTATATTAACAAAGGTTGCAATCCTAATCCCATTTATCTGGCTAGGAGTAATCCTAACTGAATTCAGTAGAATTTAGTTCTGAGTAAACATGGTAGGACTGCACTGTTAGAGATAGAAATTATGCCTATCAAAAGCAAGCTAAGCGTAGCACATCACATTTAAATCAGTTTAAAGCAAGTTCAGAATGGTTTGCTCCTTTGGTCAGACTCCAGAGCCAAAAAACAACATGTTTCTTACTAAAACAACCCTCTTTAAAAGTGCAGAATTTACAAATGATAGCATAAATATTTTGCCATTTAGTAGGCAAACATTAGATGATCTGACCTCTCACTTAAGCTGCAGGCCTATACATTAACCAGAGAGTAAGCTTCATTGAACTCAGTGGGACTTACTTATGAGTAGACATTTATATGATTCCACTATTAATGACTTAATTAGCTGTTCCAAACATAGCTGGACCTCTGCTGACAATGCAGCCAGACAATTCAATCAGGCCCTGTTATGGAGAATAAGTAATAAATGCTACCTTGTCGCCACACAGTCCCAACCCTGAGTACATGATGCTGGTCAAGCTAAACTTGATCACTATGCCTCATATTTCAATTAGTCGTGGTCTGAATCACTAAAACTGAATTCCTGTTATCAGATACAAAGCTTCAGACTCCCACAGTTAGAAGCAGCCGAGTTTCCTTTTATTAGTGGCCAATTAATGCCCCAAATTTGCACTGCTTTCAAAATTTATAACTTCTATCCCAGCTGCATCCATGGCTCCTTAGCGTACGGCATACAATTGGATCTGTATCACTGTCGCAAGTCAAACAGCTGCAAACTGTACTCCAGTCTGCAGGGCTGAAAAACCCTTCAATACAGAAGCTCTCCTGCTCCCCCCTCAAACCTTCTTAGAAGTTCTTTTCAAAGCCCAGCAGCACTAGCTGGTTTGTGACAATAAGCGATTTAATACAGAGAGAAAGAAATCTACACCAAGGTAACCTCTTGGGATGTGCTAGATTTTCAAACAAATGAAACCCTATCACTTTGGCAGAACACAAGAGCAAGCAAAGGCACTTCTCCTGACCAAGGCTAAGAAAATATAAGCATAAAACCCAACCCGCCTTGAGAAATTAACCTGTTGGTGTCCAGATGGAGTCGTTAAAAGATTATATTGCCTCAAATAATATTAATAATAAGTGTCTTAAAGTAAACTTTTTCAATTAGGAGCCTTGGAAATCCCAAGTTGTATTAATATAGTCCTATCATAATTTATTCCAAAAGGAAATTATTTATAAATTAGGATTAAAAACCCATCAAGAGTTTGTTACATAGAGTAACAAACTGGGCTGTACCCTACACACAATTTACCCAGATGTGTATCCTAATAAAAACAATGGGACATATACAAGAGCCACTTTTTAAAACCTTAATTTAGTCATCATGCAGCTCAAGAATTTGGATTTAAAAGCAAGCTCCAATTGGAGCGGCTCCTTTTGCTTGTGTGTAACACTGCAGTTCTGTTTACGCAGAAGCAAGACTCAATGAGTTCATTAGGACTTAATCCCAGGTAAGTGTGTATTGGGCTACAATCTTTTGTATGCCTTTAAATCCACACCATATTTTTACGACAACTGAATAAAGAGTGCATGATTTATGCATGTTAGAAAGAGAGCAATTTATCTTACTAGGCAGCCTGAAAGTATCATACTATCATATTTGTTTAAATAAATGAGCACACACGTGTGTGTGTCTGCCCCACCCCCAGGGCCTCAGAACACTTTACATTAAAATGCAATTAAGGCACAAGGGGCTTCTATATAGCAAATACAATTTTTTAACCAGACATCTAAAAAAAAAAAAAAAAAAAGTGGCTTATCAACTGAAAATCTTTTTCTTTTTCTTTTTTGGTTCAAAGGAGTCCTACTTTCAGTAACCTAGTGACCTAGCAGCATTTATTTACATGGAAAGATGCAAAGACACATATACAGCCAATGCTGCATCAGAAAACTTTAGCGTAACAACAGAAACTACAGCTCAAATTGCCTTGTTTTCTAAATGAAGGAAATCTATGTATAACTGTACAAGATGGGTCCATTTTTGGAGATATGATCTTTCAATGTAAGCTGAGGCCAAGGGCAGCAGGCAACGGAGGGGGTGTGTTGCTTCCTCTTTGTTCATCTCACCAGCAAAAATGCGCAAGCTCATCAGCAATGTTATTTTAAATCAGCCACAGTAGTGGCTGATTGAGGGGTGGGGATGAAACAACATTCATCTGCCTTGTTTAAGCATTACAGTTCTATATGCAGGAGTGTGAAGCAAGACTTCACCAGCAGTAACATAGCAGCAACAGAAATGTTTGTGCTTGGCTCATGCAAGCCACTTTCACGGCTCTTAGAAAGACAATAAAATCCTATTTTATAAAATTCAAACCCTAATGACAAGCATTCTTCCTAACTGCTTAAATACTGCAGTAAGACTTGTAATGCCACTGTGAAATCATAAGCTAGTGTTTCAGATGTGCTCTCTCTGTTACAAATTTAATCTTCACTGGTATGTCACAATTCATTTCATCCCAGCAGCAGAGAGATTCAGCATAACAGCATTCCTGTTATCCTAGACAACCTGAACTCAACTGTTAAATACCTGTCTGATGCCCAAGAATGATCACAGAAACACTGCCTATGAGATTTACAGCAACAACTTTCCTGAAAATCTGCAATTATGCTTTTCCATTTAGAAAATGAACAACTTGTGGGATTTCATTTTTTTTCAAGAGTGTGGGTAAAATGTATTCTTTACCAGAGATAAATTTATAGCATATCATTCACACTAGCTATGTATGCAAGAGTACACATATTGAAAATCCTGGTGGGAGGAAATTAACAAATATAACACAGGTTTATGCATGTCACAATCAATAACTGGTTACATGCTTTCAATATGGTTTTATAGGGGGGTGGGTGTGGAACAATACCTTTGAAGCTCCTGTAAGAGTTTTCTCACTATGTATATTTATGTATTATATAGACCAGGGGTCAGCAACCTTTCTCAGCTGTGGGCCAGTTCTTTTCCCCCCTTCAAAATATAGTCCCCCCCCCCACATGGTCTGAGGGACAGAGGACTGAAAAAGTTTGCTGACCCCACCGTAAGGTATATAACTTTGGTTCAAGTTTCTCCAAGACTGTCCAGAACATCGTTCTTTCCTCCTCTCCCTTCTGTACAGACACTGTTTCAAAGTGCCACCAAATCTGGCATTTTGCAACCCAACATCATATCGCCTGTGTTTATTTAGGTAGTTTCCCCACTGGAACTGCATTAGATGAAGTCACTTGGACAAGATGGGAGCCTGTGCTCTACTTAGGACTCTCTGCTTGCAACTAATATGCATGCCAGCCTAGCAAAATGTGCACTGAAGAATGCTGATCGATAGCTCCAAATATGCACCCCAAATGCAAACAACAATTCTGGAGTGACAACCCTCATATGCATATAAGAAGCAAAGTGGTTTTGATGGATTTCCCCCCACCCTCTGAATTCACATTCTTCTTGCAATTAACAAAAAAGGGAGAAAGGCTTAATGGTTGGAAACCACTGTTTAACAGAACTCTGAATCCGTAATAGACATTTAGCAAAGATCAGGGCTGATCTTCCTTACAGGACCTTTTGAAAAAATGTCTCTCAGATCAGTCTGTCAATGTCAGCATTATTTCTGAGAAAAAGTGCAAGAGAAGTGATTGTACTCCATCACAGATGAGGAAATTTCCCTGTAAACAACTAACATGCAGGGTTATATGGCTACTGTCTATTATTAGTTTTCAACATCACTGATACGGGGAGAGAGAAAAGAAAAACAAGAGAAGGCCATTATAAATGGTTGTTCAATGGTATGCACTAGCTCGCAAAAATGCTGCGCTAAATGGCAATGACTTACCCTTGCCATGCAGACTTGCCCTGAGAAAGATTGACTCAGTGGCCTCAAGACACCACAAAGCAGTGAGCACAAGTGACATAAAAATGCTTACTCTATAAAACTGTTGGCATTTTGTGTGCACAGTATACCAGTCTATTTCATACACGGGCAATGTCTCTTTCACTTCTATGCAATATTTGTGCGTAAGCCATGTTTGGGGAAATATGTGTGATATTTTCTGACTTTATCTAAAGGCCAAAAACAATATGTTGCATGCAGAATGCATGTAACGGCAGCCCAAAAGCATTGGGAGTGGGTGGTTTTGAGGGATAAGTGTTTTCCTACTCTACATCCCCTCCCTGTGGCTTTTCCTCCTGTTGAGTTTTAAATCCTGTGTTTGTCTTCTTAGAAGTTCTTTGGAACAGAGAAACAGCAGCTGGAGAAAAGGGTAAGCAACCCTCTCCCCTTCCTCTTCTATGAACTCACCCCCACCCCAGTACCCAAGGCTTTTCAAGTATAAAAAAGGAAAATGGGCTACATGTTGCAAACATTTATGTGTAACTATTTATTGAACATTTCTCCTGATTCATTTGTGAGGCAGTTATGTGTCAATGAGCAATCATCCCACATTCATCCTGATTTTTTTGTGGGATGTTTAGACATGTGCCTGTTAGTTATTTGTTCATCCCACACTTTTCAGTTCATTTACACATCACTTTCCAATTTCCTTTTTTATTCCCTCTTCCTGACCTGAATCCTGTGTTTTATCTTCCTCCTCCAACTCCTGGTCTAACCCTCTTTTTTCACTCTCTCCCTTAGCATACCTTTCTTTCTTCCATCAAGGAACAGACACACAGCTTCTCATTGCTGCCTCCGTGTCTCTCCTCTACGTCTCCACATGTCCATGTACTGGGAATGTCCACTTAGAATTGTTCTCTGTCTCTCCTCTCTGCCAGTAGCACCCAATCAGAACTTTTCCCTCTCTTCTCTCTGCTGGTAGTGTCCAATTGAAACTGTTTCCTCTCATCCTGCCTCTTTTCTGAGTCTGCTGGCCAATCAGAATTTGGAAGTGATAGGCGCTGAGAGCCTGGAGGACAACCTGGTATCTGACTAAGGTTCAGTTGGGCTCGGATGCTGCTATTAGTGCTGCTTGCAGCTATCAGTGGCTTGTGCTGCCATAGCAAAAGGGCACCGCCATCCATTGTAGATTTGGTTTTGTTTAAGTTTCCTGATTGGGGTGGCTGGCTGTTTGTTTGTTTATTCATTCTAAGTATTTATACCATACTTTTCATCTGGAAAAGCTGCCAGGGGCTTACTAACCTATGCAAAGAACCATACCTGCCCTTGAGCTTAAAAGGACATGACACGAAAGGGGAAAGGGATGGGAAGGGAAGAGGAAAATAAGCCAAGTCAGGGACCTATGTCTTAATGTTACAAAGTGTTTATAGTTGCCAGTTTGGATGGAAATTGGCAGTTCAAAAAACAGCCCCTGAGAAATAGCCTACTGGAATGACTGGAATGCAGTTGTTGCCTTTACAGCGTGAAGCCTTGCCCCTTTGGAGGCCTAGCAGTAATCTGGCTTCTTGTCACTCCCATTGGATCAGGTAAGCTCATAGGCGCCTTGCTGATACCATCAACCCCAGTGCAGACTCCTCCTGCTCTTTCCACAGGGAAGGTGGGACCTCTGGTGGAGGGGCACCCATTAATGCAGCCAGAGTGGCACCTTCTTATGTGAGTTCCCCAGCATTTAATGCAGCCAGAGTGGCACCTTCTTATGTGAGTTCCCCAGCATTTAATGCAGCCAGTGTGGCACCTTCTTATGTGAGTTCCCCAGCATTGCCCTTTAGAAAAGGTCCTGGTGAACTTTATGAGCAAAAATTATACACCAGGGGGTGGGCAGTTTAACCAGACCTCTGAATAGGGCTTGGGAAATCTGTTAATTCTGGCTTCTTTCAGTTTCTCATATTTTCCAATATTCAGTTCACTTCTCCACATTTCCATACCAGTTTGCTATTTTCTCATGAAAATTCATTAACATTTTACTGTGAATTTCTCTCGGTACGTACTTTCTAAAATGCATTTTTCTATAATATACACATTTTTGCAAAGCAATTTCCACCAATATAATGCCTTTTTTGTATGTTATTTTCCAGGATATACATTTTATACATACTACACTCTAGAATATGCATTCTTGTATTACTTTACTTTGCACTGCAAAATTCAGAGAAATTGAATTTTGAAGGATTGCTGTGTTTTGGTTCAAATATTATTCCAGAAAGTCTGAACTAAATAAGTTTGCCTTTAAATGTGAATTAAACCAAATTTCTCTTCCATACCTATCTCTGAGTTCCATCAAACCTACATGTGCCTACCTACAGAATCAGAAATCCACATCCAGGATATAGAAAATAAATGCTATATTTAATAATATTCAATTATCTCCACCACCATCCCAGAGTTTCAAGCAGACGCTTTGGAAATTATACATAGCCATTGCCGTTTTGTACATACAGCTGCATCTACACTCCTATCTCAGTAGCAAAAGTCATAAGCTTGTTCAACTCGTCATGTCCAATCATAGTCAATGGCCAAAGTACAAAACTCCACAGGTGCTTCAGGGTGAATGAGCTTTCCCATTCACTACAACAATGGGGAAGAGGATGAGGAAAACTCTGGATTGGAGTGAGTGGGAAGAAAGCTCTGGGCAGAAAGAGGTGACTTTGTTGTGAATTCCAAAGCCCTGGTGTATTTATGAGCTCTTGGGAGCTTTGATGCATGTACAGTGCATCTTCATTGAGAAGGCTAGCCACAGCCCAGCACAAAGTTAAATGCACTTAAGGACCACTGAAATTCATTGTCTTAAGCATGCTTGACTGTGCGCTGAGTTGTTATGGCCAGTGAGTCCAGCTTCACTTAAATGCTGCGGCTACACGAGCTTAAGGGGTTTGTGACTTACTCTCTACAAGCCATAGTGATATTCAAATAGGAAACAAGGACTAATTCCACCATGAATATTCCTTTCTCTATCAAGTAGCACTTTATTTTGCCTTGTTCCATTTGCCTTTTGGCAGGATTCATTCTTACTCTATCCATCCTTAACACAGTCTTCTAAAAGAGCTTCTTCATAGACGCTTGCATGTTTGAATTTGTACATTCATCCACAAGATTGATTACGTGTTTTATCTAAGAAGTGACTATTTAATTAATGTCACGCGCAACATAGCTGCTGGTTATTTTTTAAAACACACACTGTCTAGGGGTCATTCGGCCTTTGATTACGGATGACTTAAGATTCATGAACTTGAGACCGTAAGGGACACTTGCAATCCTCTGTGGACCCTGGGAGTGGATATTTCAATTCCTTAGTCAAGAATCAAACAGCAATGCATTTGGGACTTGATTCTAGTTGGGTTGCGGAATGAGCACCCTGAAATTTCATGAAGATGGGAAAGTCTTCATCTTTCTCAGGATGGGCTCATTAAAATGCAACACCAGTATGCATTTATGTGTAATTATGTCTGATATAGCATACAGTAGGGGATTCTTCTTGCTTCAATTATCCCCTACCACATACGGAATTCTGCTTTTTGAAGTAATCCTTTGTAATAAAGTAGAATGCATTTTGTCAGATATCTGGGTTTTTAACCGTGCTGCAATAAAGGTGCTTAAAAATGTTGCCTCAGGCAACTGAAGCAGGATTTGACTTCTTGAAAAACCAAAGTAAAATAATAAAAAAATTCCCACACTGCACATTCTAGTCATTAATGTTAGTGAAGACAAATGCACAAGCCTGTGTTTTCATCTGAATAAATTTATGGTTCAACCATTATAGTCTCTTCAGTTCAGGATAATTCCAACCAAATATTTGGCTTTTAGTTCAGATTGCTGCATTAAATGCATCTCGTTTACATCACTTTAACAGCTTCAGAAATTGTATTTGTTATACAAAGTACATAACCAAATATCCTGCTATATTTCATATATACATAGATGTCCATAAACAATTATGCACATACCCATCATCAGTTTGATCTATTTTTCCCTATCATAAATTTTAGCTCCAGTATCTATGAAATACATGGCTTCTTGACCAGCATGTTCCTAGAAAAATCTAATTTATTGACTGTTCAAGAATTTTCTCTCTTTAGTTGTAATGGTGCCAATTTCAAGTAGAGTGATGGTAGGGGCCTTTTCCTTTGTAACTATTTTCTGCTTAACATTTTTAATAAATCAAATATATTATGAAATAGTTTAAATATATGCACAGATATTCCTATATCAATGTACAGAAATGTAAGTTTCAGAAATCTAATCACCATGGTTTTCATGCTTTTCTTTTCAGGGCATGGAGTATTCACAAACCTAATTCTGCTGAAAAGCTTAACCCAGTAACACCTATGGCAAAAAGAATTCTGGTTGAAAAATATAACAGTTAAATGTACTGGATCTCTGTCAAAATGAAAGAAACATGAGCTAACTTCATCTCAGAATGTGAAAGTTTCATACTTCCTCTTTGGATAGTGCTTTCTCCTGTAAAGTAAATTTATCGAATGTACATGCTCCCTAGCTGCAGAATTAAAAACAGCATACATTGCAGTAATCTGAGGAATATTATATGCACATCACTTTCCTTTTGACAACAATTTAAAAAGACAGGCTAATAATGAGGAATACTCTGTATCTGACGATTCTTTAGGAGAAAATGCATTTTATTGCCATGAGGCACATTGACTTAAATGAGGTGTGACCAGCAGAAGGCACTGTTACAATAAATATATATGCTACTGCTCTCATTTACAAGCAGGTTTTGAAATTGAGACTGGAAGTTTGACTAACTTTTCACAATACAGTGATTGTTGTCCCCCCAGCCTCCAATTCCCAAGCCACCCTTGTCAATGGAAATAATCTCACAGAAGTGATCCAAAGTCCTTTTCAGCCAATTCCTTTTGTATTCCCATCCAGAGCTAACCCTAGTCAACTTTCATCGCACTGCACTTTTTTGTTCAGCAGAAAATTGTGTCCACACTTACCAGTTTAGCACTCCTTTATGCTGAGTTGTGTCCTCGTGAAATGAGACCCCCACATTGCTGAGCAGCCAGACATTGCCTTCAGAGTGGGTTTAAGCTTACATAACTCACTTCAAAACAAGCTTCTAGCATCCCGTCTTATTAACCTTTAGTGGTTTAGCTGAACTCTTTTCTGGGATTTTTAAATGGAGCTGCTGCAGATATAGTCAAATGTACCTTTTTAATTAAATCTCTCTCTCTCTCTTTCTCTCTCTCTCTCTCTCTCTCTCCCCCTTCCCAAACAAGTAATAATGGCCTTTAGTATATGTTAGTATACAAAAAAATCTGTGGAACGCCAGCTCAGGTTTACAAATTCCAAGTTAAAAGAACCAGCGTAAGGAAGAGGGGGGAGAAAAAGGGGAAAAATGTTACAGCATCTGTTTGGATTTTTGTATTTCAAAGTCCTGACTACTTTATCTGAATTACAGATTTAGGGCTTTGTTATGTGTGATAGGTATGATAATATGATCACTAAAGGCACAGAGACAGGGAGACTCAAATCCCTTTGAAAATCCCTTTCTCTATTTCCTACAGCTGCTTCTAGAGTTTAATATCTGATAGAATGATGAAAAAGAACAGGCCGAACTCCAGTTTTAATAAAAAATTTAACAGGTCTACATATAGTTATGAAAAATGTTATTTGCAATGCCAATCTTTAATAAAATTTTCTTAAACCAAAGAAAATTCCCTAAGGGGAACCTGATATGAATGTGTTTTTCATATGTACTATTTAAGGCTTTTTAAAGGTTATGAAAGTGACTGGTAAAATAAGTTCTTCCACCACACAACATCATCCTGCATGCAATCTCATTTTTGCATTTAATCAGATAAATAACCAAGACCTTCCATTCTGCATGTTTTGTCCTAAAACAAATATTTTTGGTTTGCATAATAACAAACTTCACGCTAGTAATAAATCAGATGTGCCTTCCCTATCTTGAATAAGCTGTCACAAATCCAAACTTATTATACAATCAATGAGTACCAAGTACACTTTTAGGAAGTATAGAATAAACAAGAGCAGAATCAGCAGTAAACACTTCGTTGGGTACTTAATTAAAAAGTTACATCATTTAACATTTCCTAACCAAATTTCCTAGTTCCATTTGAGAATACATTTATATAGCAGTAATTTGCATAATTGTATTTACCAAAAACATTGAAGTTGCACCATCACACTTGTGTATACTTCTTACTGGATCTTCCATGTGTTTTAAACATTGATTGGACTAATATTGGGAGGCCATTGCTGAATGACATCACAGTGAAACATTTGCTCCTCTTGCACTACTTTCCTGAAGTATAGTTGTATGTTTCTTACTTTATTAAAATGTTTATTTGGAAATTCAGAATTTCACATCAGTCATTTTAAGTGCGTGGGTGAATAAAAACAAGCTGAATTCACTTATCCAACAGAATGGTTTGATCTTTCCAAAAGTGCATCCTGAGACTTCTAGCTGAACTAATAAGTAGTTCTGACTTCACTCTTTATTTTTTATTTTTTTAATTCTTTCAACTTGTTATTTCAATGGGCTTCTGCAAAACAGGTAACTCATTGCTGAAAATAATTAACACGCTTTATATTCAAGTATGATTTAAGAATGACCTTGTATGCCTTACATGCATGGTGATCACAACTGCAGAGTTAGTGCATCCATAGCATAAAACTATCAGAGTTAGAAAGCAAACAACAATTACATCTACAGAAATAAAAGGCTGCATGATATGTTTTTTAAGTATTTTAAATATACATAATTTTACAAAATAAAATCACACATGCTCTTGGACTTACTCTTATGTTTAGCTCTTCGTGCTTACAGAAAGTGAGATTTCTTTATTCATAAAAACTGAAATCGTGTCACATATGTTCACCTTGCCATCAATTATCTTTAACATCACATCATTGCACCTCTTAATTTAAAGACACCCTCCACACCAAGAGTCATATTTCCTGTGACTTTAAGTAAGGGACTTGGAATTTTTTTTGGAAGAATCACAGTAACAAGTATGTAAGAAAGAACAATTTATTGCTGCAGCCATTTAGTAGTCTGATTTCTGTTTGGGGATTTTTATGGATTATCTTTGCCCCAAACCCAAACCCAAATTTCTCACGTCCCTAAGACGATGAATTGACAAGTTCACAAACCAGACAGAAGTAAAAGGTATCAACTCCAAAGTTCACTATTTTTAATGGTGCTCAATATTTTTTTAAAAAATTGTCATATAATGATGGCAGGCAATTATAAATTGAGATTAGTATATATTTAGTATGTTATTTAAGTAGTCATATATGTATACCTTCTAGGTACTTTTTAATTGATGGTTTCCTTGGATACAGTAGTACTGAACAAAAATACATGTTTAAATTATGACAAATCAAATTCTAAAAGCATACAGTAACAGTACTGCTGATTGCCAAAACAAACTATCCATTGTGTACTGCAGTGATCACCACTTTGAAAAATCTTGTATTTTAAAATATTTATGGACAAATGTTACAACGAGGAAAGATCAGAGCAAAATCTTAATGTGTATAAGAAAATAGACAAAAGAAATTCTATTCATTGGGAAACAAAACTGACTTTTAAGAGAGGAAATTGCTGGGGATTCAAAGGTATCCTTTATTTCCGACAAGCAAATATATAGACTGAAAGAACAAAAACAATCATTTAGCATCTACAAAACAAATGAAAAACAGTACTAAAATTCAGTGTATCCACTTACATTGGCTGAGTCCGAAGAAACATAAAATGCCCAGGGTGTTTATTCAGCTGAACAGTGCTGATGAAACCAGCAGTTCAAAGCAAATCATAACACAATCAATTTTGTCAACATGCATTTAAGGCCTTATCCTTACTCAGAAAATACATTTACCTAACTTTTAATAACCATTTTCACTTAAAAAAATTAGACATAGTTGAATTATTTTTATTAGCTTGTTCAAATTAAATTAGTTGCCATTCAATCACAGTACTTGTGGGTGTGCACCCATGAAAAATAAAATTCTGATTGCATAAAAAAGGCTTGCACCCTAATCCTTAAAAATATAGCATGGAAGATGATGCCCATTAAATTTCCCAGACAGTTTACACATAGTAAATAAATTGTTGTTGAAACAATATTAAGACAGAAAACACCACTAGAACTAATATTTGAAGATACTGCAAACAATAGTTTAGAGATAGTCCCTGTAATTGCAGTATTTTAGATTACTGGGCAACATGCAGACTAAACATTATTGTACAGTCTGCTGACTTCCTTAGCAAGAAAGTGAGATACTGTATTCCAAAATATCAGGAGATGAATTATCAGAAGCTACTTTCTTTCAATACGTGATTTGCTGCAGCCTTTTTCTAGTGTGTGTCTATCTTTCAAAGCGATCACTGTTTCAGAGTTTCAAAATCTACCATTTCTGTGTATATGTGGAAGTGGTGGCTGGAGATTGTGGTAGCAAACTAGTGTCACTGGGAAACTGGAAATGCAAAACTCAGTTTCGGCGTTAGATTTCCCAGAATTAATTTAGACGTTTTTATTGCTGTCAAAATACTAATTGCAATTGTATTGATCACAAAGAAATATTCCAGAAGAGTTCAACAATTAAGTCAATAAGAACCTTTCAAAATGGAAAACATATTCCAAGTGCTGCCTGCTTTGGCATTTTTCTATAAAAATGCTATAGCGTTTCGGGAGTTCAGTGTACAACAAAGAGCATATCCTGTTTCTCTTTATAACACCTTGTGAGGTGCACTAGGCTAACTCTCCCTTGCCTGAAGCCACCCAGGGCGCTTTATACCCAAAGAGATTTGATCCTGGAATTCCCAGTTCTAAAGCCCAAAATCTCTATCCACTCCACCTCATATTAAGGGCATTAAAACAGCCCTTAGGGAATTGCCTCCTTGTACCCCACTATTTTAAAACTCCTTCACCCATTTTAGAAACTTTGCCAACCTCATCCCACCACCCCACCCTGAAAAAATCTGTGTATTACAATTCAGTTTTTTGTTACATGAACTAAGCCTTCTATTTGTTTATGTACATATATTTTACTGCTTAGCAGAAATATAATAGTGATCATATTCCATCATGCAAACGTGTGCTAAAGTGCCTACTGAATTCCACAAGAAAAGTTTATACTCGTTTTCATTGCCTTCACTTCTATTTTCAATATAGATTGCATACAATGGATGCAACAGGACCCTTACTTAGATGATTCATTCAATTTCACTGAGAGTGCAATCCCATTTCTTCTAATTCTGGAATAACCAAACCCACTTTACCTTAAAACAAGTCCTTGAAAGTGAGAGGATGATGTTATTCATGGTAATACAGGGTGTGATCCAGCACATTAGGTGTGCCTAAAACCATCTGAAATGAATGGAACATAATATAATTAGTATACTTTCATTTATTTCAATTGGACATAAGTGCACCTAAATTACGGTGTATTGAACTCAGTGATTTCTCACATAGTTTTTCATAGATCAATGGAGGATGGGAGTGCTGGTTTCCAAGAAATACACTGTATTTTACTTGTTACCAAGAATATAAAACATGAGTAACCAGTATAACAATAAGCTGGCATAACAACAACTGGACATTTAAAAAAAAAACACATTGTGACTTTATTAGAATTAGGGCTGACCAAAAATGTGGTTGTGTGTGTTTCATTTGCCAAAAGAAATTTTCCCTGTGAAAACTTCTCTGCCCTTTTGGAGTTTTCAGGGTCATCTTTTTTTTTTTTTTTTTTTTTGCTTTGTGCTAATTTTTTTGACAAGGGGATGCTATCAAAGCAATTACTTCGGCACATGGTCAAGCTGTACCACACACATCCAGGTAAGGTGGGCACACACTTGTCTTGGTATCTGGCATTCTGGAGGCGGTGGCAGCCCTGCATCATGAATTTATTTGCAGCTCTTCTTGCTGAAAATATTAATGATTTAATATTTTAAGTAAACTCTATGTGTTTTGCCCAGAGAACGATTTTGATTGGGTGATCAATAAATATTCTTTTTTTAAAAACCAAAAACTTTAATTCTAAATCAATGGATAACAATAAATGAATAAATACAATCTCAGTAAGGATAAACTAAGATAACTAGGAGTGAAAACAGCACTTCTGTAATGGACATTGCCCTTGCTTAGAATTAGCTTCTTGACCCCATGGACCAGAGCACGCCAGGCACTCCTGTCTTCCACTGCCTCCCACAGTTTGGTCAAACTCATGTTGGCAGATTCGAGAACACTATCCAACCATCTCATCCTCTATCATCCCCTTCTCCTTGTGTCCTCCATCTTTCCCAACATCAGGGTCTTTTCCAGGGAGTCTTCTCTTCTCATGAGGTGGCCAAAGTATTGGAGCCTCAGCTTCAGGATTTGTCCTTCCAGTGAGCACTAAGGGCTGATTTCCTTGAGAATGGATAGGTTTGATCTTCTTGCAGTCCATGGGACTCTCAAGAGCAGGGGCCAGCAAACTTTTTCAGCAGGGGGCCGGTCCACTGTCCCTCAGACCTTGTGGGGGGCCAGACTATATTTGGGGGGGGAATAATGAACGAATTTCTATGCCCCACAAATAACCCAGAGATGCATTTTAAATAAAAGCACACATTCTTTATGGTGTTACATAGACAAATCTAATTCGATCAGTAGAAGAAATGGCACCTCTGGCAAATGGCAGTGAAGCAACAGCCAAAGAGAGCTAACCAAACAGCAAGCAAGCACAACAAGGCAAGTTTATGTGAGTCTTTCAAGAAGCATTTTTTAGGCTTTTTCAAATGCTCTCTTTTTGTGGTCAGTTTAAAATACAAAGAAGAAGATTGTTAACAAGTTGAAGTTCAAAGATTGAGATGCTGAACTAGTTAGGAGTGCCTCAAGTTTGCCCAGTGGAATATTTGAGTTTTTTCCGTTGAACAGCAGGTCTCCAAGTCATATCACAAACCACTTAGGAAATTCCACTCTATTTCCAAAGATACACGTCATGTGGTGTGTGAAGTGGTTGCTCTTCCCCTCTCTGCAGTGGGAAGGCTGGGGATGGCTGGGTTCAAGCTGTACCAATTATGAGCTGAGTTTGGCTTGACCTGGCTTTTCCAAAGTGGAGCACTTCACTCTTGATCTCTCTCCCCTCCCTAGGTCCCAAATTTTGGCACCATCCCTTCTTGAACATCACAAGTATGAGGAGTTTCATGCTCCAAGAGAAAAGCCAACAGCAACATAAATCCTCCCATGCCCTTAGCCAAAGTGAGATCAAAGAATTCTTCCAGGCCCCAAAATAGATAATCAGCTGGCCCACAAGAGACATTAAAATTCCATATCAAATATGTATCTGACTGAAAAGGGGAAGGGGTGTGTGTTTTGTTCATTAAAGCGCATGTAGAATTCCCACCTTCAGAATAACTTTGTTGGGACAAAGGGAAATATGAGTTTGTTTTCTTTATGCTTGCTGCAAATGTTCCCTATTCATCTGTCACTTGTAGACGGCATTATGGTAGGGAGACTGCCATCAGAGAACCACCATTATGAGTATGGCAGTGGTGCCAAAGTCCTACCAAACAAACAGTTGAATTAAATCTTTGAATAAAGGTAAAAATTGAAATAATTTTTTTTTTGTTATCAATGCAATTCCATACATGTCTACACAAAAGCAAGTCCCTTTGATTTCAATAGGTCTTTTTATAAGGTTCACGGGTACAGACTACAGCTTATTAAGATCAGCTATAGTCCCCTAAAATAATCTACATAATTTTTAAAAAAAGTAATTCTAAGTTAAGACATCTAATTAAAGTGTATAAAACTGAATCATTACCACTTAGCACACAGCCTGATTTAAAAGCTATTTTTCTATTGGGAGAAACCGTGGAGTACTTGACTTCTGAAGCTAAGCAGTGACAACAGCAACAAATATTTTGACAATTTTTGAGGCAGTTGAACAAGGGTTGCCCCATCTGCAGCCTGCTGTACGAAGCACAAACCAATATGACAATTTCTTTTCGAGAGAGGGTGAGGAGTGGCTTCCTCATTTTGCATGTCCCCACTTTAGAGGAAGCAATTCAAAGTGACGTGGTCTCCATTGCCTATATATTAATCTGCAGAGCGGATTGTCTACCTTGAAGTGGCTGGGAGGAGCCGCTTTGTGAGAGATGATGATCCGCAGTGATATGTAGGATTCCTCCCATTCTCTACTGAAATGCTTTGCCAAGAAAGGAAAGACACCACTTTTGCTGTGAAAAGCACAATTGTCTGTGCCCCCCCCCCCAAAAGATGGCTATTTCAGGAAATTTTCATGCATCTGAATATCACTCGCTAGGGAACAAATCCAGGTGAGGGCTGTTGCTCCTGTGTCCTTACTGTGGGTCACATGGGGATCTGGTTGACCACAGTAGGAAATAAAACACTGAAGAAGATGCTTATGTCCTTACATTCCATAAATGTGGACTTATGTTATGAAAATGAACCCTACAGAGAAAGTTCAGTCCTACAATTCTTCATGTGCCGATACATAAAACATGGGCTCCTTGATCAAAAGTATAGTTTATTTAGTTGCCAACCAATAGCAACAAGTTAATATGCTTATTGTCAATGCATTTCAAAATTGAAAACTTGATTGAAAAATAAAAATAAACTGATGGTTGAATTAAAATCAGTCTTTTTCCTTCTTTGCTTCATTAAATCGTGTGTTTTTTTTAAATTAAAGAAACATCACTTTACATCATTCATACAAATATTAAGAAATACCAATCCATTAAATTAGATACGTATCAAAAGTAGATATTGTACAATTTCTAAATAGGTAATTAATAGCAACTTGCTTATTCAAATATTATTGTTAAATAAACATTGCAATTAAAACATATTAAACATATATACTTCCTTACCACCAACTAACTTGCTTCTTTCTGAAATTCTCAATCTTTTGTCTACCACCCCTTAACCACACAGTTCTGCATATCTCAATCTCCCAAATTTTTGCTGGCCACTCCTTTACCATACTATTCTTGCTTTTTTGTGCTTTTAACCTTCCACAACCATATTTAAATCATCCGTATTAACATCAATGTCGCTGAATCCCAGAAACGTATAAAGCAAGCAATATACAGAGGAATGTAAGTGACATATATACAGATACTTCAAAATACACACACACACACACATACACACAAGTTTCAGAAGCTCATCTGCGGGTGGCAAAATGTGGAGCATTGGGGGCAAATGTGGGGGTGGGCAGGGAGCTGGCAGAAATCATTGCCACCAGATGTAGAATGCCATTCACCTGTCCCAGATGCCCCCATCAGAAAAATGCTATATCATCACTCTAGAGCAGCCTTCACTGACCTAATGCCCTCCAAACATTTCGGACCACAGTTCGCATCAGCTTCAGTCAGCACAGCTGAAACATCTGGAGGGCACATTAATGAAGACTGCTATAGAAGGTTTTTGAGGGGAGGGGGTGGCATAGCTCCTCTCCTGGGCGGCAGGAAAAAAAATTAATACATTATTCCCATTCAAACATTTGCCCGGGGATTTCACTCTCCCCTTCTGGGTCCCCTACACCTCAAACTGAAACCTAAAGCTCTCTACTGAGCACTGTCTAAAATGTGTGTGATTTGTCCTCACTGCTAACTAGATAAATCAACTAATATTGTGTGCATTTCATGTACTTATGATTCCTCCATTTCAATTCCATAAAGTTTACTTTTCACCCCTTTAATAACATAAATAATTTCTTCTAAGGCTTCCAGCTGCTTCCATTCTTGATGTTAATACCTGGTTACACGTACATACCCTTCTATATATCACGGCGAGTAGTTTGAAAATAATGTATAAGTTACTAAGAACACTATAAATTCCTTGGTCCTTTGACAGCGGTGTTCGATCTTTCTGTGGAAAATGAGTGCTGCTGAGACCTGCCTCTGTTTTTGTTTGCAAGACCCAACACACTTTGGAGTTCATCAAAAATATATCATCATAAGAGCAAATATACAAAGGACTTTCCCTGACCTGTCCTTTGTGTTTTATATGCCTGTATCTCACAGTCTCTGTGGACTCATTTTACCTTCGCTGCTGGTGTTTGGAATGCTAAATTGCAGCAATGGTTCTTGTGAGAAAGAGTGATTTAAAGGTCCATACACTCCCCCCCCCCCCAAGTTAGTCCAAGGTGATCACAAAACAATAAACGTAGAGATGCACGGTTATCGGTGAGCACAAAAGAAATGTTTGAATTCCTAAAAAAATATTATTTTTGGCAAACCCCATGTAGAATATTTTAACAAGTAAAATTCATAATTGCATGTAACCCTATTCTATCAAATGCTTGGTTAGAGATGTTGGTAAGAAACTTTCAACAACTTCGTTAGGAACTAAAAGTGTTGAATCTGGTTTTCCTGGAGTTCTTAAAACTGTTAGAAAATTCAGTGAAAGGATTCACTTAATTACAATTATCCTTTCTGCCCAATAGCTTCAGAAATAAGTCATCTGGTTGAGCAAACATGCTCCAATGGCAATGGATTGGAAGAAAGGACTTCATTCCATCCATCTTCACTCGTTTCCAGTGCCTGGCACGTTCTGACTGTGTGTCGTGCCCAGCCCTACCAGAAGACACCAGAGATTCAACATGGGACCTTCTTTATACAAAGTTCTTTATGCATAGTGTTGGTACTTGGTGGATAAACCAATAATGAAAGATGGGAAATGTATATCAATGGATCTGTTAACTCTGGGTATTTCAGGGTAAATATTGAATGGGAATTTTAGTGTCAGGATGCATTATTATACTCTTTTATTAAGTTGTCCATTCATGAAGCATATAATTAGGGCTGGATTTGCCATGAGGCTGATAACGCTATAGCTTTATAGACCTTCATGTCCTCTAGGTCCACAATTTCTCAGCTCAGCCACAAAATTCACTGGGTGACCTTGGGAAAAATAAGAAACTAAGTGAAACAAAAATCAATAGCTTTTTTCCAGCCTTGGTTACAGTGGTCTGTTCCACTACAGACAGCAGGGGTGTCTTCATTTTTTTTTAATGTTCTCTTAAGTTTTAAATCGCCTGCAGCTAAACACCAGGAAAATGACTAAAACTTTCTCCTTGCTTTCAACATAATGCATATAGGAAGGGCTTTTGTTCTTTATTTGCATGCTAACATGAGGGAGCATTTGAAAATGCCCATATCTCCACAGTTTGCAGAAGACATGGGCCACAGCAATCCACTAACAACATCAGGTCTTTACTAACTTGTTCTGTTGAGTGTGTTTTTTTAAGACCTCAAAGCTTTTGTTTTGCCCATTAATTTGTGCTTGAAGGTTTTCTTTCTGATTTGAATATATTGTTGGTTTTAAATAATTTGTTGGATGGCTGTGATTTCTTTCTTTATTGCAATAGGCAGTACATTATGCCATTCTCCTATTAAACTGAGGCCCCAAAAATTCTTAATCTGGGCACGTCTACAGTGTGTGTGTGTGTGTGTGTGTGTGTACCTACACAGTCCATGCCATGTATCCCATAAATTTTATTATTTAAAACAATAAAATAAGTTCAGTAATAAGGCATTTAACCAGGGAGTTGCATCAGATTATTATCCCCCTGCTTCAAATGACTAGTTAATTTCTCCTGCCTAGCCCTTTTAGAAGGCTTCGTGGGGAGTTATTTTGGGATTATTCTGTATTTCATGCTGCTACTGTGATTTTATTGAAATTAATATTCAAGATTTACACTATATTGATTTTTTAAATTATTAGCTATTTTGAACACCTATGTTGTAAAGAATGACAGAAATGTGTTAATATATATAAAAAATACAAGGCCCCATACCCCAAAAATTGGTTAGTTTTTATGATGCCATAGGTCTTTTGATTTGTTGGTTTGCTTGTTTGTTTGTTGCTCCTAATGCTAATATTGCTACAATTCTAGGATACATTAACATTGACATTTATTTTATTTATTAGATTTCTTTCCTGACCGTCACCATAATTTCTCCAAGCTGGCTGCCACAACATAATATACAAGTCTAAAAACAAATGAAACCGTTCCAAATGTAGCACTATAGTATTCCATAGCATAATTTCACATTGCACAAGCCTATATTGAGATTTGTCCCCTTTTATAGACATAATGTTTTGTTTTTTAATATAACCAAGTGTTGGCACAACTAGCCAAGGTTAAGCACATTTAAACTATTAATTTCAACAGGAAAGTTAAGCACATGCTTAAATCACTTCCATTTGGGTGGCAGGGTCTTAGAGGTGCTTACATTTCATAGAATTGTTCCTCATGATGGTACATTATTCCCACTCACATATAAGAAACCAGATTTAACCTTTTCAGATATTTAAAAATCGAAGCAAGTAAGAGGTTCACAGGTTATAATACTTGTGTGTGAGTGTAACCCCACCTATCCATACCTCTGGGTGAAATATACCAATATCCTGTGCATCAAACAAATGACTGCACATTTTAGTCTAATCTACGCCATATTTTTCTGCAGCTCTCAGGGTCCATCATACACACTATTAAAGCTTTGTATTTGGGGGCTGCAAGGAGGGGGCGAAAGTTCACCCCAAACAATAGCGAAGGAAGCAGAGAAGGTAAAGAATGCAAGCATCGTTAAGATGGAAGACAAAACATCCGCACAATGTCTCCTGCTTCATCTCACACTATATACACAGTCTCTCCAGTGACAGCATTTGCAGAGCGCTAGAATATGCAATTATACTTACGGGACTGGAGTTGAACTAAACACAGGCCAAATCATGGGCTGGTTGATACTCTATATCTGAGCTGAGAAAATGAATTTGCAGCTCAGTCCTGGGAAGCCAATCCCACATAATTCAATGGCTCTCAGTCCAATGTTAGTGTGCTTAGGACCATATTCTGGGGCCCAGCACCACCTTCAAAGCAGAAGTGTATGAAAATGTTTTCCTCTGGAATATCAAAGGTTTGTGCCTGTAAACTTGAAATTCTACCTTTTTGAAATATCAACCCAGAGGCCACTACTACTTTCTCTTATGCTTTCATCAGACACTTTGACAACCATTCCATTTTTTTAAATATTTTTTTCTTTTACAAATAACAAGCCGTTTGGCAAAGCATGTGGTATTGCTACTACTTACGTGCACCCTCATTATTGTAAGTATTGCAAGTGAAACCTGAAACATAATTTTGCAGTTTTAAGCGCTCCTGTTTAGGATTCCAGCCTTATCCCTTAATAAGAGACATTCCATTTCCCCTTACCCACTGCCTGTCTGTGTCCCCCGCTACAGTCACAGAACATGCTTAATTCTCATTGTAACCCTCCATTTTAGTTTTTCTCCATTTGTGAGGGTTCTTCTGCAAACCTTTTGGTTCCTCCAAGATTATTGCCTCCCTCTTGTGCATAGAGGGTGCTATTATGACTGCATAAGATTCGGTACTTGGAAAATGCATTAACTTTTGATATACAGAGTTTCCATTTTTAAGCCTTTTCTTGGCCAAGCTCTCAAAGCACTGCAGAGTAAACTGCATACAACAGAGCAGAATCACAACAGGACAGCAAAACACAACCCATAAATGGAAAAGAAAAAAAATCAATACAAGCTCTCATTCTTCCAGCTTAAATATCCAGACAAATATAATAGCCAACAGCAGCAAATACGTTAGAGCAGGTTCCAAAAGGGAAAATAAAAATTTCCACCAACCTACAGAGAATGTTGTCCATGGAGTTTTCTTGGCAGGGATACTGGAGTGGCTTGCCGGTTCCTGCTCCAGGTGGATCACGTTTGGTCAAAACTCTCCACTATGACCTGTCCATCTTGGACCTGTCCATCTTATATTGTCTCCCTGCTTATTTAACTTATGTGCAGAATTCATCATGCGAAAGGCTGGACTGGATGAATCCCAAGCCGGAATTAAGATCGCCGGAATAAATATCAACAACCTCAGATATGCAGATGACACAACCTTGATGGCAGAAAGTGAGGAGGAATTAAAGAACCTTTTAATGAGGGTGAAAGAGGAGAGCGCAAAACATGGTCTGAAGCTCAACATCAAAAAAACGAAGATCATGGCCACTGGGCCCATCACCTCCTGGCAAATAGAAGGGGAAGAAATGGAGGCAGTGAGAGACTTTACTTTTTTGGGCTCAATGATCACTGCAGATGGTGACAGCAGTCACGAAATTAAAAGACGCCTGCTCCTTGGGAGAAAGGCGATGGCAAACCTAGACAGCATCTTAAAAAGCAGAGACATCACCTTGCCAACAAAGGTCCGTATAGTTAAAGCCATGGTTTTCCCAGTAGTGATGTATGGAAGTGAGAGCTGGACGATCAAGAAGGCTGATCGCCGAAGAATTGATGCTTTTGAATTATGGTGCTGGAGGAGACTCTTGAGAGTCCCATGGACTGCAAGAAGATCAAACGTATCCATTCTCAAGGAAATCAGCCCTGAGTGCTCACTGGAAGGACAGATTGTGAAGTTGAGGCTCCAATACTTTGGCCACCTCATGAGAAGAGAAGACTCCCCGGAAAAGACCCTGATGTTGGGAAAGATGGAGGGCACAAGGAGAAGGGGACGACAGAGGGTGAGGTGGTTGGACAGTGTTCTCGAAGCTATGAACATGAGCCTGACCAAACTGCGGGAGGCAGTGGAAGACAGGAGTGTCTGGCGTGCTCTGGTCCATGGGGTCACGAAGAGTCGGACACGACTAAACGACTAAACAACAAAAACAGAGAATCTTGACCAGATAAATGTCCCTGGCCAAGGAATTCAGTAACTGTGGTAACACCAGTGAGGAGGCCCTCGATTTTGTAGACACCTGCAAAACCTCTGATAGTAAGGGAACTGAGTATCTTGCTATGGTAAAGCAGGTCCAAGTCTGGTGAGTGCCTGGATGGGAGAGTGCCTGGGAACAATATGCATGCCGCCTTGGGTTCTATGATGAGAGAAAGCTGTGAAATAAGTAGAAAAATAAGCAAAGTCGAGCAGGACTTATTTGAAAGATCACCTGCATAAGAAGGGGCCATTGGGATGGGGACATTCCTTCAAGTACCCAGATAATGGTTTCAGAGTGAAAACCAGAACACTGAAGTGTTCTTGGGAAGCAAAATGTAACCAGTAGACTTCATTAAGATGAAGTGTGATATGATCCCTACAATCAGCCTCATCTAGAAATCTGGTTCTTGCATTCCAGACTAGCTGAAGGCTATGAACAGTATTCAAAGGAAGCCCACTGTAAAACAGAGATCTAAACAGAAGTGCAAGCTCTACTGTAGTTCAATTCTTACTTTTATACTCTGAAAGTTTATATATGTATGGGCTTTCTACCATTCTTATTGCTTCAACAATCTTTATTGTGCTTAAGATGAAAAATATTCTGTTTTGTGAATCTGCTATATATATTAAAGAAAATAATTAATTGTATTAGGCAGTTCTTAAGCTGAATGTTCAGTGTCATAAAGAATTCAGTATGGGCACCACCAGTACATTTTAAAATCTGGCCACTTTCATTGTCAACATGAAAAGCCTTAATTATAAACATCCAGCATTTGGCTGACATAGTTTTCTGATCTTTGATCTTATATTTTAGGATCACAAGCAGTAAAGAGAACTACATTAGCATTTTTTAATGTTTAGTGTATTTTCATATACATCACCTCATGCAAAAAAAGGCCATCTTTCTCCTATGGAAATTAATTGGATGTAACTTATACTGCAATCAGAGATATGCTTATGTGACAGTAAGTACCACTGAACTTAACAGGCCTTACTTCCAGGTAGAAAAATATAAGATTGTACTGAAATCATTCCTTGTTCTATTTTATATGAGACAGGTAATGAATGAGGGAGGACATAGGAAGCACACGGATCAGGACCTCTTCAAAGGACACACCAGAGTTTTCCTTCTTTATCACCCATGTCTAATTATTAATCTTTCCATATTTTGAAATCCAGACTTAGTTGAAACAAAATAAAGGAACAATTTGTTCTTTCAGATTACTGTGAATGTTTTTAAAATCAATGAACTAGTCAGCCTGGAAGAAATGTAGTTTCATTTGACCTTCAAAAAAAGGTAATATAATATTAAAAATAAGTTTAAAAAGCAGCAGATATTCGTTACATGCTAAATTAAGTTCCACCTTTTCTTCTTGCACGTTTAACGATATTTCCCCTTGAAATTTGTCTTTTTCCTGGTCTCCCACTTTCCCAGTGTCCCAAAGCTTCTTAGGAACATGTGTCTTTAAGTATGTCAGCGGACTCTCTTGCCATGTTCAGGGTAATAAAGTTCTTCTGGAATATGAATTGCTTGGGGAAATGGAATTAGCTCTGATGCCTTAAGGGAACCATTTCCCACAATACCTTGACTCTATCTCAGGTCAGGCTACTGCCTAGTTTGTTAGAGCTTACCTCTAAAATTAGCATATTTTAACCCAAACACAAATTTAGTTTAGTCAGGGTAGTAGAGTGCCCATGTAAAGTATTCAAGGGAGCCACAGATACAAGATCAAAGCTGTGAGTGGGATAGTTCTGGAAAGGTGGACTGGCAGAATCCGAGACCAGGGAGAAGAGTCGGTGGAAGAAGATTGGAAAAAATTTAAAGTATACTTACAGAAACATTGTAAAATTAATGAGTGTTAGAAGGATGCTGGAATGAAGCTATATAGTTTTAGTAGAAATGCAACAAAGAATTAAGTAAAAGCTGATTGATAACGGGTTAAAATGAAAAAATTTAAGGTTAGACCGTTAAGATAAATTATAGAATAAAAATTGAGAAAGATGGGAAGAATTTGCTGAAATAGTGAATTGAACTAGAATACAAAAAAAGGGAGGTGTGAGGAGGTCGATGAAACAAGTAAAGGAAAGGTAAAAATATGGAATATTGGATGTGTGTTTTAGTTTTTTCTTTGTTTCTTTTTGCTGTATTGTTGTATTGCTTTTCTATGTTTTTTTCCCTTTTTCTTTTTTATTGTTGTCCTTTTTCTTTTTTCTGTAATTTTTAAACTTTTAATAAATATCATTAAAAAAAAAAGATAGTTCTGGAAAGGTGATTCCCAGGAGAACAAAGACTGGCCGACTGCCTTGTTCCTGTTTAAGAAATAAGGTTTGTACGTTGCAGAAGGATTTACAGCACTTCCTGTGTAGCACCCTCATCCTCTTGGCACTCTTGTCCCAATTCAATAGAGACAGTACCGGAAGGCTTCAGTTAGATTAGAGGGGGAGGAAGGATTGGTGTCAATAATGTCAGGAGACCCCCAAACTTGCTGAATAGCAGGCCCACTGCTTTGCCCCAAGTGGGGATTTTTCGAGCATAATTTCATTTTCTATCGTCTGGCTCACCTTGCCAGGCAGAGCAGGACCTTTTGAGCAAAGGCATATGTAAAGAGATACATAAAAATAGCAGCAGAATCTTCCTCTTCAGCAATATCACCTCTCGCCTTTTGTTTCTTATTTTTTGCCTCACTGGTGTTTCCTGCCCCCACACCCCTGCATGTCCCTTGAGTTCTAGAAAGCAGACCAGAAAATTTATCATAGTGACACTATGATACCCATACCCCCCCCAACATTTCTCTGGTGAAAATAGGGACGTCCCATTCCATAATTATAATTTTACTATTTATACCCCACACATCTGACTCGGTTGCCCCTGCCACTCTGGGCTGCTTCCAATATATATAAAAACATAATAAAAAAACACCTTCCCTATACAGGATTGCCTTCAGATTGCTCGGGGCTCAGATGATGGGTGTCCATCAATATGCAGATGATACCCAGCTCTACCTCTCTTTCAAATCAGAACCAGTGAAGGCGGTGAAGGTCCTGTGTGAGTGCCTGGAGGCGGTTGGAGGATGGATGGCGGCTAATGGATTGAAGTTGAATCCTGACAAGACAGAAATACTGTTTTGGGGGGACAGGGGGCAGGCTGGTGTGGAGGACTCCCTGATCCTGAATAGGGTAACTGTGCCACTGAAGGACCAGGTGCGCAGCCTGGGAGTCATTTTGGACTCACAGCTGTCCATGGAGGCGCAGGTCAATTCTGTATCCAGGGCAGCTGTCTACCAACTCCACCTGGTATGCAGGCTGAGACCCTACCTGCCCACGGGACTGTCTCGCCAGAGTGGTGCATGCTCTAGTTATCTCCCGCTTGGACTACTGCAATGCGCTCTACATGGGTCTACCTTTGAAGGTGACACGGAAACTACAACTAATCCAAAATGCGGCAGCTAGACTGGTGACTGGGGGCGGCCGCTGAGACCACATAACACGGTCTTGAAAGACCTACATTGGCTCCCCGTACGTTTCAGAGCACAATTCAAAGTGCTGGTGTTGACCTTTATTTGTTTTTTTTTTAATGATATTTATTGAAAATTTTTAGAATTACAAAAGAGAACAAAGCAGAAAAAGAGAAAGAAAAAACAAAGAAAAAACAAACCACATCAAACAATACAAATTCAAAAAACAAAAATACACCACAAACACTCAAAAACAAATCCATCATTCTCAAATCCTCAACTGTCATTACCTTCTTTCTTTGACCTCCTCCTCCTCCCTTTTTTTGTATCCTAGTTGTTAATTGTCGCAGCAAATCCTTTCCATATTTCATAATATTCTGTCATTACATTACCTTAATCTATTTTAATCTTATCTTACTATAAAGAACCTTAAAGCTTAAAACTTAAATCTTATTTTTACCAACTTCTCATAACCATAATATTCTTACATAATTCTTTAAACATCTTTGCTAAAGCCAAGTAATTTTGTTCCAACATTTTTCTAACATTCATCAATTTTATAAAACAATCCTAGTAGTAAAAAAAAGAAATAAAAACAATCCAATCTTCATCCAGCATCCCTTCCTCCTGGTCCCGGGTTTTGTCAGTCCTTATTATCCCATCGATCTAGCGCATTAACCTGGTAACCTTGTATCTGAGGCCCTTAAGTCTCTTCCATGTCCCTTCCGCAGCTCTTCTTCATATTTATAACTGTATTTTCCTTTGTCTCCTGCTCCTTTCACTCGTGGGAACTCCAGCTTAACAATGTTTTTGACCCTTCTCGACAAATCAGCCCCTTTTCCATAGTCCACACTAAACTCCATGTGGTATTTAAGAACATGTTTCAAAATCCCTCCAAAATTAAGAGCCCCCACAACCCCAAACATCTCACGGCCCATTGCCAGACTTGAAAAGTCCAAACATCCCTGCATAGGGGGGTCTATCCAACCCCCCATTTCCAAACCAAACCAAACTTTATCTTTCCAAATCTGGCTTTTTCCAAGTTCATTTGTCAGATCCAAGAACTCATGTTCCTGCTGGGCCACAGCTCCCTTCATCTCTGGCGCCCGAGGTTCAGCAACATCCTCTTCCCTCATCTGTTCTGTCAGGGCACACTCCTGATTTAATTCCTGGGTGGGCTCCATATAATTTCCCACTGCCTGTTCAAAATTTCTGATCGCATCAGTCATCAAGTCCGTCTTCTCATGTAGCTGTTCCAGTAGGGCATTTGTTTTATAGAAAGCACACAACAGAGCTTCTGAGTACATTGTCCTGCAAGGTCAGAAGTCTGTTCCCACGATTGTAATCTGTAACAGCTGCAAGCTCCCCGGAGTTGGTTACAGTTTCACAGTCTCCCTCTAGGGGGAAAACTTCTATTTGTTCTTTCTTTTAAAGACAAGTCTAGCAACAAAGTTTCCTTTTTCAGATATTTTGTCAATATTTATTCCTTTAAAAAGCGAAGGGGAACAATGGAATCAATGTTTCTCTTCTTATAGCTATCTGTCAAAAACGTTGTCTCTGGTCAATGAGCTTCAAAAAAAACGTCAGTCCTAACACCCCACTCCAGGATCAGGATGGTGGAAAGTTACTTTACTTTACCCACACTTCTGCAGGTTTAAACAGTCCGAAAAAATCCCCCCTCTTCTCCTGCTTCCGAAGGGGGTTCAGCAATTTTAAATGATGAAAGTTAATCTTTTACAGGCGATTTTCTGAGCTCTAGTTTGCCATGTTTTTGCTTTAATCTATCTACAAAAAAAACGGAAGGCTGACTTCCTGTTTAGACCTTCCCGTTTCAGCGCCAAATTAAAGTAAACTTTTAAGTCCAATTTTCTTTTCTGCTCACAAGTCCTTATTTAAAGTCCAATTGTCCGAGTTTAGGTACTCACGGGTGATTATTTTAGAAGCCAAATTGTCCCAGGAAAAAGGCAGCGCTCTCCGGCAACCGCTATGCGGCTTCGCTCCACGGAAGAAGCAGTTGACTCTCAGCACCGCGCCACTTCCCCCTCGTCGCTTCGGAGCCCGTTAGTGGGTTCCTTTGCGGGTTGGGGGGGCGCTAAGGGTGCCCGCCGAGTCCCATGGTCACAGGCTTCATCCGCCTGTGATTTTTGAGAGGGTCCCCGCTTTGCCGTAGCGGAAAAGACCCGTTTCGCGTGGAGCTAGTCCCTCCAGATCAGAGGGAGTCCGCCATTGCCGATGGCGCCACCCCGGAAGTCTGCCAACTACCTGACATTCAGAAGACATCTTAAGGCAGCCCTGTTCAGGGAAGTTTTTGATGTGTGATATTTTAGTGTATTTTTGGTTTCTATGGAAGCCGCTCAGAGTGGCTGGGGAAACCCAGCCAGATGGGCGGGGTACATATAATAAATTATTATTATTATTATAACACTATACCCTCCAACATTTCTCCAATGAAAATACTTTAAGGACAACCTAAGGAAAAGTGGGACATTCCAGGATCAAATCAGAAACCGAGGATGGCTTCTCTAAATCAGGGATGTCCCTGGAAAATAGGGACACTTGGAGGGTCTGTGATACCTAGTACATGCCATTCTGGAACTTCTAATGTATCTCCTACTTTAGTATGAGGAGTGTTAATATGCAAAACTATCTATCTTCATTATGTGGGGGGGGGGCTGTTGATTTCCACACACACACACACACACACACACACACACACAACACGTCCCCCAACACATTCTCTCAAGCTGCTTCTCTTTTGCCAGTGGCCAATATTTTCTTTTACATTTTATTTCAAAATGTGCAGGCTGAGTGATATAAATATGACTTTTTTATTTTTCTGAAAAATACTGCCCAGGCCGTTTTCTCAGAAGGATATTTAATTTATGCAGTCTGGAAAAATGGAGCAGGTCAATGGCCAAATGCTACTGGCTGTATTTTATGCAAGCTGTTGCACCACCAGTTTGAATGAGCAAAATGATTAGACTGGAACAAAATTAGAAGATATCTTTGTTATATTTTTAAAGCACAGTTTCAATATACAGCTGTATATATTTTTTTTTCTGTAGATGTTCATTTGAATAAGAGGAAAAAAATTGGTATGATCTAAGTTGTTGTTGAAGCCACATTGCTGAATGGATAAATTTAAAAATCATATTTCTTAAAGATTCTGTGGGATGAATCACCCATGTGCAATCCTATTAACTGTCATACTGCAGAACTGGCTGCATCAGAACATTGTTACGGATTTGCACAGCTGGCCTGACAATGGAAATATCCACACTGGAATGTTGACATAAGCCAGCCTTCCCCAACCAAGTGCCTTCCAGATGCTTTGGACTGCAACTCTTATCACTTGGCTGGGGTTGATGGAAGATGTAATATATAACAGCTGGAAGGCACCAGTTTGGAGAAGGCTGGCATAAGGCATCCCATGCACCATTGAAACTGGATGTTGACATTAATTGGCTTCATCATTGCCAAGATGAGTTAGCTAGCAATGCTAGAGTGGCTACTTGTCCAGTTCCAGGGTGGGAGAAGGTTGCAGCCCATGGTGACGGGCCCTGAGCCCCAGGGAGCAATGCTGAGCTGAGCAGACAGCAGTTGGGGAATTCCCAGGCCAGATGCTTGGATTGGTGATCAAGGTGCTGTCCAAGGACCCCTCCATCTCTGTCGGCTGCTCTGTCCTTGGTAGATGCCCTCCTCCAGGGGGGTGTTCATAAGACAGTTGCCATAAGACTTAGAGGTGACCTTCATGTCACTGCAGAGACTAGAGAGACGGACTTCTTCTTCCTGGGATGTGTTGGGTTTGGTCTCCAGGACATTCAGAGGGTGGTTCAGAGTGGTGGTGGTGCTGTGAACCACCATGAGATCTCTGGATAAAGGGTGGTTTACAAAAAGGGAGGGAGGGAGGGAGGGAGGGAGGGAGGGAGGGAGGGAGGGAGGAAGGAAGGAAGGAAGGAAGGAAGGAAGGAAGGAAGGAAGGAAGGAAGGTACCCTTTTCATGCAAATTGGACACTGGAGACAGGGACCCTGCTGCAGGATTAATGATGGTTTTTTACTCTGGACCATTTCACCATTGCTGGCAACTGCCCCCCCCCCCCAAAAAAAACCCCACCAACCCAGGTGGTAGAATGGAGTAAGAGTATTTTACTTCCTTTTTATTTATTTTATTCCCTACCTTTCTTCCATCATGGAACCCAGGTGGTCATCCATCCAAGCACTGACAGGGTTTAGACCTTCAGCAAGATGGGGACTTTGTGTGCCTTGTGCTCAACAAATGTGTGAGTTTGGTGTGTAGGGAGAGAAAAGAACATTGAAACTAGATGAATGAGTTTTAATGATAGTTTGGCAAATAAGTTTTTGAAGATCCATATGTCATATAATGGTAAAAGGCTTCTATTTTTTTAAAGGTGACTATGTTAACAGAAGCAGTCTGTAGTTATCTTCTTCCTTCCAACATTTAGCACGGTTTCAAAACCTATTAAATATCATGTCAGAAGAGAAGGCCATATAAACTGCAAAGGAAGCAAACCTGCATATTCCTTGCCATTTCTAATTCAAGTTAAAGGTACTAAATCTCACAGATAATAGCTCTTTTATCCTAAGCAAATCTGTAGAAGTCACTAGACACATCGTTAAAATGCTCCCAGTTCATTAAGAAGATATTTAAACATGTATCATATGTTCAGTATAGATGGAAATGCCAGGAATAAAAGAAGCAATGTAATAAGGACTGAGAACAAGTAAGTTAGGTCCAATTCTAAAATCTGCAGCTTCATCAGGAGGGCAATTCAGAAGAACTGGTGCATGTACCCAAATCACTGCAACTAATGTGATATCAGGAAACATCAGTGTTATGCTTGCGGCAGATATCTGTGCAAACGTTAGGATTTGGATTTGAACACAACAACATTACCACCACGAACATTTAGAATAGCAGTGCTGTTTGGGAGGCCAGAAAGTGTCGTGATTTTTTACATATTGTTTCCAGATGGTTTCCGCCGCCACCCCTCTAATCTGCAATTTCAATACATTTTTTAAAATTTATTTATTTAAAGTGGGGCTTCTTTCTGATGCAATCCCAATCAATTGGGGATTGTTCAGGCAATGATAATGGCATCTCAATCAGATTTAGCTATGTGCGGTAATGATTCCCCCCAGTTTAATCACAGTGAAAAGCACCTTCCTCTGTCTTGCTGACAGTAGCTGATCAGATTTGGCTGCTTGATGGCACCATGATGTCAAATCAAAGCAAGAACTTTCATTCTGGATGGTTATTTCCCCTCCATTCTAGAGGTTCTGTTTAAAATTATGAAAAGTGGTGGATACATACATAGTAGGGCAGGGATGCCAACTTGAATAAAATATTGTGGGGGCCCAGGTAAGCCCTGCCCCTCATAATCAAACACGACGCAGTGCACACATACCATTTTAATGAGAATGCCCATCAATTTTGTGGGGGCCCAGGACCCTCAAATATTTTATTGTGGAGGCCCCATGGCCCCTAAGAGTTGGCTCTTATGCAGTTGGGCAACCTTTTGTAGGGGGTCACACAGACCCCAATTTGACTCACTGAGATAACCAAGCATCTATTATGAAAGCACTGATAAATATTCCCTCGATTGAATTTGTGCAACAAATTACAGTACATTCCATCAGCAAGTTGGAGAGCACAAATAGGCATGTAAACTGAAAGCATTGTAATCCCATTGAGTTTCCCATATGTCAGAAACCATAAGAAATAAACTAATGCTGGAGTTTAAGCTGATACATATTTTGTTTTATAGAAAATACATTTCAAATTTAGCTCTTTGGAGAGGAACAACTGTTTCTAAATGGTTGTTGCTGAATTATGAGTCTAGTACTGGTATTATAATTCTTAAAACCAGTTAAGCTGCAATGATCAGGCAACTTCATTTGGAGAAACACTATGGACTACTGTGGAATTATTCCAGGATTGTTGCTTAGCAGTCTTTTTGAGTCAAGTTTAATGTCGTTTTGTGCAATTGCTTTGGCACCTCTTTTAACAAATTAATTCCACACAACCACATTTGTCCAGCTGTTACAAGTTGAGGTCAGGGCTAGCCTTCCCATGAAGCAGTCCACTTCGAGAACAGCTTTTTATGATCTTCGCATATCCCTCCAGCTCCTCATTCTCCTTTATGGCTGGGGTATTTAAATACCAGCTGACATTTGGTGAAGTATGATTTATATTTATATTTATTAAATGTATTAAATTTATATACCACCCTTCATCTGAAGATCTCAGGTGGTTGACAAGTTAAAAATACAGGGTAAAAGCACAACAGAAATATTTAAAACAAAACAAAACAATAACCCCCCTCCCACAAATACATTTAAAATGACGTAGAATGTCAATCAGCCCAAGGCCTGGTTGAAGAGGAACGTTTGCACCTAGCACCTAAAGATGTATAAGGAAGGCTCTCAACGAACCTCCCTGGGGAGAGCATTCCACAAACAGGGAACCACTACAAAAGACCCATTATTGTGTTGCCACTTGCTGGTACAGTATGCTGGTTTGCTATGGTTATTTCATTCTGCATTTTATCCTCACAACAACCCTGTGAGGTGGGTTAGGCTGAGTGGCAGCTACTGGCCCAAGGTTACCCTGTGAACTTCATGGTTGCGTGGGGATTTGAACCCTGGTCTCCTGGGTCATAGTCCAACATTCTAACCACTACACCACACTGGCTTTCTCATGAAGAGAGTGGGTGCTACAGTGCACTCTGAAAACTTCACAAAGAGCCTCACTATTCCCATCCATTGCAATCCTGACAAATGGGGAAATATAAAGAGACACAGTTGGGCTGATCCCAGTCATTCAGGTTCAAGACTAGTCCAATATGTGCAGCCTTGTTCTGCTCCCTATCCCCACCCCCATCGCAATACAGTGGGATGGAATGTCAAGAGAACGGGACAGAATGTTGGGAACTGGGTTTATATAAATAGATTTCCAGCCCATTCCATTCCAAGGGTTTAGAGTTGGTAAAGAGACGAAAGCCATAATCCAACAAACTCAATAACTTAAAATACCAAAAACAGCAGCATTAAATTAGAATTGGTCCCACCCTGCTCAACTCTGGCTGTCAAAAACAAGTCTTCATTTGGAACGGTACCAGGAAAATCTCACTTTGGGCTCTTGTGCAAATGAAGAAATGCAGCACATTTGTTATTGGGAATGGGAGAGCTCAGTTGATAGAGCATAAGACTCTTAATCTCAAAGTCATGGGTTCAAGCCCAATGTTGGGCCAAAGATTCCTGCATTGCAGGGGGTTGGATTAGATGACACTCGTGCTCCCTTCCAACTCTACAATTCTATGATCCCCCCCCCCCATTTGCTGGGATCACCCTTCACCCTAATCCTTACCCACTGGTACTGTGCCTGGTCAACAGAGACGACAATCTGAACAGGGCGTTGCAACCTTGTTCATTCGCCCCTAAGAATTCATGGCAACGGCAAAGGAAGGGGGTGCTATTCTGCTAATTTTGTTTTGGGCCAGGTGTGCAAGTGGAAGATGTGCAAGTGCACATTTGGAAGACACCAGTCACACTCCTTAACTGGTCACATATCGCTAGAGTCAGACCTGGGAGCTGCACTGCAAACCCCTGACAGCCACAAAGAAGAGTAATGCCTGTGTCCAGTAGAGATCCTAGTCTTCATAATGGCATATAGGGAAAGGCTGTAGTATCTGCTTTACCTGCAGGAAGTCATCAGTTGAATCCCCGACATCTCCAAGCAGGACAGTTCCCTGTCTGAAACCCTTGAGAGCAGCTGCCAGTCAATGTAGACAACACAGAGCTAAATGGACCGATAGTCAGACTAAATATAAGATACTTCATATGTTCCATACCTTTCAATTGACTTCCTCTACAAAAGCCACCACATGGCAAGTACTGAGCATGTAATTATTTGGTTATTGTAGAATAATGCCTGAAGGTTTCCAGTTATGCAAAATATAATAAAGTTAATGAAGCTTCGCTAAAAGAGAAAACTTCCCCTTCCCCCATCTGCTTCAAAACTCCAAATTGTTTTCAATTAAGCATAGCATACAATGGTTTTTGTTAGTATTTCATGGAAAGAAGCTCGAATTCCCAGAGAGACTGTAAGTTTTCAGCTCTCTTTTTTGCATATTGAATAGTCATAACTATTTTCTTGATGGATCTGCTTGAAAATGCCAAACACTCCCCCGCCACCCCCATCCCCAAAGCATTTTGTCTGTACAAAACAGCAACCAACTCAATGGAAACACAGCTGCGGGACTGGGGCTTTTGGCCCTTGGCTTTCATGTACTGATGGATAAAAAGAACTGATTGCACTATGAAAACCTACTACCATAGCACAACAACGTAGCAGCTTAATCAAGTCCTTAGAGCAGTTGCAGAATACAGAGAGTGACAATCCAATAACAAAACAGAATAAAAAATAATGCAGATCTCTTGGGGCCAACTTCAGAGACCCTGGCAATTCTATAAAGTATTGGCAGGGCCAAACATAAAAGCACCCCATATATCTTGATGCAATAATGACAAGTTTCATGCCGAAAGCTTGAAAGCTGTTTTGAAACTATATGATTTCTCTTTTATAAAATGCGGCTACCAAATCACATTAACAGTATACCTTTCAAAAGCTTTTTTTCTGTGTTTTTTTTTAATAAATTGATATTTTATTTTCAACGTACATTAACCATCCTTGTCAAAGACAGAGAGTAATGCTTTGTTTTAAAACATGCTAGGGGTGTATAAAAGTTAGGGGTGTATAAAATTTGCATCTTCATTTCATTTCTTCCCAACAGCCTCAGGTATCCTCATTTTTGGGAACTGCAGGCATAAATCAGATGTGGGTTTGAATATGGATGTTGTATAGCTGTGTAGTAACAGAGGAACCTGCCTTGTATTAAGTCATTTGTTCATTTATCCCAATATCATCTGCTCTGACAGCACTGCTCTGGAGTCTTCAAGGTCTGCCCCATTACCTACAGCCTGATCCTGTTAACTGGAAATGCCAGGGATTGAACCCAAGACAAAGCATGTATGGATAGGATGCATGTTTACGTGTGCATTCAGACGTGCATTCTGCTGCCTTTGGAGTCCATTGATTTCAATCAGATAAATAATTATATCTTCATTTTGATGTGGATCCAAATGTACATTTTGCAGGGATTCTTAAATCTCCAGCTGCCTTGCACAAATGTTTCAATGTTCAACACAAATGTTTCAATGTTCAACACTGACAAAGCAATAAGTGAGACTTAGTTGAATAACAATCTTAGACTTCTATTTCCTATTCTAGCTGAAGATTTAACTTCCTCTTTTCTTCCAAACCACCTAATTTCTAAATCCCACAACACATCCTAATTTCTAAGTTTCCTAGCATGCCTAGCATTTTGGAATAAAGTGCACATTTATTCCCACAGCTTGGAAGGAACATGTGAAGAAGAGTTGGATGAGCAACAATAAGAAAAGAGAGAAATTATATGTACATATTTTATATTGATCAGGGACTAGAATACTTCATCTTTCACATGAATTTATTTAGTTATGTAGGGAAACCCATCTAAGATGTAAATTAGGAGCATCTGACATTTAAGTAGCAAAATGTACACTCAGAACCCCAGCAATTCTTTACTTGGGTCACTTTGACACATTTCAGCATTTCTGGTAATTTTATGATTCCACATTATTCAGCATCTTATTAGGTATGTTAAACAAATAAATAAATCCTATCATCAGGATAACATGATGATGCCAATCATAGCCACCACTGTGGTTGAGCTAAAAGTTCCAAGCAGCCTGCACAGAGTGGCACAAAATCAAATTTTCCATCCTTGCCACCCATTTTGGGCCCTTGGGGCTGCTCTGCTGTTTGCTAAACTTGATGGTTCAGGGTCCAGATTAACATAAGGAAATCATTTTTGGGGGAAATAAGCCACCAGGAAAAGGGAAGAACCACAGGATCTTGGGAGCTTCTAGTCGTTCTACCTGAGCTGCGGCAATTCGCATCCAGCTGGCCCATGGTTACAGCAAATCTGTCATGGGGAGAATAACAGCTTCCATAGCATGCATCTCCAATTAATGTCTATTGGTTTTGGTTCAACTGGGATCTTTTCCTGATTAGCAAGATGCAATACAAACAGAAATGTGTTGTTTCTGGCTCCCATACTGAAAATCTGAGTCAGACCATAGTCTCAAGGAAAATTATAGGCTGAAGACTCATCATATACACACTCACTCAGGACTCCAAATGTGGTTAATTTGATCTGGGCACCATTGGATCTCATAGAATACCTGAGGGTACTTTGTAGCTGAACAAGAATTGACCATCTAGTCCAGGTATGAGAAACTGGCAGGTCGTTTGATTACAGCTCTCATCATCTCTCCCCATTGACTTTGCTGCTAGGGGCTGATGGGAACTAGAGTCCAACAACATTTGAAGGACCACACAGAATCCCTGTATCTTTTTCACTACAAATTCCTGGTATAAGGCATAATATATCCTAAAATGTCTCTTGCAGATACCAGCCCGGTCTTATATTCATATATAAGTAAACATAAAGTAAACCTAAGTAATCATTTGATTACAGCTCTCATCATCTCTCCCCATTGACTTTGCTGGTAGGGGCTGATGGGAACTAGAGTCCAACAACATTTGAAGGACCACACAGAATCCCTGTACCTTTTTCACTACAAATTCCTGGTATAAGGCATAATATATCCTAAAATGTCTCTTGCAGATACCAGCCCGGTCTTATATTCATATATAAGTAAACATAAAGTAAACCTAAGTAAACATAAAATAAGTAAGTAGGCCAGACCTCCCTTCTTCCCCCACCCTCCCCTGAATATCAGTAGGTGCATTTGTTTCACCAAAAAAATATAACATTAGTGAGGCAGTATCAGGAATGGAAAGACTTGTGTCCTTTGCTGCTAAGGCAAATATAACGAGCCAGGTAACCTATTATAGCAGCCAAATGGTAGGGCCAGACCTGAGTTATCATTTCCACATACTCTGCAAAAAGATATCTGAGCAGCCACAGCTGGTTTTCTGTTTCTGGCTAAGGAAAGCAGAGATTCAAAGCAAGTTCTCCACTCAACACTGCATGCACACTTTGTCAACAAGTTCAGGGAACTGGAGTGCGGGGAGGGAGAACTCTTGTTAACACAGAAAAAGGCAGCAAGCTGTATTTCAACACAGTGTTTTCCGCTTAGACCGGCAACGGTGTTAGGATATCAAAAACATTCAGAAGGGGTTTTCGTTGTCATTTTGTCAACGTTTGCACCAGGCATCACAAATTAAAGAGGGGAAATAATTTACTCTTTAAGTGGGCATTTAAGTGGAGATGGCAATGAACCATGCTGCCCAATTTCCTTGTCAACTTTAGAGCTATGGGGGTGTGATTTAAGGTACTTTTGGACATGCTTCAAGACAATCATAGCAACCTAGGCACAGTTAAGTATGCAGTCCTCTGCTTCACACATCTACACAGGCATCACTGGAATAAAAGAAGTTCCAGTGTTGTTGTTGTTAAAAAAGCAAGCCTTTCTCTTGCTGTGGCTTACAGAGAAGTTCATTTTTGCCAAATAGAGCACAGCCTGATAAATTTTCAAAAGTGCTTTCATATGCAATGCATACAGCCACACCTGATGCATGTTTGCTCAGAGGTCAACCCCATGCATTCAGTAAGGCCTATCCTATGTAGGCCTATGTAATGAGTTTAGTTATTTCAAAATGCAAAAAGACACTTTAATTTACTGCACTATTTAATTTTTTTGTGCTGGTAAAATAATACTGAGAGTTCGGCGTGTTATATGTGCCCATGCATTTGCTCTATGAGCATAGCACAGGGCAAGCACAAAATGTGACAGTACAGAAAACGGGAATCTCTTGCTTCTTACCCATGATGGAAATAATACAAGTGAACGAATATGACGAGTACAGTAGAAGGCACCATAGCTCAGTTGTACAGCGTGCTTGGTTCAGTCTCTAGCATCCACAGTTAAATGGCTTAAATGGCAAATGATTGGTAACACCTTTGCTGGCGACCCTTGAGGACTGCTGCCAGTTAGAGTGGACAATATAGGACTAGATGGAGCAATAGTATGACTCAGTATAAAGGAGTTTCATATACAACATGAATTTAATAAAGAATACTACAAGTTGGAGCAGAGTCCAAAGACTACAATACATCCAAAAAGCCCCAATTCTCTCAAGAAAGAATCCATCTGAAAGAGTAGTACATCATATCTAAGCTTAAGCATTTTATTATGCCCCTGGCTAAATTGAAATTGCTTGGCATAGTTCCATGAAAACGGTAAAGCCCATTTACAATTCCCATGACCCATTTAGTTGACTGGTCGAAAATTCAGTTCTTCGGGGCATCAGGCAAAAATCTGTTTTGGCAGTGTCACATGAAAGGGAGATTCTAGCGATCAAACATAAATACAAACAACCAAAGCTAAACAGTTGTGAAGTTACCATTTTTTTCTGTGACATATACTTAAGGATGTGTAGGAGCAGCGGTGTGGGGTCCTCCCTGTTCAGTATCCCAATCACTCAAACCAATTATTCCCATCCTTGGTTTTCTGCCCACCTCACTAAAAGTCAGCATTCAGTGGTCACTGAACATCCACGGTCCTCTCTTGGTTTGGATAAGTATAGCAATGCATTGCTAGTAATGAGCACGGTCCTGCTTTAGTTTTCATTCTGCATTTCAGTGCAAATATTTATAATGCTTTTGTTGGGGTCCATGGGTGGTTGGGTACCCAACAAAGCATTTTCATTAGTGAAAGGACAGGGGTAGCTTAGCAACTGTTATCTATGCTGTGGTAAATTCTAAGTTAGATTACTGCAATACATTATATGTAAGGCTGCCTCTAAAGATGGTTCAGAAACTTCAGCTGGTGCAGAATTTGGCAGCCAGGCTGCTCACCAAGACTGTTTGAGCATATTAGGTAAAAAGGTAAAGATAAAGGACCCCTGGATGGTTAAGTCCAGTCAAAGGCAACTATGGGGTGGGGTGCTTATCTCACTTTCAGGCTGAGGGAGCTGGCATTTGTCCACAGAAAGTTTTCCAGGTCATGCTTCTGGCTCAACGGAACACCATGACAGAAACCAGAGCACACTGAAATGCCGTTTACCGTCCTGCCGCAACGGTACCTATTTAACTACTTGCATTGACATGCTTTTGAACTGCTAGGTTGGCAGGAGCTGGGACAGAGCAACAGGAGCTCACTTCATCATGGGGATTCAAACCACCAACCTTCAGATCGGCAAGCCCCAAGAGGATCAGTGGTTTAGACCACAGCACCATCCGTGTTCCTGAGCATATTACATCAACCCTGGCCTGACTCCACTGGGTGCTGATTAGTTTCCAAACCCAACTCAAAGTGCTGCTTTTGACATAAAGTCTTAAATGGCTCAGGACTTCAATACCTCAAGGACTGCCTCTCTCCATATGAACCTACCCAGACCCTGTGATCATCATCTGAGCCCCTTCTTTGTGTGTTTCCTCCATGAGAGGCTCGGAGGGCAGCAACACAAGAACAGGCCCTTTTCTGCAGAGGTTCCCCAATTGTGGAATACTCTCCCCAGGGATGTTCAGCTGGTGTCCTTTTAGGTACCAGGCGAAAACTGGAGCAGATGGGGTGCATACACAAGGAGAGGGGAGGGAAGTCCTTGTGCTAATCTTTGCACTAATGGAACTATTTCATTGGATTCCCCACTCTAACTGTATGGAACTTTTTTTTAAGCAGAGGAACATATGTGCAATAGTAGCTGTAGGATTTAAGAGAGTTATTTCCTCTTATTTTTACTTGCTGTGTGTTGAAAGCTCAGCACTGGCCTTAGATCTGCTTAAGCAGCAAGCATTAATATATGTGTCACTTATTTCTGTTTTATGAATCAGGAGCAAATAAGCAAAGGCTAGAGATGGGTGGAGTAGGGTGATAATCCCACCACCACACACACACACACACACACACACACACACACACACACACAATTGGACACAGGTAAAACATATTTCTGCTTAAGCAGGGTATTACTGTAAATCAGATGAAATGTTGAAAATGTTTCTTCATTAAATGGTTATTGCATTTTCAGCTGTACACTTTTCTGCTAAGCGTTTTAGGTTAAAAATATGTTCTTTCTAATGCAGTGCAGTATGTTGCATTTTCTATCAGAAGACTTGCCAGATCTGCTTGTTTTGTTGACAGCTGTCAATCAGTATGTCTCACAGCTACCCTGCCATGTCAGCCATCAGCTAAACCACACTTTCCCAGGAACGTCTTACCATGGCATCTTGGTCCTGTTTTCAGATAAACAGATCCAATTTCTCAACAAACAGACTGCTACAGTCCTTTTGATAACAATGTAATAATTCAAAACAAATGATTCCAGGCTTTGATGATAGCACTTTTATGGGTCATGGAGAAATCCTCCCACCAACATCTGTTTGATTTTATCTACTTGAACTTTATCCTCCGGTTGAAGATTTATAAGCTGAAATCATCCCAGCCTATTAAAGTCAGACTAAAGTTAAAGCACCAACACAGAGAATGAAAGTGCATTTCACAGTCATCTACGTTTGGAAATTCTGTTTGAGGAAAAGATAGCAAAATGTTTTTTTGAGAGATGTATGCTTAACTGCACTGGAAAGGCTGCATTCTGCACAAAACCCAAGCAATACAAAGAGATTAAGAAATCCATTGCTTTACAGCAGGAGCAAGCTCTTTACCCTTCTTTAGAAAGGCACTGCAAAAAATTACAGATGTTGTTTACGTTCGAAGCCTGTTTTCTTAGGAAAACCCACGATGGGTGGTGAAAATTCACTCCAGATTTGCATTTTCCCTTGCTTTCCCCTTAAAATTTTCTCACATGCTGCAAATAAAGAGCATCAGAACATGTTTATTAGAGTCACTTGGTACTTATTAGCAGATCACACAGACAGGCTGGGATGTTTTCACTGGTGTGTGGAAACATTTTGCAAGCACAGAGCACCAAAATGCACAAATTTGTGAATATCGATTGTGTTGTGCTAAATTCAGACATGAATTGTCAGTCAAAGCCACCGCAAAAAGCTTCATATTTTTTTTCCCTTAGGGTCCTACTCGACATGAGAAGGAAGCAGAATTTCCTTAGAGAAGCTGCTTAGCTCTGACACAGCTTCTTAACCTGCAGACAGTTCCAGATACGTTATTAGAAGCATTTGCGAGTGAAGCAGGGAGCCAATTTTACAACATTTAACAGAAAATGCAGATGTGGTGCCCCTTGGAATCAACACAGATAGTTACTGTATATTTTTCCCAATGAACACTTTGTACATATTTTTTTAATTAAAAAAATCCCCACCAAATGGTGACTTTTCTTATCTTTTGGAAAGTATAGTAAATGCAAATGCTTAAAAGATTATTTGATGTATATGCTTTCCCTAAAAAGAAAAGCTTAGGTCTTGCCTCCTTCTCTCTCTTTCTTTGCATGCATAGACACTCTATATATGACTGTCAGATCTTTTTTGTATGAAACAACTCAAACTACTTTACACATGCTAAAGTTATTTTACTACTGTAGGAAGAGATGACCCCGGAGATTAGAGGATGCCCTTATCGCAGCTAATGTATACAACGCAACTGGAAATGATACTAGCACAGTTCAGAGTAAAGTGGCTTGAAAGAACATTGCATTGCTGCTCTGAAGCAGTGTGTGTGCGTGCGCGCACACACACACACACATTCAAACTAAAAAGCATTTAAGCTTTCAGATAAAAAGTTTAAACCGTAAGCAATGATAAGAGCTGAAAACAACAGTGCCAGTAAAACACAAATGCCAAAGAAAGCAAGTTCAAAAGTATCTAATGAACAAAGTGATCAGTTTCCGATAAAACAGCCCAAGACTTGCCTACTCAGCCCTCAAGATGAAGCTTGGATTTCTAAGCGCTGATCAGGTCATGCCCAGGCATATTTTTCGTCCAGTTTGCAAGACATTGTGTGGTCCTGACTTGAGACAATATGCTGCAATGTGTTTGCCACCTGCGCCACATGTGGCTTAGGACTTCTCCATGAATCATAGAATCATGGATATGTAGAGTTGGAAGGGACCCCAACGGTCATCTAGTCCAACCCCCTGCAATGCAGGAATCTCAATTAGATAATACATGACAGATGGCCATCTAGTATTTGTTTAAAAATCTCCGAGGAAGAAGAGTCCAACACCTCTCATGGGAGTCTGCTCCACTGCCAAACAGCTCTTACTGTCAAAGTTTTTTTTTCCTGCTGTTTAGTTGGAATCTCCTTTTTGTAACTTGAATCCATTGGTTTGGGTCCTTGCCTCCAGAACAGAAGAAAACAAGTTTGCTTCATCCTCCATGTGATAGTCCTTTAGATACTTGGAGATGGTTATCATATCTCCTCTCAATCTCCTCTTTCCCAGGCTAAACATACCCAACTCCCTCAACTTTTCCTTATGAGGCTTGGTTTCCAGACCTTTGGTCATCTTGGCTGCACTCCTTTGCACATATTCCAGCTTGTCAATATCCTTCTTATATTGTGGCACCCCAAACTGGATACAATATGTACTCCAATTGTGGTCTGACCAAGGCAAAATAGAGTGGTACTATGACTTCTCTTGAGCTGGACACTATACTTCTGTTGACGCAGCCTAGAGGAGCATTAGCAACAGTGCATCACACTGTCGACTCATGTTCAGTTTGTGGTCTACTAAGACCCCTAGATCCACTGGCAGTCCCCCGTCTTATATTTGTCCAGCTGGTTCTTCCTGCCTAAGTGTAGAACCTTACATTTGTCCCTATTCATTTTGTTAGTTTGGGCCCAGTTCTCCAATCTGCTAAGGCCATCTTGAATCCCCGATGTGTCTGAAGTTGATGGAAATGTTGCATGAAAAAATGCAATCGGAGGACAGTGATGAAGGATGGCACAACCAGATACCCTGTGGCAGCCCCAGCTGCTTTTGTACTCTTTACTAGCCTGCTTCAAGTGTTGTCTGTGTTGAGGGGGAGATGTCAGGGACTGAACCTGGGACCTTCTGCAATCTAACTAGATGCTCTGCAGCTGTTCCCAATTTTGTTATTCATTGGTAGAAAGCACATTGATTTCATCACATTTGTTGTTGTTACTGCTGTTATCACATATACTCACAGCCATGCATTCCTGTCTATCTATACTGTCTGCAGGGCTCTACCTATGTCTTGGCTTATATGATAGGTCATCTGCCATTCCTGCTTCACTCACAGTTGGCAGCACAGATCTCTATCCCATCTCTATCCCAAGGATCCCTGAAATCCTTTGTCACTATTGTCTTATAGGCAACTGTCATGGTGCCTGGTGAATCATTGCATTAATAGTATCAGTACCAACCCAACACAATTTGCTTCTCGAAGAAGACTCAAACAGCAGATCCCTCTGCCAAGCCAACACTTTAAGTAGTCTTGGTGCAATTCCTTCCTTCATTGGCACCCTCCCCCATGGAGGCCTGGCCCCGGATAATATGTTAATTTCCAATATGATCAAATCCCAGGAATAGTACAGCTTCCCTCAGCACTACCAGCAGATAATTTGAAACCTCAGTTTCCACACTTATGTTTAGCAGGATAAAGAGCTATGAAATTAAGATGCTCACCTGAAACAATCCCCTGAAATGTACACAAAATGCAGATTAAATTCTCTGAAAAGAAATTTGTTAAAGGGACATTTGTTTCTTGTTTGCTAAAAGCCTAAACATAGAGCATATAGGAATTTGAAAGCACCATCAAAATCAAAGGAACAGAACTGCTGTTTTGAAATAATTACTGTTGCAATCATGCTTCCTCACGCATTGAGGATTTGCTTTAAATCTGATACGACAGAGAAGCCTAATACTGTATCGAAATGAAATACACGCATAGGCAGAAAAATGGAGACACACACACCTTTTGAATACTATATATGACATTCACTCTATCATTATAATAAAACACTGTTTGTGAAAAATTGAGCTTTTAAAACAAAAAATAAGGATTAGAAATGGGATATAAAATCACTGGAACCCCAAATCATAATGGATCTGTAATGTTGTAAGAGAGTACATTTATACTCATAATGTGTGAATTTGTGGCAAAAATGCTTTACTAGCAGAAATTTTGGGTTGAAACTATAAAAACCATCTACACCCTTCTCTTTTACCATTTTTTGTAAGTCATAATTTAATCAGTCTGGAAAAATGACCACCCCAACTAACATGGATTAGGGTCACCATTTAAGCATGCACTGCAAAAGCGGGGATGTGTGTGAATCTAACCTTTACTTACTCTTCATCTCCTCTGACTGTGAATAGGATAGGATGCCTACAGTATGTAGAGTTGTCTGCAATACAAAAGAATCCTTATAGTGACAAGTAAGGACCTGGGTTCAAAAGTAGCTTCTGCATCGGATTTCACACTGCTTTCAAAACTTCTGCCAAGCCTGAAAAGCTGCTTCCCATGCTGTGAAACAGGGTGCTGGGGGGGGGGGTGTATGGGGCTGATGGTGGTGGCTGGGATACTGTTTAAACCAAAAGCTCCACAGGGCAAATAGAACAATTTGCTCAGTTCTATGGATTGCAGCACTTGAGCATGTGCTCTAAGGCATGTGGAGAGTTTACTCGCTCTGCAGTTCCTCTCGGCTGCAAGCATGTACATAGTATACACACACTATGTATATCTGGTCAAATATTACCCACTCATGAAAAGCAAGAGTTAAAATCCAATCAAAGTAAGGCAATGCAAGTCACATAGCAAGTCACTTAACATATGCCTAAACTGTTCCCCTGAAATCACTGAATTTAACTTTTGCCTTTGTTGGGGTCATGACCCCCCCCCCCCAATTTCATAATTCAAAAAAGATCAGAGAAGGAGCAGTTTGCCAGTTAAACACCAAAATGCTACTTAAACGTTCAGATTATTAGACTCAGATTTGAAACCAAATCTTCCGTCAGCTGTACTAGCAATGTATTTTCTGCCAAGTTGCTACGGGTGACAGAAATGCATGATGACAGCAATAAATAACTTTAATGGCTGTTGATAATATCACGCAAAGGCCAGTATCAAACAAATAGAGATATCATTTAGAGGTTTACCAGCTATTGCTGAACACGGTATGATATAGCATCTTGTCATCCAAGTACAGGAGCAATCTATACTCCTTTCAATATTGTGTATGCAAATATGAAGTAGATTGCTGAAGCCTGTCTTAGAACATCCTACCCAGAGCCAGCCCAATACATTTTGGTACCTGAGGTGAACCACAAGATGGCATCCCCCTCACCACCAAGGAAGAATAGTGAATGAAGATCTACATCAGGAACAAGGGTGGGGTGGGATAAAAATCTGCATTGAGATCCTGCCACCTGAGACAATCGCCTCACCTTGCCTCATGGGTTGGCCTGCCGCAGACTATTTCCTTCTCAAACAGCATTAAATGTCTGGTCTGATATTTTTGTACCCAAAAGGTTAAGAATCAAAACCAATCATTTTGCCATTGCATTTACACAAGACAACAAGATGTGGTATTCCCTTTTCTATTCTAGGAAGGCAGCTAAAAATGTTAACATTGAACAAGAGCTTCTTAATTATTATTTTTTTCAGTGCTTAGTAGCTCCCTGCTGTGCCCCTTCCATAAAAACTCCTTGAAGAAGGTAGTCCTTCTCTGAGAGGCTGCCATTCAAAGCAAGTTTGGTTTGTAAAGCAGTAATGTCAAGGTTGAACGTTTTCAGTTCACAGTCAATGGTGACCATCTTCTGTGATATGTTGACCTGCAGCAGGTTGGCAGGCAAGCCAGGACGCATGGTCCCGGCATTCCAGCTTCCTCAGCGCAAGGAGGTTTGTTTCTTTTCTTTGTTGCCTGGTGCAGTGATTCGGTTTGCTTGTTGAGTGATACTCTGAGCTCAAAGCAACCAGTGAAGCAGATGGACAGTGGCAGGTCCATATTGACTGTGGCACCTTATTGACTGTGGCACCTTATTGACTGGGGGCTGCCCAGCTTAAGACAAGCAGTAGCAGACCAGTGAGACACAATAATCTCTCCCACTGACAAAGGCAACCCGTAGTGCTCATACCTTACACCAATCAGGTTGAGCTTACAACTCATAACTGCTGCCTCCTGTGTTGTTGTTTTTCTCCATTAGCAGCACTGAAGTGACCTCTCCAGGGCGCAAGCCTGGGCAGTGTATATGAAAGTCCTGCAATGTTGACAAGATCCCCTTCTTGGCCTCACTGATGTAGTCCAAAGGAAAGCAAAACAATACATTTGGCTCCAGCTTGGCTGCAGGAGTTGCCGGAAGGTGTACAAGATGTCACCCAACCGTCTTAGGGACTGCACTCCAGATTTGTGTAGGACTGTCTCCTTTTCTTCTCCTGAAGATGTCCTGGAAGGCAGCAGAAAGAGGACAAGATTCCCTGCTCCAATTCCATGTATCAAAAGCTGACCAGACTGACAGCTGAATCTTACTTCAACACTCCTAGGCCAAGGTCTCTTCAGCCCCCTCAATAAAATATTTGACACACCCACCCAAGTTGATGGGCATTGCCATTCAAATGTTGTGTCACATGATCAATTATGAATAATGGGGCTTACCTCCCCCCCCCCCATATTTTATTCAAGTTGGCACTCCTGCTTTAACATTGGCAACAAGACAGTGTCCTCTACTGCAGTAGGCCATGAAGGACACACAAATTCCCTGCTTATCTCTGCCCCTCAGCATTCGTTCCCTGAGGTGGCCACTTCATTCTGGCTAATGATAGGGCCGGTCCTCAAAATCAGGTAGTCCAAACAGTGCAACATTCTGTGCCAATAGCTGCCCATGCATATGTGGAAGCTCACATCTACACCACACTTCTAATGTCAATTCAAAATAAGCCAAAAGCTGGTTCTGGGCACATTTGGTGTGCATTGTGGCTAGTTCTGTGGTACGGTAGGTGTCTTTGTGTACTTTTGTGACTGTTGTGCACCTGCAGGCTACAAAATCTGTATGGAGAAAGAGCCACAATGTGACTGCTTTGCTATTCAGTTCCTTGTAATCTATATTAAATTCACTGTGTGGCTAGGGCTGGCTGTTTGTTCTGTCAATCGCCCCTTAGACCAACATTGAAGTTGTTTATAGAATCTCTCAAGCAACTCTAACCATATTCAGCATACTCTCAGAATTTCCAACAGCCTTAACTGAAAACTGAAATATCCAGTGTTTCTCTTGGATGGATGAGGGAAGTCATATCTTAATCAATTAAAGTGAGCAGAGCAATTTATTAGACACAAGGTTACTGTTCTGGCTGAACGCTTTGCTTCAACTGGTGGGGTGAAGTATCAATCAAGAGTCCATAACAGAAATAAAAGATAGAGGGGGCATAGTATATTTGCCCTATTGTGCCCTGGATATTTCCAGCCTTGACTTGATCCTAAAGTGCTATTGGGAACCATTAACCAAGAAGATGATCATCAGGCAACAGACTAACAGTGTATTCCTGATAACACGGGCTCAGATGAATTTATTCAACATTTTCATGTCCTGGCACAAATAGATTCATAGCTAGAATAAACCAAAAAACAACAACACAGTCTAATTTCAGCAAAATAACAACTTTAATAAATTTAAGCAGAAATCCATGTTTAGGAAGACCAAAGGCATACCAAAGGATACCTCATCATTTTTTTCCTATTCAAAGCTTAATATCTTCCAGCAAATAACTTGCCTACAATACATTTTTGCACATTATCCAACTAGTATTTTTTCTCATCTAGAGCAGGGCAGCAGAGAATAGATGTAGTAGTAGCCTTGGGGGACCAATATTTTTTGCCAAACATTCTGCTACAAAGTGTTGTCCATAATTAAAATAGATAGTGTCATTCTGACTCCAAAGTTGTCAGTTTAACAGAAGCCTTGCCTACTTTGAAGCGCTGTGAGACTCAATTGTAAATGGGACAGAAACACAGGCTGTACTGAAAGACTACTGATTTTTAGTTACTTTTCTCATTGAACTATTTCCATTTCACCATGTCATTATAGAAACTTTTTAACCGAGAGCCAAGATCCACTCTTTTCCTCCTCTCTCCCAATCCCTTTTCCTTTTGTATAGTCTTTAGTTTGTAAGCCTGAGGGCAGAGGCTGTCTAATTACTGATCTTTCTAAGCCACTCCGGGAGCCTTTTTCAGCTGAGAAGTGGGGCAAAAAATGCTTCAGATAAATAAGAGATTGATCTCCCCTAGCCTACATACGTAAAAAGAAAGAGTACAAAAGGAAAGAAGGTTTAAATGGCGGGCAGCATATGCCATGATATGTAATAATTTAAAGGCATTGCCAGAAATAAAGGTACAAAAGATTGAGAGTAATATAAAATAAGAGACCCTTTAAAGCACTCCAATCAGCTGTGTGTATTAGCAGGAAAATGACTTGGGAAAATGACTTGAAGAGTTGTGGGTGCACAACAGATCAGGCATTTACATCTGCCTCTTTAACTCAAAATGTCACTTTCCTTCATCCACCATGTTATATGGACTTCCACTAGACTAAGCTAGGGAAATTTATCATAGTCAATGGTGCTGCTCTGTTTAAATGCATAGCCTTTCTGAAGTTAATCTACAATTATTGTCATGCTTTGGAATTTTGACACAAGCTTGGCCTTATACGAACAACATCTTCATATTTCATTGCACTGTGCAGAATGGTAAGCCTATCTATCTATCTATGAACTCCAGAGGCTGAAATCATAATACTTTCCTTTCCCTGAAAATCAAAGCTATTTATGGCGCTTGTTCAAGCGACCTTCTTAACCTTTTAACATATGTTTCAGAACTTTAAAAGACAAGCTTGCATATGTACCTGCTTGAATTTTGTTGCAAGGATAATTCTATTAAGAGGTTTCACACCTTGCGAGAGAATCAAATTACTCCCAACTACAGTCACAGATGAAGCTGTGTGGCTGTTGAGAGCAGCCGATCAGAAGTAAATAAAGATACAACATGGCAAATTATGCTGGCTCAATAACTACCCTCTATAAAAAGATCCTGAGTGCTCACTCTGCACCTGGTAAAGCTTCTAGTACATTGCTAAAGGATTTACAGCTATCAAGCATATGAGGTGGCAGTAGCTGGATCTGTTTCTCCACCATCCTGAGAAATCATGGCAGTATAGAAGACAGAATGTACATAGCCTATGTGGACAAAGACTTTAAGACTCTAAGAGTTCCGTAAAACAGTCTTCAGGTGATCAGGAATTGCCAACTTCTGCCATTTTTATTTATTTTTTAAAATCTTCCTTCTGTAACCATTAACTTCCAACCATACTCTGACCCAGACTTTAGCAGCCTATAGGGATGTATGAAGGCATCTATTTCCATCCTGATCCATGTCGCATGCAAACACTGTTTTTCTTCTGCAGCAGTTCAGCTACCAACAAAAGCTGTGCTATTCATCTCACTTTCCACTGTGACAGAACCTTAGAATCATATAATCCTAGAGTTGGAAGGGACCCCAGGTTCAACCCCCTGCAATGCAGGATTCTCAGCTAAAGCACCCACAACCTTGCATAATTAATTATTTGATTGTATGTAATTATTATGTGATTCCATACCATCCATTTCAATGCAAAGGAAACACAATACAAATGGGCGTGTGCGATTAGATAGCGTTAGTAGACTGAGGGCATCAATACTGTAGTGAATAGTGATTGTATTCACTGAACTGATTTCCATTCCGGACATGGAATAAATAAGCAAAAACTGGTGATTTCTACGCCTGTTTCTGTTGCAATTTCCCCAAGATCTCTCCAGATATTTTGGACTATGCTGCTGTGCTGGCTGAGACTGATGGGAGTTGTAGTCCAGAACTACTGGAGGGCCCAGGTTGGTCCCTCCAACCTGAGTCCCTCCAAACTGAGCCTTGCTAAATTTATTCCTTATTCATTGGCCCTTCGAATTTTTCCTCCAGTCTTTGACTTTGGCTTCTTCTCTCCACCTGCCATCATACAGCCTATGACCACAAGGGACCTGTGAGTTGTACTCTTAGAATATTATCACAATATGCCTTTCAAGAAAATGTGTTATGGTGTCCAAATGAAAGGACAACGTGGACAAAACTAAGAGGTTTCATAACAAATTATTCACATGAATGAAGAATAATTTATCAGCTTTCTGTTTGATAATTTTCCCCTTCAAAGCATCTCTCTAGATATGACAAACTTGTAGTAAAAAAAATCTAGACTATTAGAGAAGATTATTGAGAAAACTAAGGGCTTCTTTCCATGCAAGGTATCATTTAGAAAATATGTCTCCAGCAATTCTCAGTACGTTTTCGATCAATATTTCCAAATGCTGGATTTAATAAAGGACACCAAAGAGATATCTATTTTGCATAGGTAAAACACTTCTTGTGCACATTTCCACTAAGATTCTGGAGCTCTCGGATTATGTTTTGTAAATAAGTCAGTTTCCTAGCCAGAGATTAAGGTAAATTCTGCTAAGGACTAAAAGTTGACTTACAGCATTAAGAAGGATTAATGTTTAGCTGTGCCGAAGCTGAAGCACTAGGTTAGCATGTTTACGCAGCGCTGTAGATCACAATTAATCCAAAATTAGTATAAAAGATCAACAGCAACTGCTCTTGCATGCCAGCTTGGCTTAGTCCTAAAATCAAGACTTACTTCGGGGGCAATCTGTGTGCAAAGTTGCTGTATGCCTGTCCTAATAGGTTTAAAGCCATGCATTTTAAAAATTGAGCTTCCATGCCATGAAGAAATAAGAATGGAAGCCATCACACTAGATAGTGTCCTTGTTTTACCACTTGCGTTGCACACACACATTAGCAAGTGAACTGCCTGGTCACAATCAAGGCAACAAAACAAACACAATGTTGTGTGTGTGTGTGCCTGTGTGTGTGCATGCATGTGGGTAGTTTAACAGCTTTTGTTCATTTTTCTTTCATTTCTTATATATACATGCTTACTCAGAACAATATCCTACTAACTTCGGGGCTTTTTACACTCAAGTAATGATGCAAGGGGCTGGAACATTTTCCTAACAGTTCTAATAGATTAAGACTGATACATATTAATAACAGATATTAATAGGTTATTATTGTGGTGCTGGTTATTACTGTTATTATTATTAATTTGTTACCCACCTTTCACCATAAGGGCCCAGGGCAGGTTGAATCTAAAAAAGATAATACAATGCAGTAAAACAAATGGAACAACCCCACCCCAAATACTGTTTTCAAAATTCCTATTTTCAAAATACTAGCACAATCCAACAGGCAATTGTCAATGAGCCCAAAGTTCGCTTACATTTTCAGAAATTGTGTAGGTGCTGTCCAAGCGTGTGAGCCATATTCAGTGGGAACTGTGCATAATAAATTATTGGGTGACTGTGAGCACTCCTTCCTCCATCTGTCTCCTTCGTAGAAGACTTCCCACCATGAACCCCACAGCCTGCAAGGGACTACTAGCATGGAAATCAAGCAGGCTGATGGAAGTGGGATGGAGTAATACTGTATGTTCCTTCTCCACCATGGAATTCATGGTCACCTAGGGCTACCAAGAGAGTAACATATATTGGTAACATATGGAAAATTACTGGAGGAAACATCAGAAAGTTAGATCACATCCACCTCATACTTTAAAGCACTCATACCATTTTAACAGTCATGGCTTCCCTCAAAGAATCCTGGGAACTGCAGTTTTAAGTGTGTTGCAAATTATAGTTGTATGAGGGTTCTCCTAAAACCTTTTGGTACCCTTAAGGAACTTCAGTTCTCACGATTCTTTGGAGGAAACCATTACTGTTAAAATGGTATGAGTTCTTTAAATGTATTCCTAAATGTATGCCCATTAGGACAGCTGCCCTCAGATAGTGGGCACGATGATATACAAGTATATAAAATAAGGTGTGGTTTCTGTGTTAGGAAATGGGGGCGTATTCGTTTGTTTTGTTGTTTTTGTTACGTATTTTGTGTTTTTATCTTGTATTTTTATGCTGTGAACTGCCCTGAGATCTACAAATGAAGGGTGGTATACAAATTTAATTAATTAATTAAAGAGTAATAATAATAATAATAATAATAATAATAATAATAATAATACATAGTCTCTTCCCCTGGGGCTCAGAGTTATTTGTCTCTTTACACTGGAAGTCTGTACCTTCTCAGCTGCCATCCATATAGTTGCATATGAGGGGCTGCCTAGAAATCTTCTTCCACAGAAAATCTCCTTGCATGCCTCTTTGGTCTTATTACCTCAGCCAAGTACAAACACTGCCCTCTTTCAGAAGGCCACAACTTAACCCACTTGGTTGCCTAGGTTACCAGCTGGCCACCACCTGTTATGCCCTTTAATGTGACATTGCCCATTACACAACCTTTCCACAGAATTTGAAATGCTGGCGTGCCTTCCCACACCTGCCCACAGACATCGAGGGAAGGCGATAGGCCACATAAAGCCTCGAGTATATTTAAATGAGTTAAGGTAATTATTCATCGGTAATTATATTTTCAGTCCTCAAACAGTCCGTGAATTTTGATGTCATTTCCCTTTCATGAAAGCATGAGAACGCAAGTGCTCTGGATATCAGGCCTCACTCCCTTGTTGCAACAGGGTGCACTGTCAGTTACTCAGAAGTAACACAGAATACTATCAGATGGGACAGGCGGAAGATCTGATTAAAGGGTGTATTTGAAAGGTACAAATCTTGAGAACTTGTGTCCTAAACATGGAGGGTTTTCCCACCACCATGGCACCACCAGGTGCAGGGTATGATTGCATTTTTTAATGCTGGCAACAGTGTGGATAAGAGGGTGTAATCATGTAGATCCATACTTTGGAGACAGGCATTTGTAACAGCACAATGCTCACATTCACATCATATATTTAAAGTGCTATGAGACCACTTTAAACAGTCACGGGTTTTCCCCAAAGAATTCTGGGAGCTGCAGTTTGTTATGGGTGCTGAAAGCTGTTAGGAGTATTCCATTCCTCACACAGAGGTACAATTCTCAGAAAGGTTTTCCTTGTCAATCTCTCTTGACAGGGATCTGCGAGGGGGAATGGAATCTCCTTACAGCTCTCGGAAGCTTTAGCAAACCACAGCGCCCAGAATTCTTTGGGGGAAATGATGGGTGTTTAAAGTGGTATCATAGCGCTTTAAACGTATGGTGTGAGTTTGTCCAAAGTGCTGGGATTCATGGTTTTTGCATTACATTTAATTGGGGAAAGTGTGAGATGACGTTCAAGCATGGATATTGGAGGACTGTGTTTAAAAACCATGGGGACCCTTTGCACTACTGCATCCTTAAGCAAAGAGAGAGTCAGCGAGCTGCTCATCAGCAAAAGCTGTAGTCCCATCAGCAGGCTAAGCATGTCTCCCTAACAGTTGGTGAATAGTAGTTCCATCAGCAGTTCAGCCAGCAGGAGTCTCAAAGTAAAAGGAAAAGCACAGCTTTCCTTTTCCACTAGCCTCTGTCAGCAGCTGCTTCTTGTATCCCAAGACCGGCATACAAATCCTTGAAGGAAGATGGATTAACTAGGTACTTGCCAAAAGGAAGACCTATAGTTCCATCAGCAAGCTCAGATTTTAGTATATTTGGTTAAGGCCATCTCATATCCTTCAGTATCTTTGTCCTCAATAGTGCAATGCCATTTCTGACATATGAAATGGCTTCCAGGACCACACTGAATATTTTATTTTAATTGGAATTGTGCAAAAAAAACTCTTCTTACATTTTAATATTATGCTTCATTTTCCCTCAAAAAAAAACCACCTGACTTTTTTCAGTTCGTGTTTAGTATCCCCTTTGAAACATTAATTCATTTTTGTCAGTTAGGCTCAGTGGTGGAGCAACTTGCTTTGCATTTAATCTGCAGATAGCACTGGAAAAGATCTTCTGCCTGCAACTCTAGAGAGCCTGTTAGTATAGACAATATTGACCTAGATGGTCCAGTGGTCTGATTCAGCATATGACAGCTTCCTAGATTCCTAAACTGTCCCAGAGTGCTCATCAGGAAAGCCTACCTCAACATTCCTCCCCAGCCCTTTGGGTGGTGTTGCTAGTTGTGACAACGATAGAAATCAAACAACCAGTTCGACCAAATTCCACTGCAACATCCCCAGTCCTTTGGCTTCTCTCCCTTGGCTTGGTGCTCCATCCCAGGGTATGCATGGAACAAAATTGCCATAGCTCCACGATTGATGAACATAATTCCTTAAAGCATGAAGCCCTTAGAGATCTAAATTGGTTCAATGTATTTCCATTTAAGTGAATCTGAAAGCAGTTTACAATCAAAAAGCAAGAACAGCAGCAATAGACATCACAATAGAGCATCACAGCTATAGTACAAGTGATCCCAGTAGGTACACTGTATTTATTGTATTATTTTACAGTTTGTAGGAAACTGCTCTGAAATTACTTTGATGTGATAAAGTCTACACACACTTTAGAAACACATTCTTCCCCTGTTTGTTTCTGAAAGTGAACTAAGCACTTGCACTGCTGCCTCTGTCTACAAGACACTTAGCTGCTTTTTGGTGCTATGAGTTTTATTATGTGTTGATTAGTGTGTCGTTTTAGTAACCATCTTGTTAGGCTGGCAATTCTTCCGTCAGCATGGTAATTTAGATTGAGCTAATTCCATGCCCTCTGGCAATCTCGTCTCAGCAGCTCTGGCCAGACTGTGCAATCATTTGAAGCGGACACTCGGAGCAACATATTTTTAGGTACAGGCTTTTGACTGATTAACATTCTACGGCCTTTTAAATGTGTTTGTGGGAGAGGGGTTATTGGTTTGTTTTGTTTTATTAGGTATTTTGTGTTCTCATCTTGTATTTCTATGTTGTGAACCACACTGAGGTCCATTTCTGAGGATCTTATGGTGGTTCCCTCACTGCAAAAAGTAAAGTTACAGGGAACCAGGCAGAGGGCCTTCTCAGCAGTGGCACCCTCCCTGTGGAATGCCCTCCCATCAGATGTCAGGGAGATAAAGAATTACACAACGGAAGGGAAGTTTTTAATGTCTGACTTTGGGGGGGGGGGTCTGGAAGCATGCCTGGGGAAACCCAGCCAGACGGGTGGGGTATAAACAATAAAATTATTATTATCATCGTCATCATCTTTGGATGAAGGGCAGTATACAAATAAAATAAATAAATAAATAAATAAATAAATAAATAAAGTACATATGAGACTTAAGGAGGATGCTCTGTGCAGGCCCACCTTTGCACCCCACCTGCTCTAAATGATCTCTTCCATCAGGTGTGCCCAACCTGTAGCCCTCAACAAGTGGTTGGTCTATAGTTCCCATCATTCTTAACCATTGGCCATGATGGTTGGCGCTTATGGAGGTTGGAGTCCAGCAACAGCTAAGAGCCACTCTTATTTTATACAAATAGGTAGTGAGTCAAGTAGTAGCAAACCAAAGGCTCCTCAGATTCCACCCCAGCCCACAATGCACCTCAACTGAGGCATGAAGCAGGACTTGGTAGGGTCGATGGCAGGCAGAAGAGCATTCATCAAAGCCAGGAATCAAAGGATTCAGCTTCAAAACGTGCTTTCTGTTCCAGGACCTCAGACGAAACAGCCTGGACCTGGACTTGCCTGGAACGAAGTGGAGTCTTACCAGATGGAAATATTTCTTGAATCTTCTAATGATCAAGGTGTCTCCCCTGCCAGGTAAGTATTCCTTTCCCAAATCTTCTAGTGGTCTAGCAAAAGGACCAGCATATCCAAGCATATCTAGGAAGCTAAAAGAAATATACACAGTTAAATGGGAAGCACTATTAGAACAAGCTATTATCTCCCAGATGACAACTTGAGGTCTGTCACCACAGCATTATCTTTACATTTCAATATAATAAAAAAATGTGGCATTCTGATCTCGCCCCTGCAAGGTTGTCTATAACCAGAGTTTCAATTAATGCTGGAGGACATGTGATGAAGTTGGTGGGCATGCTCTTTCATCCAAGATTTCCAGATGCAAAATTGTCAAAAATAAAATATAACACAGGATGTGTGGGGTGTTTATCATCTCTCAACAACCACAACCAACCCCATAACATCTGGCGTTTACCAGTTTCCAGATCACAAAGTATGACTTCTAGGTTAGGTTTGAACTCTAGCACTTCACACCATTTCTTTTTGTAACATTTATTCTGAAGACAAGGTCTGTCCCATTGTCCCTTTTTATAAGAGAGACTTCTGTTATGCCACTAAAAGGCACAATCTCTGACAAACTAAAAACTTAACATATGCCATCATTTATATACAAAACCGGAAGAGTAAAGCTAAGCCCTAGAACATGGTAAAGGTGGCTGTAAAATGCCTTTTCCCTAACCCTGTGTAATCAACCATATCTCACCCTTCAAAAATGTTGATGGTGGGTTTACAATGCATAAAAACTAAATGCAATTAATATTGATAAAGGTAAAGGGACCCCTGTCGTGACCGACTCTGGGGTTGCGGCGCTCATCTTGCTTTATTGGCCGAGGGAGCTGGCGTACAGCTTCCGGGTCATGTGGCCAGCATGACTAAGCTGCTTCTGGCGAACCAGAGCAGCACACAGAGACGCCATTTACCTTCCCGCTGAAGTGGTACCTATTTATCTACTTGCACTTTGACGTGCTTTTGAACTGCTAGGTTGGCAGGAGCAGGGACCGAGCAATGGGAGCTCACCCCATCACGGGGATTCGAACCGCCAACCTTCTGATCAGCAAGTCCTAGGCTCTGTGGTTTAACCCAGAGCGCCAAATGGTCAAAAATTTAAACAGGAGAGTGCATCAAGACCTGCATTTCAGTAGGAAATAAAAATGTTAAACGGCTTGGGGGAAAAAGTTTTTCAAACAGAGGAAGTGTCAGAGGAAACTCTGGGGAGCCACCACTGAGAAGACCCTCCTGCATGTCGTCACATGCCTTGCAACAAATGACAGGGACATCTGAAGGAGGTCCTCCAAATATCTGTACCTCCAAGAGTACAGTTAATGTACCCTTGCCTTTACATGTAAGCATATACGTGGGTTCAGAGTGATTGACTCTGAATGTGGGACTGGGCCGTCAATCTCGCACTTCTTCTTTTTAGAAATAAAGCCCTGACCTATTAGAAATGGAGAAGATAAATACAATGGAAAGTGACCATATTTCTAAAAAGTGCTTAAGTCTGTAATCTAATGCAAAGTTGCCTAGGAGTAAGTCTTACTACAACTTACTTCAGAGTAGACAAGTGCCATGTGTTGCATTCATCTTTTCAGGAATCATCACATCTTGGTGGGTTTGTAATGAGATATTTAGTCTCTTCCTCATTCCCTGCCCCAACAAAACTAAAAAGCAGATTTTTCCAGTTGCGGGTAAATGTTATAACTAGTGCATTAATTCAAGACCTTTTCCCTGGTGTCCTTATCAGCTTAAAAAGGAATGAAAGGAAGCAGGTACTAAAACAAGGAGACATTGTGTCTTGAATGAACACTGCTAAGTGGATTTCTTTTTTACACAAAGCAGAAAAACATCTTCTTAGTTGTCATGAGCAGCACATCCAAACCAGCCTTAATTACATACAGGTGATGGGAATTTGTCTAATGTTTTATGGTGAATCGTTGATGAGGCCTGCAGAAGGGAAATTTGTAGAAATAAAATCACCTTGACAGTAAAGCGCTAGGGTCAAAAAGCAAAGTAGAGTCTGTGTTCTCAGCTTTAATAAAAACAGTATGACCTGTCATCAACGCAGCATTTTTACACACTTGGACAATGCACTTTGGGAACTCCTGCTGGGTTTCATTTGATTTTCACTGAGGCCAACAAAGCATTGCTTATTGCTGGTAATTCATTATGACAGCAGAAAAGCTATAAAAATACACATGTGAGTCCCTTGTAAATAAACAGAATGCCCTGTGATATTTTTTCTATAAATACAAAAGATAACATATGAATATCAAATCAAGAGAATGTGGCATCCTTTTGGGGGGGGGGGATCATAGACTTAAAAAGAAAATATTTCTGTTCACAAAGAAACAAGGGGTTTTGTTTGTTGTACATGAACTTCTTTTAAATCTTTTTTTTACCATTATTATAGAAGAAAGTTACAAAAAGAGAGAGCTGTAGCTAGAATTATTTGAATGTTTAGGAAACCTATATAGAAGAGACATTGCCCATGCCATCCCATATGTCTACTCAGAAGAAAATGAATTATTCCCCAATAAATGAGTGCAGGATTGCAGCTTGATAGCCAAAGATAAAATGTAAGTCAATGATAATCAATATGATGCCCTCCAGATGTTGCTGGATTCAAGCACCCATCAGCCCCAGTCAGCCAAGGATGATGGGAGTTATAGTACATCAACATCTGAAGGGCATCTCATTGGATACCTGTGGTGTAACTAATAACTAAAATCATATATTAAGATTGCAATTCTAACACATTTACCAGGGACTTACTTTTAAATAAATAGGGATAGGGTTGTGATGCTCAGGTGGAATCCTAAACATACTTACTTGGCAGTAAGCTCCATTGAACACAGTCAAACTTACTTTAAAGTACACGTTGTCAACCTGTCCGGGAGGGTGGCATAACAAGCAGACATGTTCTGAACATCTGGATATATTAAGTTAGGCATCTCCCTGGTGCAATAAAATCATCAAAGTGATATGCAAGTCAATTCCCCTATTTCATTAAGGGTTACTATGAATAAACAAAAATACAATGTGAGGAGGATTCTAGGGTTTGTTAGGCTGTAGTGAGCCCCTGTTACCACCACCCTTTTATTGTTGACCTGACTGACTGCACACACCCCATTTTAATTATCTTTATTGAAGTTTTCAGCAGAAAATTAATTAAACTTAATAAGAACAAACAACAAATAAATACAAACCACAATCCAACCACTCAGTAATCAGTCTGTATCATTGGGTAGATTTGCTTCACAAAATATTCAGCTCAACAGAGGCCATGGAAATTAAAAATATGACAAAAACTAAAGAGAAATTAAAAGGAGGGCATTGTATGTATTTTCAGCAAAAGAGCATAGCAGAAGATCTATTCTGTACCTGTAAGTACAAGGAAATACGTTTATAGTCCTGTTTTCTAGAAAAGAGGAGCAGTTCCCTTCACAAACCTGGCAAATCAACTTGGGCATAATCAAGTTACCTCGTGCCTCAGACATCTATTATTCAGGGGTTTGGGATTTCATGCTGCTCCCATTTGTCTATCCAGCTGTGCAGGAGGGCCACTGTTACAATGCCCCCCTCCCACACATAGCACATCAGTGCTCCAGGACTGTGTTTTTGTAGGCACATCCTGCACTGGCCGCCCCAGAGGATCAGGATCTTGGTTCTTAGAAGTTACAGTCTAGAATTAGCTATATTTGGAGCAACCTCCAACAGGCCCAGCCCTACTATTAGGCAGAAGGAGCAGGTGACTAGGAGACAATAAGCCGTTCCCTACGAGTCCCCCTGGCCAATCCTCCTGAGCTTTCCCCAGCTGTTTCCTTGAGCCAGATGTGGGGAACCTTGTTCATCCAGAGTGCCAAATTCTCTTGTGCGCAACCTTATGGGGGCTGTGCATCAGTGGTGGATGGGGCCAGAGACAAAAGTGCGTGGTCATTACAAAGCAACATGCATATCCAAAGTGCCTGTAACTGGTATACATGTATGGTCAATACAGGTTTCAGATTTTTCATGGCTGATCAAAAGAAAGAAGGAAAACCTCTGCCGTATTCTTTTGTTGTTCAGGATAAAGGACACTCTCACATACAAGACGGCCATGGACAATAAAGGTGAACTCTGCCATCAAGGGAATAACCCTGGGACCTATAAATCGCTTTTGCTTTGCTTTGCTTTTTAAGGAAAATGTTCCCTCAATAAATCACCATCCAAATAGGGACAATTGCTTTTCTTTCCATTCTTCAGAAAGGGGGGGAAATGATCATGCTTTTTAGCTGTCAGAACACACCAGCCAAGTAATTCATAAGGTGTTACATTTACACACATAAAATGAAATGAAAAACAGCTCAGGAGAGCGACCTCTGGCTTTGCCAAAAGCTGCAGCTAGTGTACTGGAGGGCAAGGTAAGCTCCATCTTACTAGCCAAATAAATTCAAAACAGCAAGTCCTGTAGCAGCACTGTCACGGTTGAGTACGTAACATTCACAGATCATACACTGGCATGTCCATCAGAAACTGCCCAAAAGAATACAAAAATCTCTGGCACGTGAGCATATGTTAGTGGAAACAACACCCACTAAGATCAACAGGTATTATTGCCAGGAGATGTTCTGAAGACACATGCAGCCACCATCTTAAAAGGGCTGGATCTTGTCAGTGCCTGAATGGGCGACTCTCTGAAAACTTTGTGCATAGGTTCAATGTGGAGAAAATATGGGGCATAAATGTAATATTTGTAAAAATACTATTTTTCACACACACACACACACACACACACACACACACAATGCCCCCCCAATGCATGAGCTTATTAGATGCCATTTTAATCCTGCAAAACTGATGACAAGATTCCCCCCCCCCCATCATTATGGCCAGCAGGAGCAGACATGGCTGCAGATGTACAGAGAACCTATGAGAATCAATGGGAGTTACTCCTGTCTAAATATGTAGAAGACTGGGCCGTCATTGTTCCCAATTTGTGCTGAAAATAAAATATTATATTCTTAAAATATTATAATTTTATAATAATATAATAAAAATGCATATATTTCAATTTCCTTCTCATATCTGTTGTAAACATGGCAATGCTTTTCTTAAAATTTTGAAACAATAAAAAAAGCCTTAAAAAGAAAAGCATAAGCCTCATTTCTCTCAATGGAGCTCACCCCTGAGTATAAATATGCCTACTGTTGAACAGTTAATGGCTCAAAGATGCCCAGCAGATCTCCATATCTGTAAACATATGTTGAATGAGAGTCAAGCATCAAAACATAAGGATTCCGATTTGTAAAAGCCATATTGGTATTATATCACTTGATGTACATGTGTGACTTCTTAAGTGTTGTGTGTCAAACAATCCTTTGCTGACACACACAGAGGAAGTGGATTTTCCACAGAGGAGACACTCTGCTGCAACTCTTCCAAAGCAGCTATCTTAAAAGTTTACTTTCACATGGGTTTTCACTTTTTGACCTGCTCTTGACCTGGGTAATACTGGCAGACCTGTGAGTTTAAGAAGGCCTGGGATCTATTAAAAGAGTAGTAGCTTGACTTTTACTGAGTAGCATGCTGATGGTTTAAAGTAAATGTTATGGTTTGTCACAGGAACCAATTTGGTTACCGTTTGTTCTTCCTGCCCCTGCCTGCTGATATTTTCTCAAGTGTTTTTCATTCTTTAAATTCTACAAAGAAATCTGCATGCTGTTATTTTAAACTTCTGCATCTCTCTGTTGAGCGGTTCAGTTCTAAACACAAGGCGGTGCACCCAAAGTTTAATCAAAAGTGCTGTTTGGCAGAACTTGAACCCAAAGAGAGCTAACTTTGAGGTCATCTCTTTCCAAACACCCGACAGATCTTGCAAAGGTCTGGCTCAACCTAATTTCTGAAATCCTAAACTGTCTACAAATCATGGGATGCGTCTCCCTGCAAGGCACTCACACTGACAACGATGGTCAATGCAAAATGCTTCATGGAGATTACAAGTAGATTAGATTCATTAGTTCTCCGGTCTCATGCTTCAGGCCTTTTTGTCTTTAGATGTCTTTACAAGTGACACGTAAATACATTTATTTTATTTTTATTGCAACTTTAATACAAATGGAATACATACACCAATCGGAAGCCACAGAAGCCCCATCAGATGCTTGGGTTCCAAATAAGATTCGCAAACCAGAACAGTCACTTCCGGGTTTGCGTAGTTCAGGAGTCAAAATGTCCAAGGCATCCAAGGTATGACTGTTTATAGCAGAAATGCCAGGCTGAAGAATTTTTCAAGACTGAGCTTTACAGTGGACGCTTGGGTTGCGAACATGATCCTTGTGGGAAGCACGTTCGCAACCTGCAGCGTTCACAACCCACAGAAGCGCATCTGTGCACGCACAGATTGCGATTTGGCACTTCTGCGCATGCGCAAAGCGCGATTTAGCGCTTCTGCGCATGCACGACTACCAAAACCAGGAAGTAACCCATTCCAGTACTTCCGGGTTTTGGCAGTCCGTAACCCGAAAAAAACGCAACCTGAAGCGTCTGTAACCCGAGGGATGACTGTATAGCTTCAATCCTTAGACTACCTGCCCCACTCCTTATGTCATATATGACATCACATCTGACATCATATCTGGCCAAAACCGCCTAATTGGGCCTATCCAACTTAGTTGAGATTCCTGCATTACAGGGGGGTAGACTAAATGACCTTTGGGATTTCTTCCACCTCTACGATTCAATGATCCTATGATTCCTGGACAGTTGTACAAGTGAGTCCTGGTGTAGAGAGGAAGCAAATGGGTAATGGTGATAGTAGCAAAGAGGTGAGGTCACTCAGATATGATGTCTTCCTGAGGGCACATTTCCCAAGGGTCCCCAAACCTGAAGCTGGCATTGATCACTTATCTATATAAATTCCTCTGAAAAGGTGTCATATCAAAGGGAGAGCACCTGTCAATAATTTTCTATGGGTGCTCAGAAACTGTGAGGAGAAATATTTTGTCAAAGATCATATGGGCAGAACTCTGTGGTATTCAGGAACTAATCCCATGGTTTCATCATTTGGATCTGTGAAGATAAGAAATCATATGGGAGAGAAAGTATATTTTTGTGTATCTTCATGAGAAACAGCAAACATATCACCATGTTTGTGGTGTCATGTTTACACTACTTGTCTAGCAGATAGAGGCCAGGGCAGGAATCAGTACATAAATTCCAGAAACAGGGCTTCATTCTCAGCATTCCATTAGTCCATGGAACAGAAAATCGTTAAGATTTTAGCAGTTGTTTTTCTGGTTGTAACATAATTCGGGTAATATGGTGCAAGCTTGCATGTGTAGGCATGGAGGAGACATTTGATTTTGTACATATTTAAATCTGAATTATCAAATTCACACTTTTTGGAAAAAAATATGCCAACTGAAACACACTATTCTTTGAAAGTTGCACTTGTACAAACTCTGTGATGCACTTCTCCACCCAAACAATGTTTATAAAAATAAATATATTAGGGGAAAGTGTGCATAAAAATGAAGATACTGGTAAAAATGACATACAAAAATTCATTAGATATGGGAAAATTTGTTTGCAAAGATATGTACATTAGTCAAAACTACATATAAAAATGAGAGAAAATAGTACTAATATGCTGAAGAATTTTCATGAGGATTAAAAACATTTTTGTTTTATTTTTTGCAGATTGCTGCAAAATGTGGAGAACTGAATTTAAGACTGGAAAAATCAGAAATTGAGAGAACAAAAAATGGCAGATCCTTCCATTCCTACACATGTGTATTGAGGGGTCTCATAACTGGTGTAATATACATCTATTTTCAGGATTTTTTAAAATGGTGAGCTTTGATGAATCAGTTATGATCTCAGTATAAATGAAATGAAACAGCAACCCACAATCACTGGAATAGGGTTGCCTATTCCTCTTGCCATCCTTGTAAGCTTCAGAACCACATCTAACTGTCCACTGAATATTGTGTGAGATGGTACCTTAATCTGATCCTGCATGGTGCTATTGTTGTTTATTAAATTTGTATAGTGCTCTTCATCCATAGATCTCAGGGTGGTTCACTGCATAAAAATACAAAATGAAAACATAAAATATATAATAAAACCAGAACAAAAAATCCACAAAAATCAGAAGCCACCCTCCCCCCACGTCCCACAAACACATTTAAATGAATGTTATGATGTCATGATACAAGTTTGGCTAGGTTTGGTGACCAGGAACTGTGAACATCTGAGTACAAGTGTCAAATCTGATATAGGTTTTTATTTATGACCAGCAACTTTTCAGAAATGTTAAAGGTAAAGGTACCCCTGCCCGTATGGGCCAGTCGTGTCCGACTCTGGGGTTGTGCGCCCATCTCGCTTAAGAGGCCGGGGGCCAGCGCTGTCCGAAGACACTTCCGGGTCACGTGGCAAGCGTGACAAGCTGCATCTAGTGAGCCAGTGCAGCACATGGAGACGACGTTTACCTTCCCGCTATAAAGCGGTCCCTATTTATCTACTTGCACCCGAGGGTGCTTTCGAACTGCTAGGTTGGCAGGTGCTGGGACCGAGCAACGGGAGCGCACCCCGCCGCGGGGATTCAAACCGCCGACCTGACGGTCGGCAAGTCGTAGGCGCTGAGGTTTTATCCACAGCGCCACCCGCGTCCCTTTTCAGAAATGTTACTCGTCTGTAAAACATGGATTTTGTTGTTTTGTTTTTTGTCTAACCATAAATATACATTAATAACTTTTAGTCATTATAAACACTCACAGAGAGTTCATGGTGCATAAGCAAGTGTTTTCCTAGCCTATCATCATTCTGATAGATTTCAGTCATATGGATCATTTGTCAAATATACTGACTCACAAAAGCATTCTAAGGGCTGATTCATATAGCCAAGAGGCAATATGGTAATTGTATTAAATCCAGATCATGTGGTGTCTGCTCTGGAGGGGAAACAAGTAGTGTGTGGTCGCACACTGTGTGGTACCTCCAGTTTTCACCAGATGATCAAAAAACCTTGCTTCTTGTCGATGTCATCTGGGGGGGAAAGGAGAGGGCCCTACATAGCATTTGGCTACAAATAAATGTGTTCCTGCACACAGCAACTTCTAACATTAAATTGGCTGCCATGTATTTACTTGTTCACGTAAAGTGACTCTTCATTATGAATCCCTAGGCAGAATTTGTACTAGCTAGTATGCCAGTAACACCATAGCCGATATTCTCAAGACCATGCTCAAAGTGGAATGGAATCCCATTCCAGTTCCTTTCAGGCAGACCTAAAATGCATCCCAGCTATTTTGAATGGATGTGATTTGAAATGAAACTATTCTACTTACCACCACCACCAAGCATTGCCCAACACCATTTTTAATCATGAAAATGTCACAGCTAACTTGCGTTTTCTTTTTGGTGGCGTTTGGGATGTTGAAAATGCTCTTCTAAAAATGCTGGCATGTTTGCAGTTTTTCAGATCCTGGAAACTGGTTAAAAAGTGCATTGAACCAGGGTGTCCTCCCATTGGCAGTCTGGACTCTGGACATGCATCTGAGCAACATTAACATCTGGAAAACATATAACAAAAATCAGCATGGTCTGACCTCGTTGTGTAAAAATTGCACTTACTGTATTTTCAGGGAATGTAACATCAGTTCCAGTGGTGGCATCAGAGCAGGACATTCAGATAGATGCCCACCGGCCTTCTTAGCAGAATGAGCAATAATGTCCCCAAATGCAGACAAGTTAGTTTAAAACAAGTAACACACACACACCCCTCCATTTTCTAGAGTCTCATTGAAAATGCTACATTTGCTACTATCTACTGCAGACAGATCAGAGTCATCGATTTAGAATACAGAGAAACTCAACTATCTGATGTATTAGATATGTTTTATTTCATTACAACTGAAATGACTATAATTAAAGAGCCACAAGAAAGGTTAATTGGTACAAATCAGCGGTCATTTTTGTAAATGAAAAATCTAGGAAAACAAGGAATGGTTTCTGCGTGTCTTTCAGCCAATGCAAAAAGAAATCAATTTCCTGCTATAATAAATCAGGGGTTATTGCATATAATGCATACTCCTGGGTATTCTTCAGCTTTGTGTTCATCTGTCTCCACTGGCCATGTAGGACCAGACTTTGCCGTTCACATCCTGGCTGACAAACAAATAAGTAATATAATGTAACAACTAAGATGTCCCCTGTTTACTGCCTGCTGTGCTGATTGGGCTTTGGACTGGCTGTTTTACTGAGACATAGGAAGAACTGACTCATCTCAGTATCATTACTTCACATGCATAAAGGTTGGGTGGGCAGTATGCCTGATGCAAGAGGAAAGGGATAAGCAATGAACAGGCTAAAAATAATTCTTCGCAGCCCAATACATAATTCACTTGAGTGTAAGTACTAGGACTTAACCCAATTTATTTCTTACTGAATTCCATAAACCCTGCAGCCCGATCCTATGAGCTGGTACCCTTAGAAGGCAGCATATAAGATCCAGCTTAAATAATATTTATTCTTCACTGCCTACTCCTTTAGTTCACTGGAATCAAGGGTTGCAGAACTGTGTAATTGCTAGTGAAGGAGGGAACTCCAGAGAATGGTTAGGAAAACCAAGGTCCCACCTTTGTCACTGAAGGCCCAGGTGGCCTCAATGCCTAAAAGCGCCTCTTACCAGCTGTGACTCGTACAACAGCTTCAACTGTTCCTAGACAGGGAGAGCTTGACCGCAGTAGCTTAGGCACCGGTGACTTTAAGGCTGGATTACTGCAATGTGTGGGGCGTCCTTTCTGTGTTACTTAGAAACTGCAGTTAGGGCAGAATCTTGCAGCAGGGTTGCTGACAGGAGTGAAACCCTGTCAGCAAATAACACCTCTGTTCAGAGATCTGCACTGCTTTGTGTTTTGTTGCTGGACTGAGTTCAGGGTGTTACATTTGGTATATAAAGCCCTTAATGACTTGGGACCAGTTTCCTTGCAGGATCACGTTACCACATATGTCCCCATTTGGCCACCTTGATTTTTGGAACCAACACAAATACCACATAATACTCATTTCACAGTTCTAAGCTACTGATCTACACTTTGGAACTCCCTGCCTAGTGACTACAGGCAAGCGTCCTTACTATGCTCTCTTCAGCGGCTGCACCAAGTTTTTTTTTTTGTTGAGGCAAGCCTATACAGACATGTAGCCATTGATGCGTTTTAATCTCTCTTACTGTTGAATTTAAATATTTTAAATTGTTTTTAACTTTTTATTGATGATTTTAATATTTCTATGAGGTTTTACCACAGTCAAGTGGGATATAGCTTTTGTTCAAAAAAGACAAATAAATATTTGCATTATGGTATTTTGTTTTTGTCAGGCATTTCAGGACTTTCTGTCATTCTGCTTCATGCATTCCATAGAGTTAACCTAACCTAATATTTATTTATTTCTATGGATGAAACAATACCCTGCCTTTCTTTTCTTTTCTTTTTTGATGTATCAGGGCAGATTGCAGAATGTTCAAATTAAAAAAATTAAAATAGTAGCCTAAAATACAACGGTGTGCAACAAGAATAAACATGCAGAATCAAATCAATTTAGAGTCAACTAGAAAAGTGTTGTTGTTTAAAAGTCTGGGGAAACTGGATGACAGAGAGGGGAGTTGGACAGAAAGCAACTGAGGCAGCAGATGTGCTTCTCTGGGGAGAGCATTCCGCATGTGGGTCTCCGCCACAGGCTCCCCTAGCATTTGCCACCTGTCATACCACATCTGGCAGGAGCACCTGGGGAAAAGCCTCCAAAAAATGGCCTTAGTGTACAGGCAGACTGATGTGTGTCAATAACAGTGTGCACCATCTGATGCAGGTAACAACAGGAGATCAAAGCGGCTACTTCAAAGATGAGAAAAAATCATTACGTGTTGCTAGCAGACTGCCCCAATCTCAAATGACTCATTTTTCTTTTTGTGTAAGTCTGATGCTTAATTCATAACACAGACACACACACACACACACACACACACACACACACACTTGTTAAATCTGGCCTGTGCTCCCAGAAGACCATGTGAATTTTTCCTCTAAATCTTCCTAAATGTTCCCATGCATTCAGACATACTGAACCATGCCTCGAAAATGAGAGGAAGGGTCGTGGTCTTTGGTTTCTGCTCTGCCCCAAGGATATTTACAATTATTATGAGATCAGTCGCTCACCTTGCGCAACCTCTGGGAGTAAAACTGTTTATCTATTTATACAATTTCTTGATTGCAGCTGAGTCAAAGGGGTCACTAAATTGAGACACAGTAAACACACACAAGAAAAACCTCACACCGCCTTTTCTCTTGGTTGAGACTTTCTGGATTCACTATATAACACAGCAGAGAACATAGAGGTAATATTGACCATGGTCCCTGGCATTTAGCTAACTTCCTTAAAAACCAGCAAAATCTCAACCCGCTGAGGGTGAGTGTCATCAGCTGATATTTGGCTCCTCCTTCTCTTCCTCAAATATCGTATGTTAGCAGCCATTTCACCCAACTGCAACAGAAGGATGCCTGGTTTGCATCTCACACCAGGCCAAACCATGGCTCCAGGAGAGGAGATAGCCAAGCTTTTGCTCCTCCTCAGTAATTTTGCTGCTGTGCCAGGCTTGGCAAAACCATAGTTTGGCTTCACATGTCGTTTGAACTCAGGGTCATGCTTTAGCTCTCCTGGACAAACCATGAAGTATAAACCATAGGACCAACCTTGGTTACCACATCATGGTTAGTCTGAGCTCAAACAATGGTTCAGCTTTGCATGGTACAGCAGCAAAATTTTGGGGGAGGTGCAAAGCTGCTGTAACCTCCAAGAGCTTTCATGCTTGTATATTTGTTCAAATTCACCAAGGGCACAATGAACTTCATATGCATATGAATAATAATTATTGGGTTGTATCCCACTAACTCACATTCAGAGCAGAACGATTGAAATAAATGAATTTTAGTTAGTTTGGCGGTTGATTTCAGTGGCTCTACTCTGAGTATGGCTTAGTGGGATACAAAGCATATTTTTAAAAAACTGTTTGATTATTCCTGCATTGCAGGGGGTTGGACTAGATGACCATTGGGGTCCTTTCCAATTCTACAATTCTATGACTCTTAAAAAAAAAAAATCCAAGTCCTCATTTTCTAAAATGGCATTGCATTTGCAGCTTTCAGTTTAAAACATTCAAGGATGCTTTTGCCATCCTGCAACTCTAGCGCTACGCAAATCAATAACATTACATCGCAAGACCAAATCACAAGATGCTCTCTCACCTGCCTTGAAGAGGAGAATGAAAATGAATCATTGCAGATGTATTCTTCCATCTCTATAACATTGCTACAAGAGAGCCTTCCAGCCTACTTACAGCCGGGGAATTGTCGTACCGGTGGAAGCGAGAGCAAAATATGCAAGAGATCAGATGTTGCAAGGTCAAGCTCCAGTGTGGGAGTTGGACTTCCTCTTCCCAGTCCTGAGAGACACTGAGCATTGCTAAGGTATCTGGTGAATCTCTAGGGATACAGTTCAGGCCTTGTCACTACAAATCACCCTCTGCCAAGCAATTTGTGCAAGCAGCATAGAACAGCTGTTAAACAAAGGAGTCCCGGGCTATCCCTCCGGCTGAAGGCACGGCAGTTGCTACTGGGAAGAAGATCCTGGGAGATGAAAGCAAAGCAGGCATGCCAAAGTTGAGAGGGTAGGCAGACGCTCTTTCAACTTCCCATTCAGTTATGCATTAAAGAAGTGTCAAGATCAAGAAGGCACGTTTGTGAGCAAGGGCATGGATCCAAGCGTATTCCCATTCTGTTTATTACCAAGTAGGTCTATAAAGCTTCTTCGTTGTGCCCTTGGCTGGAAATCACACGTTTATATGAAATTGTATTTTCTTTTAAAACTTGCAAGCCACTTTCATTTGGATCTAGGGAGCACGTCAGGAGAAAATTGCTCCCAGGGTTAGAACTGCTCGGGAACAGATGTGGGTCTGCTGGGAAACTGAAGGGTCTCCCTCTCCCATACGGCTAGAATTCGGGACCATCCAATGAAGCTGGGTGCTGGAAAATCCTGGACAGACAAAACAAAATACTTCTTCAAATGGCACACAGTTAAGCTATGAAACTCACTGTGTGGCGTCCACCAACTTGGATGCCTTTAAAAGACGATTAGGCGAATTTGTGGAGGAGACCGTTATCAATGACTACTAGGCATGACGACCATAGGAGCCAACTCCCAGGGGCCGAGGTCACTATGCCTCCCCCAATAAAATATTTGAGGGTGCTGCCCCCTCCCCAAGTTTATGGGCATTGCCATTCGAATGGTGAGTGAGTGTTGTGTCTTGTGATCCATTATGCAGGGTGGAGCTCACCTACCCAACCCCCCAATATTTTATTAAAGTTGACGCCCCTGATTATGGCTATGTTCTGTCTCCACTGTCAGAGGCATTATGTCTCTGAATACTGGGAATCGCAGGAGGGCAGAGTGGTGTTGTGCTTAGTTTCTGCTTACAGGCTTCCCAGAGGCATTGGGTTGGCCGCTGTGACATAAGCGTGCTAGATTAGATGGGCATTTGGCCTGATCCAGCCCGACTCTTCTTATGCCCTTATGAAAGTGCATTGGGTGTGAAAAATTGCCATTCCAACCAACACAACTGAAGCAATTTCCCCTCTCCCTGGTGGGAGTCCTGTACACTAGGCATGAGGAAGTTTTTTTAGCCTGAGGGCTCCATTTCTTCATGGGCAGCCTTCCATGCCCACTGTCGGTGGGGCCAGAGGCAAAAAAAGTGGGTGGGGCAATGCCTGTGACCCTTACCTTTGTACAGTAAGCTGTGGAAAAGGCATAGGTTTCTACACACTCATCCCTAGAGACAGAGAAGCAATGTGAGCCACTGTAGTGTAGAGGTCAGAGTGTCAGACGTAGGTCTGGAGGACCAGGGTTCAAATCCACATGCAGTTATTGCTATTATTATTATTATTATTATTATTCACTGAATTTATATACTGTCCTATACTGTCCTGACAGTTCACATAAAAAGATCACAGTATATAAAATAAAAATAAAAGCAAAAACCCAATAATACCCCCCCCCCAAAAAAAGAGCCACATTTTAAAAGGTTATGGGATGTTGATCAGGTCAACCAAAGGCCTGGTTTAAAAAGGAACGTTTTTGCCTGGCGCCTAAATGAAGGCACCAGGCAAACTTCCCTGGGGAGAGCATTCCATAGACGGGGAGCCACTGCAGAAAAGGCTCGTTCTCGTTTTGCCACTCTCTGGACCTCTTGAGGAGGCGGCACACGAAGGAGGGCCTCAGATGACGATCTCACTGGGGATTAAATGAGACGAGGAAGAATTCATGTGAATTAGCTCATTGGAGAAAAGGTGAGATATAAATGCAATAAATAAATAAATGATAAAATAAATCCACTGCTTTGCCACTATGTACATCTAGTCTCTGGTCAACCTAGCTTGGTGTTGCTCACTTTGGTTCCCAGAATAAGCACTTTTAGCTTCATTATGACTAAAACCAGACAAATGTTTTCTCCTTATTATTTTTATTGAAATCTAATAAGCTTGGCAGTGTCAGACCTGAAAATAATTCTACATGGGGCGGTGGGGAGGGGGGCAGCTCTTTCAATAGACAGCAATGATAAGTGTTGGGGGTTTGGAAATTTTGTTCATTTCTGCTATATGTACTGCTGCATACAGTTTTATCCTAATCTAATTAGCTCTGTACCTTGGGGCATTGCAGCAGTTTGGGGAGAAAAGGTAGAAGGAAATGAAAGGGCAATAGAGCAATTTTCCTCCAAAGGGGAAAAAAGGTTAAGAGTGTCTGATACAGAAAAGAACAAACAAATTAATTTAAGCTGTCTACAACTTTAATGTCCTTATGTTAAAAGTAAATATCATCTGCTTTGATGAAAAAAATAAAAACCAGCAGATATAACGGCATAATCTATACATGTAAAATTGCCATGGCTGTATTTTCTATTTATGATTTCAACAGCGAAATCTACAAACCACTATAGCTACTATAAAAGCTGTTCTAAGTCCTTTCCCCACAGTGGGATTTTATGCAACAAATGTGCCTTTATTTCTAATTTATTTTGCACAGAATTTACCCAAGGTAGAATTTTTTATTGGGAATTATAGCATTTTCTGAGTGCTTGAAATATGCAGTCTTTTATACTTTATACTATACTTTTATACTCAATACAACCTTTTGAACAGGTGTGGGGAACCTCTGGCCATGCAGATATTGTTAGACTACAACTCCCATCACCCCTCATTGTTGGCTGCTGGCTGAGCCTGATGTGAGTTGGAATCCAACAATATCTGGACAGTTTTCCTACCCCTCTGCACAATCCATTTAGTGCTGTTGTGAAAGCTGTGTGGACGGTGATTGCACAAGTGCTATGGTCCTTTGTTTGGTTTTATTTATGGTGCTAGCAACCAGTGATGCATCAGAGACATCCTATATCCTATGAGCTAACACATTCTGTTAGTGTGGATCCTTGTGTACTCAAAACAATGCCATCTATGCGTACGAGGGAAGTATCAGCAAGCTCAGGGAAACCAGGTTTGCAGAAATACCAAAACTCTTTAGAAAAAAGTTGTGGGGAGGTGAGATCAAAAGCTTCCTTCTAAGCATGTTTCGTGGCCACAGAAAGCTGAGCATCTGTTGTGGGGGTGAGGGAATGGAATGGAATATCCTGGGAATGGGTGTGGCTGTCTGGAAAACTGAAAGGGAGAAGTTCACACCGCAACATTATTAGAGGCTGCCTTGTTTCACTATTAAAGTGGTAGGGGCCAGAAATCTTGCCCTGAACTTCATTGACCAAACCCATTCATTCAGTCGATGCTAAAACACAACATAAGAAAGATCTCTGGGACTCAACACTGCATTCACTTGAGCCATATTTCAGCAGCCACTCCAAATATCAAATATTGGGCATCAAATATACCAAACATTCACATCTCAATTCCAAAACACATTTATGCGGAGATATATCCAATTGATTTATCTGATTACTTTCAATTAGAATGGCTGCAGCTACAACCTAAAGACACATTATATTAGGGTGTTCACATGTTACATTCAGTGAGTATACACTACACTCATACAGTCATTCATATTTAACATTCAACAAGTGTACTGGCTGTTTACCTGTGCACATAACAGCTGAGCTGTGCAAATTAACAAGTGTACACTCTTTCACACAAACAATTTTTTTCTGCAAGCAGTTTCCCCTAATAAAATGCATTCTGAAACATGCTTTGCTGTATTTTTGTACTTTTTTTGCTGCAGAACTACATTACAAAATTCAGAGGCCTGCATATTTCAAAAGAGAGCTGTGTTTCGAATTGTGTACTGAACCAATTATATCCCCTTTCCCTTTCCCTACCCATGGATGTAAGCAAATATATCAACTTATAATGGCTGCTTTGTATATTGTGTGCACAGGGGTGTTCATGCTTAAGGAACTATGGCAGATAAGAGCAATAGAAAAAGAAGCAGGGGCACTGGCAAGGAGAAAGCAAAGAGGCAGACATTTGGGACTGATAAGAAAGGCTGTGTAGGATGCAGCCAATAGCTGGCCTATGAAATAATACAACCTAACAGAAATGGAAACCTAATTATTCTGGTCATTTCCCCCTCAGTACCCTGCTCCATTAATGCTATGGATTACAGTGTATACAGTGCTGCCATTCCATTTGTGCAAGCAGACTTCTGCTTGCACAAAGAAATTTCCCTCTTGTCTCCCCAGCAGCCCCCAACCCCACACACTGTGAAAAACTGCTCCAGAGGGATGGGGAATCCTCTGGATTTTGAAGTGGGGGACTCAGGGAAAGCGGGGGGAGTCCCATTACTCAAGTGAAAACACCTTTCACACAGCATTGGATACAACCCAATACTTACAACGTAGAAAACCAAGGTGGCCCAATACAGATCTGGCCAGGTACTGAGTTGGTGGCGTTTCACTTCCACAGATCCTAAGTCAATTGACAGCAGTTGGTGATTGTGGTTCATCTTTATTTAATTTATAAGTGGGAATATTTCCAAAAGGGATGTGTGATTTCAGCTGTTAGAAGTTCATGCATAGATACTGTCCATTAATCCACCGAAAGCACACTGGCTACAGTTACATTACAGTAGCTCAACCTCCCTCTGAAAAACACTGACCTGAATTTAAATATAGCTCAATAAAATATAGCACATAAAAGTTATATTACTTTTTTATTATTTAAGGGAGGGAAGGAAGGAAGGAAGGAAGGAAGGAAGGAAGGAAGGAAGGAAGGGTGCAGTCTCTTTATAAACCTTCTCAAATCTTTTTACGGAACCTGAAATTCTTGGTTTATGTGGGAAAATGAATAGATTTAATGAGTATATTCCCATTATATTATGACATCTGATTTCCCCCCTCTCTTTTTCTCCCCCACCCACCTTCTCTCTTTCTCTCCCATAAATACTTGTCAGGTTTATGATTTTCAACTCATTGGCTAGGAATTGTGTTGCACGAGCTCAGATTGTGGGTGCTCATACCAAGTTTAATTTCACTCACAAGTAGAGTTGACAAAAGATCACAGCCACTAAGCCCTGGAATTACCCTAGATATTGCCCTCTGTGCTCTGCAAATGAAATCCTACAGAAGACCCTTTGGAAAAAAAAGAACATGATGGTTAACACTCAGAAATCCATTTTGCACAGGGCAGCGTTTGTACACAGACAAGCACTGAATGACAGCCCAGGCTGCCAGTTCCTGGATGAGAAAAGTCAGATGCTTAGAATTTCTCTCTCTCTCTCTCTCTCTCTCTCTCTCTCTCTCTCTCTCTCTCCCTCTCCCCCTCTCTTTCTCTCTCTCTCTCTCCCTCTCTCTCTCTCTCTCTCTCTCTCTCTCTCACACACACACACACACACTGGCCTGACCCTCCCTTTCCTCTCCATCTCCCCCTCACCCTCCCCACCACCCCATGCCCTTGATTGACTACCAGGTCAGATAAGAAATTAAGACCAGTGAAATCAGACCCAGACTGCACCTGTCCCCAATGCAGCCAGAAGAGAACTGAAATAAAGCACTTATGAAACTGCTGTGATCATAACCTTCAAAACATTGAACTCTCCCCAGCTGTCTTGCTTTCCCAAACCCAGATTGGAAATTTCTACAATGGGGGCTGTGGCACTGTGAGGCCGGGCAGGCAATCTATTTCCAACAGAATGTTGTCATTTTGGGGGAAAGGTGAAGCATCTGGGCAAGCGGGAGGTCCCCGTTTTAGCAACAAAAGCTGCTGAAAATAAGCCATGACTTCACTGATTTGGCCCGCGGAACCTGACGCAGTGGCTTTCCAAGGTCAATCGGCGGTGTGGATCGCTTTTTGGTAGCAAAACAGCAGCAAACGCATAAAAGGGATGGAAGCTTGCAAATGTGACTCAGGCTTCCTTTTCTTTATGCTGGAGACGTATACCGTCTGCTAAGTCCTTGTTTTTCGTAACAGGGCTTAAAGGGAGTCAGGGCTCAGCTCCAAAACGTGTGCGCTAAGCCCTGTTAAGCCCTAGAATGGGTTTTAAGGGGAGCAGCTCGAGGCATCACAATGACAAGGGCATTTCTGAGGAAGCACAGAGTGTATGTTCAGTGCTACTGGCCTGCAATTCATCCCCACATATCTGAGACAGGAAGCAGGACTTCCAGGTCATAGAGCAGAGCTGTGAGTCAGATTTAAAATCTGGTCCGTGTGTGTGCATATGTTGAATGTTCAATGCCTCTCCATGTCAGACAGGCGTCATAGGATTCCATTTGGGTTCTGCAGGCACAAGGACATGCACTGAGCTGCTGCTAGAATTCTTCTTCACTCCGTTAACTGTGGAAATGTGGAAATGTGAGGAGATGTCATGGAAGCCACTCAATCCTGTTTTATGTAACTTTTACCACTTTGTGGCTTTTTGCATGTGTGCATGTGATATCCATTTTCATTATTTTACTTTCCTGGGAAATACGATTTAAGGACACAATAAAAAAAATACAACAAATACACAAACCCCCAATGCATGTACATAGTTGTGCTGGAGTGCTGGTATTTCCATGTAAAAATGCTCCATTTTCAGAAGTTCCTACTTCTTTATAAATGCATACATACCAAATTTCAGTTCTATGGGTGATCTTGGAGTAACAAGGGTTTGCTATAGGCATCTGGTTGGCCACTGTGAGAACAGGACGCTGGACTAGATGGGGAATATATATCTTACCTCCCATTTGTAGCAAAGGTTTCCTAGCAATCGAAATGCCTAGGACAACATGTGTGGCAATTTTTAGCATTTTAGTTAGTACAGTGGTACCTCAGGTTACATACGCTTCAGGTTACAGACTCCGCTAACCCAGATTAGAACCTCGGGTTAAGAACTTTGCTTCAGGATGAGAACAGAAATTGTGCTCCGGCGGCGCGGCGGCAGCAGGAGGCCCCATTAGCTAAAGTGGTACCTCAGGTTAAGAACAGTTTCAGGTTAAGAACAGACCTCCGGAATGAATTAAGTACTTAACCCAAGGTACCACTGTAAGGGAGTAGCTTAAAATTCACTCTGCGTGGCAGGGTATGTATAAGATGTCAAGTTTTCAGATTTTTCTATTGATTGTGTTCCCTTAGACTACATTCAGGGTAAGTTAACCAGTCAGGACTAAGTGTGTGTGTGTGATTGTGTGCATGAGTCTTTTTTTATTAGTGTTATTGTTACATGATTTGAACTTCTTAATCATTCCATGTACTTCATACCGAACAGGAGCTGTAGTTTATTAAAGATGTGCTGCTGAAAGTTGTAAGTTAGATGCCAGGTCCCCTCAGAACACTACAATTCCCAAAGTTCCCTGGGAAGTAGGACAGATTGTTAAACCTCTTTGAGAAGAGTTGTACTGTGAGGGCAACAGGGTATCTATTGATAGGTCTCTCCATGACCCACCTCCCACTTTATAAGCCCTCTGCAAAGCTTACGGAAAGGGCTAGTTTAGAAGCCTGTCTTATGTGCACCTTTCCCCCATGTTGGGAGAGATTCGGTAAATGAGGGAAACTTGTGATGCTTTCACTTGTAAGAAATTGATATTTTTGTGTGGCAACACCTAAACTTTGGAACGCCCTGCCTACTGACACCGGTCAGTACAGTGGTACCTCGTGTTACAGACGCTTCAGGTTACAGACTCCGCTAACCCAGAAATAGTACCTTGGGTTAAAAACCTTTGCTTCAGGATGAGAACAGAAATCATGCTCCAGCGGCGCGGCGGCAGCAGGAGGCCCTATTAGCTAAAGTGGTACCTCAAGTTAAGAACAGTTTCAGGTTAAGAACGGAGCTCCAGAACAAATTAAGTTATTAACCAGAGATACCACTGTATCCGTTTTGTATTTGTTTTGGTGCCTGATTAAAAAGTTTTTGCATGGGCAACTTATTCCAGACATGTAGAATGTACACCTGTGTTTTTTCAGTTTTTAATTTACTGTTGATTTCAATGAATTTTTGAATGCTTTAAAATACCTGTTTTTAACTGTGTATTATTGGTAATTTTAATCTTTTCCCTTTTTTTGTAAACTGCTTAGAGGCTTTATTGCAATCCAAAAGTATATAATTTTTGTTAAATAAAATATTGGCAAGCCCCATAGGGCAGCCCTTGAAGACAAATGACAGCACTTTTCATATCAGAGGTGTGCTATAGAGGTATACATGACAATAAATCATATTATTTTGCTATACTGTAAACATCTGTAGGTGATACCTGCTACACCAAGCAAGTCCTTTGTCTCTCTGCATAGCTGCCTCTGTGCCTGTAGAATTTGCAGTGATGCACTAAATTGGTATCTGGGTGCTCAGGTGACCATTTCACGACATCTATTTTCAATCCAGGCTGGCAGAAATGGATGGAAAATAAGCCCATCAAATGAAAAATAAGCCCCCAAAATGGTTGTGTGAATTGACCCAATGTCTAGTCCAAATGTTCTCCATGCAAGCTGGCAGCAGAAGCTGGTGGTAATTCAAAAATGTTACTCGCTGGTTTAAATGCTCTTTAGACATCATGACACTTCATAAAATGGTCCAGAGCTGAGGGAAAATGTGATAAAGTGACAAGAAACAGACATCAGTTGAGATTATTTTTTTTTATCAAGGAAGATTAAATGTAGAAATAGTACAACAGCCGGAGTGCAACAAAGAATACCGGACACCCACACAAACCCCTTCTCTGGGTTGCCAAGTTTGCTATCACATAGTGAATGAAGAGAAATGGGTTGTATTTCAAACACATACCATTACTCTGAGCAACAGTAACATTTTATTGCCCCAGTCATATTTTTTGACTGATGCAATAAACTTCACAAAATATAAAGAAAAAAACACACATACACACACAGAATTTATCATCTTTTCTTTCTGTTTCAAATTCAAAACAGATTCCATGGTAACATGACAGTAAACTTATGGAGACATTTAAATTACGTGACAGATAGTTCTGTACAGAGGATAAAAAAGGGAAAGAAACCAGTGACTTAAGCCTATGTATTTCCAGATCAGTCCCTCATTAGAGGGGAAGCAAAATTCCTACAAATATGGATCCATACTCTGCAGTTCTTTGCAATGCTTTTCCAATTGTTTAATGCGACAGACTTAATAAAAGTAGCAGTCATAGATAAATCACTTATTTTAAGGTTCCTCATACACATTTAGTGTGACTTTAGGCCAGTCACAGTCTCTCAGCCTAACCTACAGGGTTGTTATGGAGGAAGAGAACCATATATGCCACTTTGAGCTCCTTGGTGGGATATAGATAGATGATAGATAATCCTTCAACATTTTGGTAAAGTGGGTAAGACAGAAGGGGCAGAGAGAACTGGGACTAATATGAAGCAGGCTGTCCAGAGTTTCCAAGGGCTGAAATGAGGTTTGCAGGGTTTTTAGGCGGCACTGGGTCTGTGGTTACCTTTAAAATACATTTTAAAAGATTTAATTGCAAATGAATTAATGTACTGTATTCAGAAAGAGCAGTTAGTGCAGAATGCTGCAGCATGATTGCTGACAGGGGTGAGACCCTGTCACAGAATCGTAGAATTGTAGAGTTGGGAGGGACCACAAGGCTCATCTAATCCATCTCCTTGCAATGCAGCAATGTTTTGCCCAATGTGGGGCTTGAATCCACAACCCTGAGATTAACAGTCTCAAACTCAGGGCCATCTTAAGCATATCCGGCGCTGTGGTACAAAGATCCCTCCGCACCCCCCCCCCCCGCAACTCCAAAACAAGGGAAGGAGTGGTGGAAAATGTCCTCTGCCTCCCCTACCACCCAAATCCCCGGCATGGTGGCGTCGATCAAGCAGGAAAACCTGCGGGCGGACATGGTCTCCGTTGGGGCGCCCGAGAAGGCAGCCTGGGAAGGCTGTGCCTTTTGCCAGGAAGCAGGAGGAGGACAATGACCCCGACCCCGTCTTTAGCAGATTCAAAGGCTTGGGAGGGAAGCTGCATGCCCGCCAGCCATATAGTTGGCAGGGCGCTGCTGGTGGGCATGCAGGGAAAGGGGAGGCTGCCGGCGAAGCTGCACAGCTCCCCCACTCGCTAGGGCACCCCTGAGAGGCCAGCGCTGTGGCGCAACGAACCACTAAAACCAATGGGAAAGACAGCTCTGCTCAAGCTGTACAGACTGAGCTGTCAACATGTAACACCTTTGCTCCGAAATTTACATTGGCTGCCAAATAGTTACTGGGTCTAGTTCAATGTGTTTCTTTTAGTATATAAAGCCCTTAACAGCTTAGGACCAGTTTACTTGTGGGTTTGTATTACCCCATGACCATTTTGATCTGTGGAACTGGTGCTATTGTACTAGCAGCACCTACATCTTGGAACTTCTGGCTTAATGACATCAGGCAGATGCCTTGCAGGCCCAGCTGCAGTGAAGCCAAGAGCAGAAGGGGGCTGAATACAACACAGGTAGCAATGACATAAGACATATGACAGCATAATGGGATTAAACAGTGGCCAGCTCCTTCTCATCCTCCTGATGCCATTGAGCGGAATGAGGGTCAAAGCAGCCTTCCACCAATGGCACCACCAAGAGGAGGGGGAGGGGAAGGAGCCACCAGCTAATGGGCTGCATGGCTGCTGTGTTCAGCTCTGCCCTCGACTCCTCCCATTGTCCTGATGTCATGCACAAAACATCACGTGTGTGATGTTGGCCCCCCTCAATTGCTTTCACAATCTAGCGCCTCTGCCCTGCAACATTTCTCAGAAAATAGGGTGGACATACCATATTTACTGGAATATAATGAGCCATCGAACCTAATGTGCACCCTAATTTTCATGACATAATTTGGCAAAAAAGGTGCACATTACACTGGGGTGAATGTGGTAAATAATTGTATTGTGCAATAGGAAGGAAGGAAGGAAGGAAGGAAGGAAGGAAGGAAGGAAGGAAGGAAGGAAGGAAGGAAGGAAGATGCAGTCATATATTGATGTATCATGTGGTCTGGCTGTTATTCATGTATATTCCTACATATGCATGGGAGAAAATCGTGGAAATAACTCTCACACAGATGTGGCTGTTAGAAAGAGCCTCTGTGTTTTCTCTGAAATAGTTAACTTCTAGGCCACCTGGATAGCTGGAAGGTTTTGTCTTATTTAGATTATGCAGATACTGCTCCATACCTGTTTGGTATGAATTTGTGAATGTGGCCTCCCTGCTGAGTTCTACAAAGGCAAATCTGAGACTCTGGAGGAAGAAGCTGACAGGCAGTGCCAGCCCCTGCACTGGCTATAAGGCAGCAGGCTGGGTTTCACGAGGAAATGCCCTCTTTGCCCTAATAGACCATCCTTCACTGTAAATAGCGTTACACCCCTATTTTGTCTGGTGGGCATTTTCATCTTGTCTTTTGCTTCATGGGTTTTTGCAATGCTGTTTGCTAGGTTTATGAAACTTCTTGTTTGCTCAAACCATTCAGAAAACTAAGCATTTTCCATCAAAAGTCCTCTTGTTTTATTAACCTTTTGCTTTGGTGGTCCCCCCCCCCCCCAGTTTTCATGTCATTCATTCATTTGTAGGCTGTGTAATCCCCTTTCCTTTTGCTGCAGTACACACAACTAGGTCTATTCACCATAGCAAGGTTGTAGAAATTTACCTCTCTCATTGTATTTGGATAGGACATCAAACTACTGCTGCTGGTTCAGGGACTCCATGAAAATACTGTTACAGATAAAACCTGGTTTGCTTGTTTTTTAATTGCCTGGAAAGACTTTAAGTCGTTCATTCCCACCCAACCCCCTTCTCACATAATGTTCTAGCATAATACATGCTTTCTCTGAAATACGTACATTTGAAATGTGTAATTATCTGAATACGGAGTGACCAATTTGTCTTGAGATCCTGCTTTTAATGTTCTTGGCAAGGAGGCTTTTTGAAAGATCACATCACATCTGGGCAGCCAATTGTGAACCCGCAATCATCTGTTGGCAGAGGAAAATGCTCTGAACCAATTCAACAAATGCTAAGGGCTCCAGTGCATTCCACTGCAGAAGTAACAAATTCTTAGAGAAACTACTTACAATCTAGGCCACATTCACAGCTTACATTTAAATTGCTATGATACCACTGAGAGATTTTAGGAGACCCTTCTGACTGTCACAAAGCAACAATTCTCAACGTGGTTTCAGGATCAATCCCTTTCCCTGGGGCATTTTGAGAACTGTAACTCTACAGAGGATGTGGAGGTCTCCTAAAATCTCTCAGCACCCTTCACAAACTACAGCTCCCATAATTCTTTGAGGGAAGGCATGACTGCTTCATGTGCTTTCAATGTTTGTTGTGAATGTGGTCCTAGAGAGGCAGAGAGTGCATCTTTCCAAATGGCATCAGGACGCATCACCAGTATCAAGGATAAGGAGGGATGAACTTCTACACTTACACACTTAAGTGTTTCTCTCCTAAAGACCTCTACACACACACACACACACACACACACACACACACACACACACCAGGCAGCAGGTACAAAAGGGGTACGCTTTGCCTTTGTGGTTTAGAAAGTGAGAAAACCACTCCCCTCTAGCTAGTAGAAACTATGTCTGGCTACTAAGCCAAGGTAATATGTGTGGACTCCTGCTAATGCTTCTGGATTATAACAGCCCCATGCAGAAGCCATAGAAGGGCTTGGGAGCTATTTACTACAATCATGCGAAGAGGTCCCATGCCAGCGTTAGCAGTTGCCAGAGCCTGTGCTCAGCTGGCACAGAGAACCTCGGGTAACTGAGGCGATCCACATTTTGAGCAACTTTCCAAGGTTACGGCCCCTGCCATGGAGCTACCACCACCACATGGAAGCATTCTAGTGCCCATCTCATGGGAGTCATAATGTTGAATGAGGCCGAAGTATTGGACTTATGCAAGGAGTCAATTGTTTCATTAGAGTTTGGATTTGATATCCCGCCTTTCACTCCCTTTTAAGGAGTCTCAAAGCGGCTAACATTCTCCTTTCCCTTCCTCCCCCACAACAAACACTCTGTGAGGTGAGTGGGGCTGAGAGACTTCAAAGAAGTGTGACTGGCCCAAGGTCACCCAGCAGCTGCATGTGGAGGAGCGGAGACGCGAACCCGGTTCCCCAGATTACGAGACTACCGCTCTTAACCACTACACCACACTGGCTCTCATTAGCATGTCAAGCTGCCATCATGCAGCTCAAGATGTGCCTGTTTAAGGGGTAATTAGCTCACCTGTTACTTATGAGTAATCCCAGACTGAAATAATAATTCAAGTAGGCAGGGGTGGCCATCATCTGAATTTCCAGTGATTAAAACATCTGATTGCTAGGATAAATTCAAGACAGGTCTTTTCTCTCATCACCATGTAGTGATTTTTTTGCAGCTACCTCCTAAAACAATCTGTGAGGAACGGCCAAAGACTGGTGGACAAGTCCAAAAGCTAGCAAACCAAAGTACAAAGGGTTAAAGTGTTCAAAGGGCAAAAGCGGAAGGGGAAGTGACTCACAAGAAGCCAGTGGTCAGATTTGTGAAGACAGGTGAAGAAGCAGATGAGCTTCTCAGACTAGGCAGCCAAGGATGCAACAGCAAGTTCCCCATTGGATCCCCAGGTCACCTGATTCCTCTTGGCCAACTAGCACCCAGTGGTGCTGTGGAACAACAGGATTCAGACCAGCTATTTCCTCCACCTCCAAGTTGCCTCAGTGGTTCAGTGAGTACTGTACATAAGACCTGATGTTTGAACTTTGGCTGCCTGGTTGGAGCGTGATGGCATCTAATCAGAACTTAACCATTTGCTGGGTGTCAATTCCAAGCCAACGTAGGACTACGAAGATTTTTGAATGACTGACTGAGTGGTGGCCCAGGAGCCAAGCCTACGTTGGACATTTCCACAATGGTGATGCTGAACAACTGAGGAAGGGATACTATCTCATTGACAGAGGGCACGTTTTGCCTGCAGAATGTCCCAAGCTCTATCCATGGCATCTCTAGTGAGAGGAGAGACTTTTGTCAAAAACTCTACACTGTAGAGTCAGAGCAGACAACACTGTGAAATGCACCAATGGTTTGACTAAGTACAAGACAGCTTTATACATCCATATGATTATAAAATGTCTGTGAATCTACTCTTAGCAACAATGTACAAGCCTTCAAAATCAGCCCAACCCTTTGCACAGTAGTCCCAGAAATCAAACTTCTGGGAACTGAGAACACAGGGATCTAAAATGTCCCTCCTGGGTCAGGCGAATAGCCCATTCAGTCTTCCAATGGCTGACCAGATGCCTGTGGGCAGCCTGCAGGCTGGACATCAGTGCACCAACACTCTGCTGTCCTGCAGTTCTAAGCAACTGGTATTCAGAGTCTTACTAATAATAATAATTAATAATAATTCATTATTTCTACCCCACCCATCTGGCTGGGTTTCCCCAGCCACTTTGGGCTGCTTTCAACAGAACATTAAAAACAGAATAAAACTTCAAACATTAAAAACTTCCCTAAACAGGCCTACCTTCAGATGTCTTCTAAAAGTCAGATAGTTGTTTATTTACTTGACATCTGACGGGAGGGTGTTCCACAGGGCGGGTGCTACTACCAAGAAGGCCCTCTGCCTAGTTCCCTGTAACCTCACTTCTCACAGTGAGGGAACCGCCAGAAGGCCCTCAGCGCTGGACCTCAGTGTCCAGGCTGAAGGATGGGGGTGGAGATGCTCCTTCAGGTATACTAGGCCAAGGCCATTTAGGGCTTTAAAGGACAGCTCCAATACTTTGAATTGTGCTCAGAAACGTACTGGAAGCCAATGTAGGTCTTTCACGACCGGCGTTATATGGAGCCACTCCCAGTCACCAGTCTAGCTGCCACATTCTGGATTAGTTGCCTCTGACAGTATAAGTAGAGCATAGCTTGTAGCCCTTGATAGCCTTGTCTTTTTTTCTAATCCTCTTTTAAAGCCATCCAAGTTAGTGGCTCCTGTGATAGTTCAGTGCTGTGTGAGAAGTAAATTGAGCTAAATGGAGTTTAGCAGGCCTTGAACATATCTGCTTTTATAGTCAACATACTCCAGAAACTGGAACCATTTTTTCCAGAAATCATTTGACTATAAATGCAGACTATAACAAAAGCGGCCAGTCTCCTTTCATACCCATCATCTCAGCAGCCTCCCATTTATACCAAACTTCTCAGAAGCTTTGTTCATTGGCTCCAATACCATTCTGAGACTCAGCTCAAGCTTTGTTTTTCCCTGTTGCTCAAAGGTCAGAATGTGTGTCCTGTTTTCATCTCTGTATAAAATGCAGCACAGATAACCTGTACAATAGGCAAAAATGTGGCCACGAGTCTCCACTCTCACTGGACTTGGGAACCTTTCAAAGGGTAGCCTTTAGGGATTTACTGTTCAATCAATCACATTTTTATGACACCTACCAACTGGCAATACAAACAAACACACACTGTCTGCTCACCAGAGTAAAATTAGAAATAAATTAGACCTGTTGTTAGTTAAAACTATTCCAACATATAGGCATTGGGAGGGAGGCATTCAAACATATCCTAATAGTTTTATGCCAAATTCTAATTTCAAGGCAGCGTGTGATCAGCAAAAGCTACAATCACATGCCCATTAACATGGTTCAAATCCTGTTGAACTCATCAGTACTTACTTCTGTGTATACTGTATAGACAAATGATTGAGCTGCGCAGTACAAAAACAGGATACTATTAAAGCTGAAGAACAGGGCTGGGAAACCTGTGGCTTTCCAAGTGTTGTGGATTACATTTCCCATCATCCTTGACCATTGACAATGCTGGATGAGGCTGATGGGAGTTGTAGTCCAAAAATTTGGAAAGCACTTTTTTTTATAGAAGATGACTCCAACCAATTGGATCTCTGCTGCAGTGTAAGTATTTGAAGATTTCCAATGAGATACTGTGCCTCATATTGCAACTCTTCACCTTATGTCTTAATGTGATATATAAAGATTCATCTCCTTGGAAATTAATCATGCAAGATTTTAAGTTAGGGAAACGTTCCACAAAGTAGGTAACATATGGAAACGAATAATTCTGTTCAGCTGGTGCCTGTGTCATAGATCAGGCTGGCAGTCCTTTTCCAGCCTGAGGGCCACTTGTCCTCCAGGCAACTTTCTACAAGCTGCATGTTGCTGCTGGTTACGGCCAGGGACACAAATGGAAAGGGCCAGAGGAAAATACGAGCAGAGCAACAGATTATATTCCATGCACACAAAATCCAGAGGTTTGTACATACATACACACCTGCACACAGCTCAAAGACATACAGTCATACCTCATGTTACGTCCACTTCATGTTATGTTCTTTCATCCCGCGGCAACCCGGAAGTACCAGAAAGGGTTACTTCTGGGTTTCACCACTCGTGCATGCTCAGAAGCGTGAAATGATGTCACACGCATGCGCAGAAGTGGTGAATCACAACCCGCGCATGCGCAGACGCGCCACTGCAGGTTGCGCTCTTTTCATGTTGTGAATGGGCCTCCAGAACAGATCCCGTTCGCAACCAGAGGTACCACTGTATTCCAGTCAGGCAATAGCTCTTGAGGAGAATGCAGAACAGGGCCAGTGAGGGATGTGAACTGAGGAGAGGAGGTGGTGTCAGTAGAGTTCTTGAAGGACCATATTCAACTCCTACGCAGAAAGTTCACCACCCCTGCTGGACACTCTATGGGTCAATTCAAATAAACTCTGCTATTGTGGCCAAATGTCATACAGAGTCAGGGAAATAGCCTAATCTCAAACAAGGGGAAGTGTAAGCTGTCAAGTTTGGTGAGAGATTCTGGCACCAGGGAGCAAAGTTCATATGCTTTAAGCTGGCTCTTTCCTTTTAGAAAAAAATAATAATTAAGGCATTTCATAATACAATGCAATAAACAAAACAAACTAACCTAAGCAAAAACAGAAAAATAATAAGAAAGAAGAGTGTCGTCGCTCACAGGTAGCTCTTAACCCCTTGTCTCACATAGAAAGAAGTGGATCTTCCCAATGGTCACCCAGGAACGTCCCTTTCTTCTGCCAGCCTCCTACTCTGGAAGATCTTCCCTTTCCTGCCTCTCACACAGCTGGCTCTTTCCAGATCATTCTTATCCACATTAAAATCATTATCATTTTACCATTCTTATGAAACCTTTTCTCTGCATCGTTAATTCCTCTGTTTGATTTCACAAGAAATCAAAACACAAAATGCAGCTGTACAGAATCCAGTGCGTGTGGATTTGGCCATGAAGCCCACAAAAGATATGAGTCTTTAAAGTTTCACGTGCCACTTGTTTTTGCAACAACAGGCTGACAATTATTCTTTTGGAATTCAGTTTCAGTTCCTCCTTTCCAAAAGTTGTATTTATCAATTCAACAGTATGATAATTTTGTCACAATCAACGGGTCCTCAAGATTAGTGGCACTCAACCTTTAATAGCTGGAGAGCCACTTCACAGTCAATTGCCATCAGAAAAAGCCACAGAAATAATGGATTGATGTCCTGACATTTGTTCTGTAATGTTTGCATCAGGGCACATTAATGCACAATGTTGTATTGACACAATTCAGGGTCAACATGTACTGATGCAAGAGACTTTAATAGCATCTCCCCCTCTTTCCCCCTTGCCTTGGTTGTAAGATGTTTCCCCTTCCCTTCCTGTAAGAATTTTTCTGGTATTATCCTGTGCACCAGCCAGGGTGGTGGGGGGCAGTGGAATCTTGAAGAATCTTGGGGCACCTTACAGGCTAACAAATTTATTGTGGTATGAGCTTCTGTGAACAACCGCCCACTTCATCAGATGCATGAAGTGTAATCCTAAATTGGCAGGCATACATACATAATGTCAGGGGGAAGTGTAGAGGAGAGAGATCAGGAAGTGAATAAACAAGGAAAGGATAGACCATGGCAATGACTAAAAGCAAAATACTGACAGCAGCTAATTAACAAGGCAGCCCAGCACTGGTAATAACACAAACATCCTGGCATTGGTGAGCTAATGTCCATGCAAGCCACAAGTGCAGAACTGAATTGCCTGCTAACCTGTAACTCAGCAGTTTCTCATTGGAATTTCATCTGAAGCTCCTCTGTTCAAGTACAGCCACCCTTACCATGAGTACGTATAGAGAGTTCTGGAAGGTTGAAATGTCCCCCACTGGTTTTCTATTATTGTCAGTTCTGATGTCAGATTTGGGTCCCTTCTGCATAAAGACAGAAAGGCATTGCTGGAAGGTGGAGGGCATTCCATACTGGAAGATACACAATTGTTTTTTTTAAAAAAAGGCCTACCCACAGTGCATGGGATGGGGACATATTTAGTTCTACATGCATCACTTACATTTTTTCAGTCATCTTTACAAGAACTCTGCAAAGTTGTCACAAACCTCTGGCTGAAATAATAATCCACTGCTTGGTGACTTTAGCTGCAGCCAGATCTGAACCAAGGAGCCCCCAATCTCATGGTCTTATTCATGACTATGTGAACCAAGGTATTTGCAGACCTTAAACCATTCCTACAGAAATAAACCTATGTGCAAAAGGGAGTTGGGGTGGGGAGAAACACATAAAATAATAGACATCTCCATGTTATATCTTCTTCCACTTCTTTTATACTAGCCAGATTCTACCTGAAACTGTTTGTTTGGTTTTTAGAGCTCTTCAAGCTTTTGAAGAGAAAGAAATTCCACATCCCACACTTCCTTCTTCACCCATCACCTCCCGTTTATTCCCTCCAAACAAAAGGTCATGCTTCCCCCTCCCCACTGATTTGCATTCTTTGAATCTCATTGGCTTGCAGCATACATTTCTGACAAATGTGCGCAGTTTCGGAATGACAGGTGTGCACAACTGTGCATAATACCCTCCAAAAATGTTGGACAAGAGTGTTCTGTGGTTTATGGAGGCATTGAGTAACTTGGCCTCACTCTTGTCATTCCCCAAAGTGTTGCTTGTAGAGATACTTCTGAAATTCTCCCCATCTGAATTACCCTCTGGATTTAGGAGCCTGAATTGACTGGTCTTTAATTTATGTTTCCTTTCCTGAAGTGGCACTGATTAAATTACTGAATGCGTCTTGAAGCAGTGGTTGGGCAACCCTCCATTGAAGATGCTCCAGCTCTGGGTTTCCAGGAAGTAAGTGAGGTGGCCTAACTGTCTCCTCTAAGTCTGTGTTTTCATGCCATGTCCCCCTTTTTGCCATCTGCAAACAGTGCAATGCTGATAGGGAATATTGCGAACTGCGCCCCAATTGTTATTCCTTGATATTACAGACTGCCTTATCATGGCTGTGTACACACCATATGTTTAAAATACATGATACCCTTCAAAGAATCCTGGGAACTGCAGATTGTTTAGGGTGCTGGAAATTATAGTGATGTGAGGGGGTAAACTACAGTTTCCAAGATTCTTTAGGGGAAGTCCTGTGGGTTAAATGTACGATGTGTACACAGCCTAAGAACCATAAGTAACCTCATCTGAAGCCCACATTTCCTGCCTCAGTTTCTTTCCATGTAAGCAATTTCCACCCAGCTGCCAGACAGAATTAACAATACTTACAATGACATTTATGAAGTGCCTTGCATATTTAAAGGGTGGGTCTGACCTTTATTTATTTGTCGTACATAATACGCATTTGTGCATACAATGGGTCATATTTTCCTGGGGAAGCAGGGGACAGTGTTGTTTCAGAAGCTGACATCAACACTTCTCCACAGATCAGTTATTATGGGGTGCTATAAAAAGCAGTTGCCACTGGCACCCTTTTTGCCTGTCAGCTTTATATCATATTTTAATATCTGTCAGTAGGAAAGGGAAAGGGCTGTCAGAATCCCATCAAGGATTTGTGTCTCAGCATGAACTGTTGAGCTTATGTCAGCTCCAGAAATTATAAGGGACTAGGTAGAGACCGGAGGTTGGAAACTTGATGTACATGGCACCCGTGAGTTCTTTGGAAGGCTTGCAGACATCCCAGGGAAATTGATCTCTGCTACTGAAAGTCAAAAAGGCAAAGAATATAGTTCAGACCAACAGAAACAGTATCCTAGCAAGAGTGATGAGGTGGGCGATCAAGGCGTCTGTCTCAATAAACGAATTGACTTTAATTCTCCAAATCAGGGGCAACATATAAGCCTTCGAATATTGCTGAACTCCAGTCCCATCAGCCCCAGCCAACGTAATCAAGGTCACAGATGACAGGGAGTTGTAATCTAGTAACATCTGGAGGGTGACATCCTCCCCACCTCTTCCCTATTCGGAGCATATAAAATTGCACCAAACTGACTGGATCTGACCAACAGTCTGTCTAGTTCAGTGCTGTCTGTTCTCGCTGGTCATGGTTCTCCAGGTTCCTTCCCCATCATGACACTAAAATTCCATTTTTATATAACAGACCCACAACCCCAGCCAAAATGTCTGGAGGTTCACCTGGGACATTATGCATGCAAAATATGGCCTCCATCACTGAGCTATGGACCCCTTTTCTCCATAGCTGGTGGATCTAGTTATGTAAGGACATAATGGAGTGTCCTGGGCTGTGAAAAGCAATCGGATCTGGCTATTGTCAGAGACAGGATACTGGGCAAATGGTTACGGCTGTTCTTGTGTTCTTAGACTGCTTCCTTCTGTCTGGTGCTATCTTATTATAGCTACATTCTGTGGATGTTTTCCCGCGTCTGAGCATTCAGCAAACCCTTCATATTCTCAAGTTATAGGTATAGGTATCAAAAAAGAATGCCATAAATGTAACCTCTGACTTCTAACTCATGTTTGCAAATAGCTTCTAGCATTTCACGGAACAGGATGGGAGATGCACAAACTAACATGATAGTAATTCAACAATATAGCCTTCCAGTCTTGCCTCCTGTGCTAAAATGGTGACATATGGATGAAGCTACTGTAACAATTTAAAATACTTGTTAAGTGTGGTGTCAAATATGTGGTAACTTTGCCTTCTTATATACAAGCAGTGCTATTTTTCCAGGGGGTAGTCAAGGGTACGCAGTACCAGCACCTCATTTTTTGGGTTAAAAAGTGTGACACTTACTGTAACAACTTCATGGTGAGTACTGGCACCTATTTTTCTACAAAAAAGAGCACTGTATACTACTTACCATGTGCTCTGTCCACCAATTCAATATTTAAATGCTTTGAATGATGTATGCAGGGAACAACTCTTTGTTATTATTACTGCTACACCTACTAGTAATAATAACACTAGTCAAGAAGCAATACTGAAGCTTTTTTGCAAATACAGGCAAGGGCACTACTACAAACAATAAAGAAATTGTACCTTTCATTCTGCATTATCTCCAGGAAACAAATCATATATATTTCTTCAGTGAAAGTTTTATCACTTTATCAGTGAAAGCTTGGGTGGAGGTATTCATACAGATTCACTGAGTACTATATTCTTAAAAGTAAATGCAAGACTAATTAAGATGCAGACAGAGCCTGAAAATGGAAGCTGATTTTATGAAGCACATTAAACCAGTTTGCTTTGCTGTGGTGCCTTATGCTCATACACTGCTTTTATTAAAGGCTGAGTAATGTGAACTTAACCATATCATTTTACTGTAAAGCTGAGAAAACTCTGGATTCCTTCTCTATCAGCAAATAAAGATAAGAGCAGCATGCTGAAAATGCCAATTTTACTACATGTTTTGAGAGGTGGTAATACACTTTCCACAGCAAACTCTCTTCTCAATATCTTAAGAATCAATAACAGTGTAAAATTATTCCCCTAGAAAGTTCTGAAATTGAAAATGTAGAGCAAACCACTTACAGGAAATCGTGAAGCAATTCTATTGTTTTAAAATAACTTATCTACATTTGGCTGCGCATCATCAAGGCAATAAGGGAGTTCTTACATGTCTGAAATCTCCCTGTTGTATCCTTTTGCAACATTGCCTGATGCAACCATTTCTGCAAGCAAGTTCCCCTGAAAGAGCATATTTTTAAATGCTATTTTCCAAAATACAAGACTTCACTCATCTTCAGTCCTATGCACTAGATGTAAAGCAAGTCAGTGTGAGTTGAGTTGGCCTACAATTACACCAGAGCCAAACTCCATTCAGTAGCAGCCGTGGCAGACCTTGAGGTTTCAAATTTCAGCAGTGCCCTGTGCAGCGCCCAAATTTGCCATTCCCACCCTCTTGCCTTCAAGTCTACTTCAGAGTTCCCACACCCCCGAGGGTCCGTGCCCAGTGTGACCGAACCGGTCGTGCTTCCCTCCCCTAAATCTGCCTTTGGCAGTGGTCTGCTCTGCTTAAGCATGGCAGAGGGAAACCAAGCCTATAAAATAGTGTTCTGAGCTTAGTTGCCAGGCCACATGACCAAGCTGAATGAATTTAAGAAGCAGCTATGTCCTTTCTGGCCCCATCTCCACCATGCCCCTGGAACACTTCTCAGCTCAACCAGCTGAGCAGGGCTAAGCAAGTTATGCTGGCGTATCTTCAGCTGAGCCAGAGTTACAGACCTAATACTGGCTGAGAGGAATGTGTGTTGCATCCGAAGCTGCTCTTCCCAGCAGGTTCCCCCTATGTTAATATTGCAGAAATGCAAGAAAATGGGTGTGGACAAAGTTTCAGTTTCTCCGCTTCTCATTTTTCTGATCTTAATTTCAGTTTGTCCCATTTCTGCATCATGGTGATTTTATTAAAAGTGCACAAAATTGTGTACATCTTTGTCTTGATAGATGATTATGCAACTTTGCCTGATGCAACCACATTCGCAAACAATTTCCCCTCAAACAATGTTTGTATGTTATGTGTGCTCTTTCCCCCAATGCATGCATTTTTGGGGTTCACCTCTTTGGGGTTGGGAAATTACATTCATAGAAGTGTGAATTTTGAAGGACATCCCTAGATGAAAGAGTCTCAGCTCAGCAAAGCTATCTCACGGAATGTGGTGAAAACAGAGAAGTGGATGATGAGCTATCAATTAGCTCAGGCATCTCAGCAAAATCATTAGTAGAATCTGGGGAGGAGTTACTACAGCTCTGTGCAACAGTAACCCAAGATTCTTTTTCCATGCAAAAATTAATCATTGGGAATAGGATGGATTTTGTCACTAGAATAGTTATAGGCGTATCTCTCTTGGCCACATATTTTTACATGGGAAACTGGTACATGTGATTAATTCCAAGTCTATTGATTTCTGCATGAAATAAGAGAACTTTACAGAATTAACACAACCAAATAACCTAGGAGAGATAAAGTTGTGTGCAGTTGTAATGTAACTTAGGAATCACAATGGGGGGATTGGAAGTCATGTTGGATTTTGTGATGGGTGAACTCAACCTTTTCTTTGTTTGTACTGAGTGTTAATTTTGGATTGCCTTTTGTTAATCATTGTGTATTGTTTTTTGTTTTTAAAACCAATAAAGTATTTTAAAAATAATAATTCCAAGTCTATTGTCACATCAGGAAATTGTTTTTATGGCTATGAGTCAAGCCAAAGAATTGTGTCTTCCTCTCCACCCATGGCACATCATGCTGTTCTGTGTTGCATTGGCACAGTGGGTTGCACCGTGCTATTTTCTATGGGAAAGGTTTTCAAAATATGGTGTGATGACAGCATCCATAAACTAACAGGCTAACTCAAGGAGAGGCCTGCTAACATTAAATGCAACTATTCTTGAAGAAATCGGTTATGGAGTTCAGCTAAAGATGCTTGAACGTAATTGGCTCTGCACCGTAAAGTTAGACCAAAGTTTTGTTAAAATCAAAGGGACAAGCTCGTAGAGATGTGTCACATCGATTTCAGCTAGGCTTCCGCGTGACTAAATGTCTGTGCATGGGGGACACCGAATCCAAATCTGGCAAGCTGAAATAAGTGTATGCTTCCTGTGTGGGATCTTCACCTCCTTGCTTGCACTTCGACACTGAGAAAGAGAGAGAGAGAGAGAGACAGATTCTAAAATGAGTGAATTTGTGACTTTTACAAATAAAAGCAGCTGGCTCTAACAAGTTGCTTAAACTAATCAATTTCCCAATATATCTTATCATGCCTGTCAAGAACCCCTGGGTGCAGGTTTGTAGCAAGCCACTTTCTCAAATGAAACATTGCTCATTGTCCTTATTTGGAAGCCTGACAGTTTCCTTGATTAAAACGAGGAGACTTCATTACGAGTATTAAGCACTACTTTATGAGTTATGTAAAGTTTGTGTGTGCTTTTTTCATTTGTGCCTTAGAATCTTAACCGCATTGTCTCACTTATGCATAATCCAACAGCCCAGGTGACAAATAGTCTTCTATATTTACTTGCTCAGAATATACAAGGGGTGCATTGGAGAAGCAGCTGAAACTACAAACGCTGCTGTCAGTCAAACCGGCTGGCAGAGGACCATATTTCTTGTCACCAAGAGGCTTAAAGCAAAGAATCTGTGCCTAATTCTCTTAAACCTTGCAGGTCAAAAGGTTTTAAAATTATTTTTGACACCATTTCTTTGCTTTGTCAACAGGCCTGAGTACTTTTTAGCATGTAAGGGATATCAAAAAGCTGCATATTGAACCAGTCTAACATTAGCAATTTATGAGTTTAAGGTTAGCCGTATCACTGCTGGTATGGCTGCAAACTATTTTGAAGTTAAAGGGTGGGGGGGAAGAGGAGGTAACATATTACGGGGGGGGGGGAATCCCCAGATAGTCACAGAACTCAGGGGATCAGTCTATGGTGGGCCAAACCAAATGCACACAAATTGGCATGATCCAGCAGGAAAATGGCATATCGACTTGCACCATACCCATAGCCCTTTGAGATTCCTTCCTTGAGTCCCAGCCCATCAAGTGGAGAAAAGCTGCATGCAGGAGATGTAAACATGAGCTCTAATTAATCTATGTATTGTTCTACACAATGGGGCTTTGAAATCCTGTAACAGGAGTTGCAACCCCAGAAGCACAAATATGGCAGCACTTATGATAAAGGGGGGAAAGCTATACTATGTGAACAGGGGAATTTGCCACGTTTAATGGCCTAGCACAGGGGCTTATGCGCACAGCAAAATGGAGGACTTTAAACCATCCCTGTGGTCTTCCCGTTCGGTCAATGCACTTACGCAGCTTACTCGGTCATGGAGGATTATTGTGTGGCGGCCAGTCTTCAGCTGCTTGTGGGTGGCCTCATTATCCAAAATTGGTATAACCAGTGTTAGGGATTCAGCACTGGATTTAAGAACAGGAAAGGGCTGCTGGTGGGGATCACATCCCTCCAAGGCACCATGCTTCTGACTCCAAGGTCAGACTCCTTTGCCTGCAGTCACTGGGTGCATTTGCATCGGGGGGGAATTCACAGATCTTGGGGGTGGGGCTAAGCCCACCATACAGCAGTCAGCGTTTACCTTATGTGCCGTGTCTGCTGGATTTTGTTTCAAACTAACAGGGTCTGGTGAGAGCTTGCAAGATTTCGGTGAGAGTTTGGTGAGATCTTGCAAGATCTTGACAGAAGCTACCTCCACTGCTTCTCCAACAGTGGTGGGGACAGCAAGATGGGTCGGGTGGGCAGGCTGGCCCTGCTTCTGCATTGAAACAGATGCTCTCTTGCTGAACTATGGTCCTTCCCTAATTATAGGTTAATGCCAACTCCTAGAATGGTCTGAAGGACTGCTGTTTGAGAAACAGAAGCCTTAAGCCCACTTGAGAGCATGAGACTAATTGTACACAGCTGTGCAGGTAAGTAACTGTAGATTTAATGGCCTTCTTTCCCCCTTTTGACAATAATGTGCATCACTTCACTGACTTTAAAAGTGATGAGCCAGCCATGCTGTGCTTGAGGGCCCTCCTGCTCATTCTGCAGAGTGGGGCCCTGGACAGTTCTTTGGATCTGGACCCTTATCTTTATAGGCCAATCTGCCTTTAATAGGTGATTGGCTATTGGCTCATTGGGTTTAGGTTTTCCACCAATACAAGTCTATACATATCCACTCAGAAGTTAGTTCCATTGAGCTCAATGGGGATTGTTCCCAAATGAGTGTGGTGGGGATTTCAGCCCTAAAGTGCTAACCAACATCCCCAAGGGTGTAATCTGCAGTTGCTTATAAAACACTTTGGCCGAGGAAATCTTTGGTGCCCTGAGTTTCACTAGCTTTCTCAAAAAATAACAAGCATTTTCTATGAAAGCTGGGCTGAATTGACAGCACCAGATTCTCCACCTTCACATTTCTTTGTAAAGCTTTACTCTTTCTTTTTATTACTCCTTCTGAAATGTTCATAGTTCAAATACTGGAGTTGTGTGGGTGGAAATCAGAAGCCAAGATGACAACTATGACTAATGCAGCCTCCAGCAGTGCCCCTGGGCTGAATTTGGGCCTCTGGCCAAAAAGCGAATATCATTGGCTTACACTGGTTTTGATGAAAGAATATCATATATTTATATCCATTTCACCATATGCTATATGTTGAGTGTTTTTTATTTTGCTTAAAAGCAACTGAATTACAGTTGGCAATGCAACCCCAATCTTCTGATTGAAGCTGCCTATTAACAAGGGCACAAGTTATCTAAGTAAGCATGGATTTAATCAAGGTTTCTGCAAGAAGCACTGAAGAAGAAAACCACAAATACAAGACATCTCTTCAGCACACTGCCCTTCATTTATACATGCAAATAAGCTGCTTGGCTTGATCTATGGATTAAGGCAAATGACTGTTGAAACAGTTGCATTGTGCGGGAGATGCACATATAAGCTGTTCAATTAGAGGGTTTGCTATATAATAATAATTTGTTTTTTGTATCCCCGCCCATCTGACTGGGTTGCCCCAGTCACTCTGGGCAGCCTCCAACAGAATATACAAAAACACAGCAGAACATCACACATTAAAAGCTTGTACATATATGTACCCCGTTTCATTCATACAACAAAATGGACATGGTTGGGCATAGATACAGCTTTATCATGAGCACAACTTAACACACAAGCAATCAAAACTGGATTCAGCTTGGTAAGCATGGACACTACTTTACTATGGAGACAGCTTATCCCAGACATGCTCAACCTTTATACACATCACACCAAATTATTTATGGGATCTGAACCCTAGTAGCCATGCCATCACGCATCCAGCAAACCAGATTTTGAAACATTGCAGCCTTATTAATCTTCTTCTTCTTCTTTGGTGATTGCTCATAGCTGAGTAAGATTGTCTTCCACAAACACGGTTTTAATGATGAGTCCGTAAGTGACTGTGGAGGCTGATTCTGGATCCACACATCCTTCCATAGTGGGGACATTGGTTTCTGGGTGGGAGTTGATCACGATGTGGATTTGCCAAGTGTGCCTTCCTCTTTGCAAATTTCTCCCTTGTGTCCTGAGTTCGAGTGTCTTCAAAACCCATGATACCTTTGGTAAAAGCTCTTCTCCAACTGGAGTGCTTGCAGGCCAGTGTTTCCCAGTTGTCAGTGTTTATACTACATTTTTTTAGATTTGCCTTGAGACAGTCTTTAAACCTCTTTTGTTGACCACCAGCATTAAGCTTTTCATTTTTAAGTTCAGAATAGAGTAGTTGCTTGGGAAGACGATCATCAGGCATCTGGCACAACATGATCAGTACAACGAAGTTGATGTTGAAGAATCATTGCTTCAACACTGGTGATCTTTGCTTCTTCCAGTACACTGATATTAATTCACCTGTCTTCCCAAGTGATGTGTAAAAGAGGGCAAATGACTGAGAACATTTGCCTAAATTTGCTAAGTGAGATGTGTTAGTAAACAACAAATAAATGGGAGAGTGAGGTATGCTTTGGGGTGGCCTTCTGCAATCTAGTACCCTCAAGATGTTTTGGAGTACAATTAAGTAGCAGTCAGTAGGGCTGCACAGTAGAGTGGTGTTGTGAGATGTGAGGTGGAGGGAGCTTAATGCGAGGTAGGAACCTCAGATTGGCTATGCCACTGTGCCTGCACCACACTGAGCTTCCTGTGCCTCGCCCCTCCCCATCTCAGGACCCAGCAGTGACACTCAGAATTGGGAAGGAAGGTGAACAATGTGCTCTGGTGCTCTGATACCTGCTAATGCTACAACTCCCACCAGCCAAAGCCAGCATAATCATTGGAGAAGGCTGCCTTGAGGTGTTGGGAATAAAACAATTATTTAAGTAAAAACTTTAGAAAGACGATTCTAACTACAGTAGAGGGAATTAGAACACAAAAGCAAAAAAGATCCAGAAATGGAATATTACACATAAAGAAAGACTCCATATCTAGATGTCTACTCTGCTGTTGCTCAACTGTCTAATGTTGATACATGTTCGCGTGAACTGAGGTTCTCAATAGGATTACAAGGAAAATGTCATTGCCAAAAAGAATACTTTGATAGGGTTACAAAATATTGTTTTTGTTGGTGTTACTAATTAAAATTGCTAGACTGTAGTAGATCTGACATGAACTCGTTCGTGATTTTAAAAATTGCTTAGTAAGAGTACATTTGTATTTATCATATTACCATTTTTAGCATATTTGTGGTCTCTTTCAAAGTATTTTTATGAACAAATATGCGTAGCTTATTCATCTGGAGAGGCAGGGGAAGACAATGTAAAAATATTGTGTTGCTTAAATGAATCTCAGTATCCCAGACATAGGGTGTATTTAATTGACTGTGGAATTTATTTCCACTTAGAAGTAACACTTTGCTAAAATCTTTGCTCTGATTGGTTATACATTGCTATAACACACTAGAGATTCCTGTTAACATGATCATTGGAGTGGTCCAACAGATTTGGGGATCATGGCTTGACATAAAACGTACAACTTACAACATCAATATATTCTAATTGTAGGAAGATGCATATCATGAAATTGATATTTCAATAATGTTAGGTCCCAGGCCACATTAGAAATGCCAGAATCATTTGGCTTCTTCCCATTATAAGAACACAGGAAGCTGATACTGAGTCAGACCATTGGTTCATCTATTCAGTATTTTCTCTGCTGATTGGCAGCAGATCTCCATGGTTTCAGCCAAAACCCTTTCCTAGCCTCAGACTCTGACCTTGTCAAAATGCTGCCTAGTCTGAGGCCAACATTTGAAAAGCTCCCACCAACCCTCATAGCACCAGCTTAAGCAGGGCTTTGGGAAGAAGGTGCAAGGTTCTGTCAGGGTCCTGGAGCCCTCCTACCTCCTTTCCAAAGCCTAGTAAGTACTTGCCCAGCTGTGAGAAGGAGTCAGGAAGACTCTAGAACCCTCATGTCTCCTGGTATGCCCCGTAGAGGACCTTAAGGTCCACAAATGACAACATTTTGGAGGTCCCAAGTTGAAAGGTGGTTAGATTGGTCTCAACTAGGGCCAGGGCCCTTTCAGTACTGGCCCCGACTTGGTGGAACGCTCTGTCACAAGAGACTAGGACCCTGCGGGACTTGACATCTTTCCGCAGGGCCTGCAAGACTGGGCTGTTCCACCTGGCCTTTGGTTTGGACTCAGTCTGACCCTTATGTTTCCCTCCCCTTATGGTTTTGACCTATGGGCTACTTTTAAAATGGGGCTGCATTTTAAATTGCATTTTAACCTGTATTTTAAATTGGGTTGGTTTTTTATCCTATTACGTTTTTACTGTAATTTTACTGGTGTTAGACGCCCTGAGCTCGGCTCTGGCCGGGGAGGGTGGGGTATAAATAAAATTTAATAATAATAATATTTCTGAAGCCAGGCAAGAGCTTATCGGGCTTTGGGAAGGCATCCTTTTCAGCTGTGTGACAGGTGTGACCACACCACTCAAGCTGCCCTAAATCAGCCTCTGCTGGTCCTACCTGGAGATACTGGGAATTGAACCTGGTACCTTCTACATACAAAGCAGGTGCTGGACCACTGAACTATATCTATCCCCTTATGAATTCTTTGTTTTTGTATTCTTAAAAAAAAAACTCACTTGTTGAATTCATTCTGTAGTAAGGATCAAGCTTTCTCCCACAGCCCGGCTTCATTGTGTAGATCCCCATCACTAAAAGAATGCAAGAAATGTGAAGCTGAAAAAGATCACATGGATCCATATGTAGAACATGTGCATCCTTAACCCAAACCATCTCCAACTCCCATACCACTTAATATTTCACAGATGAAAAATAGGGACACACATGTGTACTTGTTACATTCCTATGCGCGCACACCAAGGCTCACTGCCTGGGCACAAAACATTTCCATTACACCTTGCTGGACTGTCTTCTCTCTGCCTACTATACAGTGCATTCATTTACTCTGCAATGCTTAGTCTGTTTTGTCTTGACCTGTATTGTGCTGGTCATCTCTGTCCCTCATACATCTCTGTCCCTCACCCAGCTCAGCTAAGACCTGATCAGTGTACACCCATTAACAATAATGAACCTAAATTCATCATGTTGATTTACTTCAGTGGGTCTACTCTGAGTGAGACCCTTAATTTCTAGGGATCTGAGTAAGGGGAGTACAACTTGAAGAACTCTTTGAAAAACTACAGTGAGTCACAACTGAAACAAAGTTACATGAGAAAGTGCCTTATACTGAATCAGACCACTGCTCTATGTAGCTTACACTAGCTGGCCACAGCTCTCCCGGGTTTCAAGCAGGGGAATTCACTCTTGGTAAATAAGAACAAGTGGAATATGGAACAAAATGTTGCAATGTGGTGTGCATCTGTTCAGAATACTCCATGGGTGAAACTGAAGGTGTTAAATGAAACTGTTTCAGGAGGGAAACAAAATTTAATTGTGGAGACTGTTAACACAAATTGTGATGAATCAGTTGCACAGCTGGAAAAAAGTAAAGATTATACCTAATCAACTTTGGTCTTATTCCTGGTGCTTTAAAAAAATGTTAAGGAGATGAAGGAAGGTGAAGACATCCAAAAGTTACTGGAAATGTACTGCATATTGTCAAATGTGAGGACTTAATATCATTGAAGTCCCCCACCACACTTTGTAAGCGCATTATTGGTGGTTTGAGTGACACGTTTCCAAATTCTTAATTTTAAAAAATATTACCTATATCAAATGTAACTGGTGAATGACTGTTCAACAACCTTAAAAGAGTCAAGAATTACTTGCATTCTACTGTATCTCAAAAACATTTAATGAGCTCAGAAATTTAGTTACTGAAAATTCTAGATTGAAGTTCTAAATGTATCAAATTAATCAACAATTTTGTACAAAAGAAATGTTGGGGGAAAACGAATGCATTTTATGAACACTATAAGTATTTAACAATAAGCTTTGAATTTGCATTTATTTTAGTCCTTAAATAAAGTTAATTTCAGATGAAAAGAAGTGTTTTCTTTTTACATCTCTCTATGCACATAGAAACAAAAGCACTATTTAATAATACAGTAGTAAAAAAGACAACCAATGCTATTGACTGTTGCATTTCACTGCATTATATTTTCTGACATAGTTATGTTGATTTAGGTGAATGAATAGGGCCCCCAAAAGGGCCAGGACACATGGCCCTGTAGACCATAAATCTGCCACTGAGCATTGCAAAAGATGAGCATTTCTTGCTGCTCATAAGAAGTTGGCATTCCTTCCTTCACACACAAATGGTATACTCAAGTCAATTGCTATATTCTTTGCTCAGAAAAGCTCCAGTGCTTTGAGGAGGTCAGCAAACATTTTGTTAGAAGAGCTTTGTTGTAAGTCCTGAGATCTGTCTTCTGGCTCCAAACAACAAATAATACTTTAAAAATGATGCTTGCTATAGGCACTTGCTGCTGTTGTCACCAAACATGATTCTTTTCCTCTTATGTTATGTTTCTCCTTAACAACGGACCTTTAACAGGCTGAACTCTCCCCCCCAAAACACCAATATGACTATAACTTGCCACTTTCTAATTTTATTTTATTTCTATCTTTCCTTGTTGTTGTCCATACATCCACATTTGCCAAGCTTATGGTGAATTATGGTGCTTGCAGATTGAGTGGAGAAACAAGGCAGAACCAGCTAGGAGTGAAGTCTGGTATGCTGCAAAAATCTGTTTCCATCGCACAGGTGAAACAGCAATATTAATGTCAAAGGAGGACAATGGGAAGTTGAGGTGGGGTTGGTCATTGTATGTATAAGGGCACTTGCTTGCAGGGCCTGCCCTATTATTCGGCAGAGAGGGGCAGTTTCCTCAGGTAGCATATGCGCAGGAGTGGCAGCCTTCTCCCACCGGCCAGTCCCCTCTACTGGAAGACAGCCTGCTAAATTAGCATGCTACACAGTGGTCTTATCGCCAGTGTCAATGTGATTTTCAATTACTGTCCCTGGACCGGTGATGGTGCCATTTTGTCTTCTGTCTTAGGCAGCAAAACATATTGGGTTGGTTCTGAAGGCTGCAATTTGCTAAGGGTGCTGAGACTTATTAGGAGATCCTTATTCCCCCTCACAGAGATTGATCATTAAACCACTCTGAGAATTATAGCTCTGTGAGGGGAATAGGGGTCTCCTAACAACTTTCAGCACCCTTAACAAACTACAGTTCCCAGGATTATTTTGAGAAAGCCATGATTTCTTAAAGCACTATGAAATTGCTTTAAATGCATAGTGCAGATGGGGCTTTAGTGTGAAACCCCTGTGAAACTTGGGGGTATCTGCTGCTGTGAATGAGACAGTGAGAAGAAAGAACTAGCGTGCTGTCTTGGTTAGAGAGTGTTGGAATAAAACTGGGAAGAACCAAGTTCAGAAACTGCTTCAGAGCAAGGTGTGGGTGGGTGGTAGTGGCGGGGTGAACCATGTATACCACGCTAGCAGGGTGGAATGGCAGAAAAAGAAAAGAAAAATCAGATCTGAGAATTTATTTATTTATTTTTTTAAATGATATTTATTAAAGTTTCAAATAATAAGAAACACATCAATAAAAGAGAATTTAACAGTAAAAAGAAAAATACACAATACAGAATACAAAATTAAAAATAAAATAAAAAGGGGGGGGGGGAATTAAAAACAATTCTATCTTTTCATTACTACTTTTGAATTTGCTTATTTTCTGGACCTCCTCATACCTCCCTCTTTTGTATTCCAATTTAGTTTATTTGTCCAGCAATTCCTTTCCCTCTTTTTTAATCCCAGTCCTTAATCTTAATATAATATGACATTAAATTTTTATCTATTAATAACCAATTTTCCATTCTTTTAACCTTATTATTCCTAATCCTTAATCTATATATAACTTTAAAGCCTGTATAGCTAGAAACCATTTAATTTCAATCCAACATCGCTCTAACATTCATTAATTTTGCAGTATTTCTGTAAATAATCTTTGAATTTAGAGATCTGAGCATTTAAACAGTTACTGTCTGTGATCAAGAAAACGAATTCCTGTCCCCCATGGTTGTAATGTACACTCCAACAGATCATCAGCCAACACTTTCCAGAGGCCACTTCACAGCCACATACTTTGGATGTCCGCTCCAAATTGGACACAGCAGCATTCAGAACATAGTGCTTCTCCACATCTGTTACTGCATCTCAAACACGGGAAAGGGCAGGTACTCAGTTGCTTTTATGGGGACCATTTATGAGCAATGATGCAAGGACTAATCTCATTTGCTTGCATTGCTTATGGTAAGTTCACTCACACACTAAAATCTTCCTACTGATGGCAGCAGATTATCAGCCAAAGAGCTACTCTCTTATACAATAAAATTAATTTTGGATTAAGTTGCTAGTTTTCAATAGTGGAATTTAAACCACAAGGTTTAATCTCCCTCTTTTAATGTCCTAAAATACAAGTGAAGAATCAGAGTTTTAGGGGGTCTTCTGGCCATCTAGTTTGCTTGATTCAGGAAATCTAGAGTTAGAGCACCCCCAACAGAAAAGGATGTGGAAATCTGTCAGTTTCAGGTTCTCTCTTAAGTTTTTCATTTTTACAATCTTAAATTCAGTCCTCCACATTCCCACATAAATTTGCATTTTTAAAAAAGTCCTCATGAAAGTTCACCAGCACTTTTGTACACATAGTTTTCTATGCCATTTTGCCTAATATAGACAGTTTTGTGAAGCAATTCCTCCTAAAAGAATGGATTTTGTGTTATTTCCACTAATATATTCATTTTAATTTTTTATTTTAAAAAAATCATAAACCACTATATCATAAAAATATATCACAGCAGTTTACAACAATATAAAAGCACAAAATTATGCACACTTCACCCTGTTAAATGCATTTGTGTACAAATTCCTTGGTTGGAGCATTGCAAAATTCAGAGAAGTACAAATTTTGAAATATGCTTGTGTTTCACATTACACATTTTTTTCTGGAAAGTGCAAATTAGGTCAGTTCACCTTTAAATGCAAACTGAATCAAATTTCTTCCCCATCTCTATCTGCAAGGGAGAGCCCAACACCCCTCTAGATAATTGGTCCCATTGTCAACCTGTTTTATAACAAAGAACTGAAATCTGTTCTTCTGCAACTTCAGCCCATTAGTTCTCATCTTGCTTTCTGGAACAGCAGAGCACAAGTCCTTGATTCCCTATGTGACAACCCTTCAAGTATTTTGAAGAGCGCTGTATATTGCTCCCTCTCCATCTTCTGCTCCCTGGCTAAATGCAGCCAGTTCCATCAACATTTCCCTTGCAGAACTTATTTTTCATACCACTGACCATCTTCATTGCTCTCCTGTTTACCTGTCCCAGTTTGTCTATATCCGTCGTAAAGTGCAGCACTCAAACCTAGACACAGGACTCCAGATGCCTGGCAAGTACAGAATAAAATGGAGCTATTCTTTCCTGTGACTTAGACCCTATCTGTACTATACCTTTAAAGCAGTATCCTATCTCTTTTTAGCAGTCATGGCTCCTCCCAAAGAATCCCAGGAGCTGCTGTTTGTTAAGGGTGCTGAAAATTGTTAAGCAACCACCACTACCCCCTTATAGTACAGAGCTATAATTCTCAGAGTGGCTTAATGCTCAATCCCTCTTCCCAGGGACCTCTGTGAATAGGAGTCTTCTTACAGTTCCCAGTATCCTTAATAAAACTACAGTTCCCGGGATTGGGAAGGAAGCATGACTGAAATGTTATGATGCTGCCTTAAATTCATAGTGTAGATCAGGTCTTAGAAATGATGGTTCTGTTAATGAAGTCTAGACTTTATAATTCTCTTTCATTACAGCTCCTTCACACTTTCCAACTGTTTCAGCTACGACTGATTACACTCTCCAGACTCTAGGTGAAAGGGCCTATACCAGTGAATCTCTATAAAGCACACAAATTTATTTATTCTGCATTTTTAAAATAAAATAAAAGTTACCGGTAAATGACCATCTGTGCTCCACCTTTCCTCATACAGTTTACCTTAGTTCACTAGAGACAGAATAGATTCCAACATTTCTGGAGATGCCTCAGGGCTCGGAACTGCTGCCAGATCAGACGGAGCCTCCCACTCAGGGCACCTTCCAGTGGGGCTCTTTCTCATTGGCCATCACTGCCATCTTGGCTCAACCCACCCCTTGCTGCTTTGGTGCCCTCATTGGCTCCAAAGCAGCATCTTAATATGCTTAGCTCGCTGCTACTCTCATTGCTTCGGGGAATTTTTACTATGGCAGTGGATGGCAGCGCTGCACTTGCTTACTGCCACCACTGCTTTCACTTTGGTGTAGTTGGGGGGTGCAGGGGGGGGAATCCGAGGCTGCAGGCCCCAGGCTTAAGCCCCATAGGCTGGCCCTACAGCATCCCTTCCATTTGTCAAGAATAAAACCGAACCTGAGCTGTGGCATCACGACTCGTGACTTGCATTGCTGTAGCTAAGAATTACTCATAGCCAGGGGCCTTCAAGAAAATTTCAACTGGGCAATGATAATATAGAAAATCAGTATCGATAAAATGGCTGGTTGGCACCAACACTGAAGAAGAGCACTCCAGGCTGCAGCTTCTTCTTGTATGTTCCCATTTGTGCATTTACTGTAGGGAGGGTGATAAAAGTTATAATTTGGTTATTATCTCTTTTGAAAAATAAAATCCTCCGTTGTGAGGAGGAATGGATGACAGCAGTGTAAATGTTATCAATATCCATCTCAGAAGCCACTTTTCCACACACGGATTCTGCCATTAAGGGGCCACTAGAGGGAATTTAAAACATTGCGATGTGAAACCCTGTAGTCTCTTCTGTTCCTGGGATTTACATAACGACAGCGCGGAATTGTCAAGCATTGCTTATTAGTATGTGCCCTTCACAACATCAAGATGCCTGGTCTCATTGTTTACTTTCCTTTCTGAAAGAGCAAATGCTTTTTATTATATTTCATAATGACATTACATTTCAGTAAGACTGATTGATTGGTGCTCAATTAGACCCTGCACAAGGCAGTGGTTCTCAAGTCTAATTCATTACAATCTAATGGAAATGTCATGTCCATCAAATTAGAGTTGAATCTTAAATGGGTTCTTTTTGCTATTAAAAGAAATTGTTTCACTAGGATCAGGCTGATGATGGTTTGTGGCTGTAAATTGATCCTGTTTCGTTTTCCTCCTAGATGTGCTGTCCATCTTCTCAGATGCATTTTCTGCTGTGCCAGATATTTTATTTTTGTTGGTAGCCACACAGCTTATTACAGGTGTAGAGCTATGCCCTTTTGCTCTGATAACACAATCATAACCTATAGACAGGCAATTATAGGCTTGGCTACTCAGGTTTGCCTTCCTCCTCTGCCTCCACTTGAATTGATGTTTGCAGTTTGGGAAATACAGGACATCACCTGCATTTAAAAAGGGAACCTCGAGGCTGAAATATACATGGAGAAATGGTGCTGCACAACAGACTCCAAATAAACTATGCAGGAATAGGGATGGGCAAATCTGTCCATTTCAGTTTTTTTCCCCCATTTTCACTGTCTCGAGTTCCATTCTCCACATTTCCACATCAGTCTGACATTTTTAAAAAAGGTCCTCATGAAAATTCATCAGCATTATCGTGTGAATTATCCTAACATGCAATTTTGTTTAATATGCACATTTTTGCAAGGCATATTTTCCCCTTGAATAATGCATTTGTGTGTATTATTTTCACTAATATGTGCATTTTGATGCATTTTTTCCCCTATATTACGCGAAACAGGCAAATGTGACTCCACACCACTGATGACTCAGGAGCACTAGTTAGAGTAGATCAACCCAGTATCATCTAAAGGACTAGCAATATTTGGGAGGAATGGAAACTAATGGCATTGCTGCATCATACTAACAGTTGTTTCCAACATCATTGCTCCCTGCTGGTGTTTTCAAAATGCAGGCAATATTACTGTATAATGGTACCTTGGCTCTCAAACACCTTGGTTTTCAAATGCTTTGGTTCTCAAACTCCCAAAACCCAGAAGTAAGTGTTCCAGTTTTGGGAAGCCGAACATCCGATGCAGCTGTCAGCTATTTTTTCTGCGGCACCTGCGCTATTCAGAAGCTGCGCCTTGGTTTTTGAACATTTTGGAAGTCAAATGGACTTCTGGAACTGATTAAGTTGGGCGCTTTTGTTTTTGCTATTTATTTTGTGTTTTTGAGGCTTTTTCGATTAATTTGTTTTTGTGACTGTGTGGAACCCAGTTCAGCTACTGATTGATTGATTGATTGATTGATTGTGTGACTGCGGAAATGGATAAAAGCCCCCCATCCAAACAATGGCTCATCAGTGCAGGTAAGAATAAAATAATAATTTTATTTTTTATCATTTACAATACTGTCTTGTACAGTACATTGATTATTGCTTTCATTTTATGGATCAATGGTCTTGTTAGATAGTAAAATTCATGTTAAATTGCTGTTTCAGGGGTTGTTTTTAAAAGTTTGGAATGGATTAATTCGTTTTGCATTACTTTCTATGGGAAAGTGCACCTTGGTTTTGGAACGCTTTGGTTTTGGAATGGACTTCTGGAACAGATTAAGTTTGAGAACCAAGGTACCATTGTATAAGTAAATAAACTTTGGCGGGAAGCTGCCATTTAAAAACTAGAGAATGCTCTAATGCCACAGTGCTCAGACGTAAGTACATTCTCTCCACCCCACCCACTCCAACACTTTAGCATTATTCAGATAGTATTCTTTCCATGCAGTTAAGGGCCAAACTCCATATGACTAACGCGTGGTTTGTCCCTGAGTGCAGGATTTTTGTTTCAGAAAAAGCTGGTGCAGGGCCTCTGATCCAGATCAGGACTTGGGCATGTGGGTTATGGAGGCTTGAACCCTTTTGGCCTTCCAAACCTGCTATCTGAAGTCCCTAAAACCTTCAATGGCAGATTTCCACCCCACATACACACATGCAAATAGAAGCTGCAGGGGTCCTAATCCATATTGCAGCAGGGTGCAAAGGGTTAAAAACCCCATACCTCCATGTAAGTGTCCCCATCTAATTGAGGCCCCCTGGTGGCTATTTCTGAAATATGTGAATAACCACTTGCTGTTTACCACTAAGAATGTGGGGAAGAGAGAGCAGGGCTGTGTGTGCTATCTCCATCCCAACCCTGTGTCATCTGCTGCTCCCACCTCCATTCTGTTCATCCATTGGCTGTTTGTCTGTCAGGATGAAGCCTGCTAAAAGTGCATAGACTTCCCTTGTGTTTGGGAATCCCTTTACAGAAAAGCTCCCAATAGATGGATAAATTGGGAGAAGTGTGGTGGTGTTTTTCATCACATACCCAAACAGGGCTTTTCCCTGCATCTGATTCTTCTCATGTTCAATTCTGTTTACAGCTTGAGCTGAATTTTCATTACTTCATCACATTTCAAACAAAAAAATAAGTGTACTATTGGCAGAGATCCTTTGACTGGGTATTGGATAGTTGTGATGGGTGGTGATGATGACAGATACTGTACCATCAATAAACATGCTTGTTGCAGAGAAACAGACAATACTTCTGGCATTTTCTTCTTTTGATGCTTTCTTCTGAGCTACATGCAAACCTTCAATTTTTATCTGTGTTTTTTGGGGGGGAGAGGGGAGGTTCCTCCTTTTCGTTTTCCTACGTGTGGATATAGTTAAATATATACAAAATTTAAAACAAAATTGTATCCAGTGTTGTGGAATATGCTTAATCCACATGCAAGCCTTCAGTCATTGTAGCTGTCAGATGTGTTCCAGAATAGAAAAATCTATGTCATATGTCACCAGGGATATACAAGTGTCCTTTACAGGATTTGCATTGTATATATTAAGAAGCTACAAGGATTTAACAAAATTGCTGTACTGACAGCCCTAAAGCCAGCTAAATATCTACTGCCATTATGTATGATATGGCAAAATACCACCACACTGAGGTTAGCTACAGAAAACCTAGGCCTACATTTTGAATAAGACATCATAAAGCACGATTTATATTAACTTTTCTTGTGGTTTCCTTTAACTAGGGGATAAATAACAAAATCAAGCATGTCCCATTTTGTTTATTCATTTTTTAGGTCCTCCCAGCCAAACATGCTCTTTAGTCTGCAAACATTTAACATTTTTAACAAAAAGTGTTTTACCACAGAAGACATCTGAAGGTTAGCCTCTTCCCTTCGCTCTAATAAATTAAATAACGCAGAGGCCTGATCAAAGCACTCTCTCAAACTCGAATGATGCAGAGACAGAAATTGTTAAATTGAAATCATTTCAAATTCCTCAGTAGTGAGTGAAAACTTTTTTTATTTTTATACAGACATACACAAGCCTTCTTTAAAGTTGCAATTAATTCTTTGTTTGTTGGGGCGGGCAAAGCCATCTGGAATAAAATTCTCTTTGGAAGTCCTGTGTTTGCATACCAGCTGTATGATTATTCTTACCACACCAGAAACTTCTTAATTAATTGCAATCTGCATCACTATGCTGAACAGATGTAAATAAGAGGCTTTCTTCCCTCTCCCCCCCCCACCCTTTTATACCCATTAGCTTTCATAGCAGAATCCTTTGCTATGCATATATGGTTAAATCAGAAAAGGCAGAATAAGGATTTCCCCATCAACAACTCTCTAATAGCCCAGTCCTCCGGCAAAGCACCCCACAAATAGCACTCCATACGCAGACACAAATACAAGTATGCGCCAGTGTTACCACAGAGGCATGCCACTTCAGGCAAATGGAGGAGGCCTCAGAGCCATACACCAGATTGTGATGACATCAGAGTAGCCTAGGTTTGCAACAATGATAGAGGCAGCTTAACAGCTGTGATGGTTTTTGATTGAAGCCCTGGGCACCTCTCCTTCCTTTCTCTCTCCTAGCCCTCCTGCCACACCTTCTCAGAAGCTGTTTTCTTCAGTTTCATTCAACGATGCTAAGTTATGTTCCTTCCTTTCCATCCAGGATGCATGCCTGGTGTGGCAAAGCCTATTAGGGGCTACATTCAAAGCATATTCTTGCAAACAACATGGGAGGGTGCTGTAGGATGTTTTTCTTTCATCAAGTTATGACAAACAATTGGAATGCTCCCCTTCTCATTTTGACGCCAGTTCTTGTCTCGCGTTTTCAAGTCAAGGCAGCTGAGTAGAGTTCTGGTATCCTGGGCTTCATGTTCAGAGAAGTCTTCTTCATAATGTGATAGCCTCTCAGCTTCCATGGTTGCTATGCCCTACTCAGCATCAGACGTGCATTTAAGAGATGGGGGGAGAGACAAATCGCCATGTCTTTCTGAGCAAGGATGTCCAGCACTTCCAAAGGTGCGTTGAACACAGTTGGAGTGGCATATATAAACTGTCAATGGTGGAAGGAAGTCCTATAAAGTAGTTGGCATTCACACTGAGCTTCAATGCAACAGTAAAGTTAGGGAAATCTCCGAAAAGCTTTCCGTGGGTGGCATCCTCCGCTACAGATCATATGGCATAAATTTTGTTCTAATGAAGTAAGTGTTGTTTGGGTTTCTAGCAGTATTGTGTCACTTATTTTCAGATAATAATCACTGGATGTATTAACAATTTCAATTTCAGTGAAGAAATGACATTTTGGGCTACTGCCACTGCTGTTAGACATATTAGCAGGGCTATGACTCTCCATTTTTTATCCATCTGCAGTTCAAGAAAAATACAAGAGAGCCAGATACATCCAAAGAGCTTCAGAAAGGCTTCCCAAGGATGCATGAAACTGAGTTCACTTTCCTTCCATGAACTTCCTGCTGCTTGCCTATCTTAGGATCTAAGCCATTATTCCCTGTTGCAGCTTTTCACAATTGCTAGAAAATGCTTCACCAGCAAATGAGGTGCCTATTTTACACTGAAGCCTGGGGTCTGTGAATCTCATAAAATACATGGGCAAAAATGGAAAGAACTGTGCAACTTACAGGGAATGAATGGATTTGCCACCTTCAATTCTCTTAGGCTGGAATTCCACATTGTACAATGTTTCATCTGTGCAAGCATTTCAGCTTTCCAGATAGAACAATCCCTTCTCCTCCCACCCATCACCCAAGTGCTGTTTTGGGGATTTCCCCAACATACACACCCTAAGCCATTTGCAGGGGGTGCAGGCCTCTGTGGGATGTGGAGATGGGGGAACCTCCATTGTGCAAAAGGAAAGCTCCTATGCAGGACTTCCACTAATCAGGGCTGATAAGGTAACCTCACCCTCAATTCCCCATCTTTCCAATCTTTAATTTGTTTTCCACATTTGTGCAGCAATTTGAGATTTGAATGTAAGGGATCCTTATGAAAATTTGTCAGTAGTTTGGGGTGAATTTTTCCTCATACGCATATTTTAACACAATGTTCACATCATTTAATGTGAAATAATGGGTATTTAATGCAATACCCATTTTAGCAAAGCAATCCCTCCCCCACAAGGTAAGCTATTTTTGTACTGTATGTTGTTTCATTAACATGTTTATGCACACTTCCTCCTAATATTTGCATTTCTGGAAACAATGATTAGTAGAAGAACACCGTGAAATTTGCAGAAGTTCACATTTCATAGGATGGCTATATGCCGTTCCCGTATTGTTTCGGGAAGTGCACAATGAATTAAACTTCTCCCCCTTGCCTAACAGCTTGTTAGATGCATCCAACCCACCAAACAAGAGTCTTCTCCACCTGCCCCTTGGCAAACTGCTTTTGAAACTGAGAAATTCAGAATCAGCCTGTGCTCTAGCCCAGGGGTCTGGTGTTCAAGTTACGCTTCCATCACTAGGCATGCATGCCTGATTTCTTGGTGCCAAAAGTAGGTCTTTGGATCTCAGCCATGGCATATAGAAATAGCTGCATCATATTTTAAGAGAGGGAGAATGGCATGCTTTCATTCTAACCATTTTTCCTGACAGGTCAGGAAGATGAAACAGTCTCAACAGTTCAGCTATAGGCAATCGTGGTGGGCGGGGGGAACTGAAACCAAAGATTTTCATTTTTAATTTTAATTGGCAGGGGAGTCCAGCAGTCAATCTTTTAAACAGATTTTCACCCAAATGCAATTTTGTATTTTCTGACGATAGTCATTGTGGGCTGTTTCCAGAGCATATCCTCTTTTTCTGTTTTGTTTTTATGAGTCTTTGCAACTGAGTGACCACATTTTGTCAATTTTAGGAGGAGCATACCACCCCTCCCCCTTTTCAGTGTCTCTGCTGGGGGTGTCTGCCTCGGGCCCCCTCAAAAAATATGTGCCTGGGGTCACGGCACCTCTGGCACCCCCCACACTATGCCCGTGCTCCAGCATAACTGATTTCAGGATGGGCTATGTTAAAATAAGGGCACATCCAAGCTATTGGTTAAAAAAGAAAATTGATGCTACAGAGTTTTCAGAAGATGTCTGGATGAAGGAAGGGGTAGTTCGGGGCAAACATTTACTGTCAGGGAGTTCTGCAGGCTCAGTGCCTTGCAATGGCCAGTCCAGCTGAACTCTGGAGCATGGGGAACCAATGGAAGTGCCCAATCAGGAGATCTCTGTGATCGAGGTGGAACGCAAAGAATCAGATGATCCTTATTGTGGCACCAGCTTTGTGCCTTCTCTCTGTGTATTTGCCTTTGTCACATCTCAAAGGGTTGGATCTTTCGCTGGCTAATATTCAAGTGTTTCTTTGGCATGCAGTTCACAGCATTCATATATAGCATTTAGCAATTAAAATCTGCAACATTTGTAACTTAATCATTGCCGTCTGTTTCCGGTATATTTCATAAGACCTTAGAAACTGCCTTACTGAATCAGACCAAAGGAACATCTAGTAGCCCAACTTTCTAGCAAAGGCCACTTCGATGCATCTGGTAACATAAGAAGCAAGGCTTGGTGGGAATTGCTTGCCATTGTGTCTCAAGCACTGTTTGTCCTTTTTAGACTCTTTTCTTCCATCCATGTTTCCTTCCCCCCAAATCTAGCTTCTGCTTCGCTGTCTTCCTAGACACTGCTTGCCAACTTCTTTCCTCATGGGCTACATTAACGCTATTAATATTCTTCAACTGTCAATTCTTTGAAGCTGTGTTTCCTAGTTTTCCCCCAATGTGTTTCTTTTGTGCTTTCAACAATGCAACTTCAATCCATTACCCAAAAAAAACCCCTATGTTATAGAGCTCTTTAATTGAAACCTGCATCTGTTCAGTAGACCAGCTTCTAGGCTCAGGACAGAGGTAGAAATTGTACAATTAAAGTTCTAACCACATAAGACTCATTTTCAAGAGCATCTGAGCAGAATCAGCCTGAGACGAGGTGTCATAGGAATAATGCATTGATGAAATGGGACTTTGACATCATTTGCATTGCAGAGTTTGAATAAAAATGTTAAAGAATCCCATCTACTGTAGTCTATTAGGATTGGCGGAAAGTGCCCCCTCATAACCTGAATCTAAATGGCCCAAATCACAATCCGAAACAGCACAAGAGTTATGTACACACACACTGTGCCCTCCCAGCATGACGGCTAATTGGTTTAAAGGGATCCCGCTGGCCCATGCTGTGTCTGGGTCAGCAAAATGTAATACAATTTGAACCGGAAACCCCAGCCAACAGGAACCATTTAAAAAATTAGCTGATGTGACGAAGGACTATTGTGTTTACACGGGGCTCCCTGGTGTTTTGTCTTGGGCGGTAACACAAATCATCTGTGCCCAGGTCATTAAGGTTCTTTCAGCCTAGCGCAAGATACAATGCTTGCCATGCTTGCATGAAATATCTGACAATGCCAAAATTGCAAATGCATAGGGAATCTAGTCTAAGCAAGAGGAAAGGAAGACAGACAGTAAGGACTAAGTAGTCAGACTTGTATGGTGTAAATGTGGCCTAAGAATCCATTTAAAGCGGTGTGATGCTACTTTAAACAGCTATGGCTTCTCCCAAACAATTCTGGGAGATGGAGTTTGTTAAGGGTTGTTAGGAGACTCCTACTCCCCTCAGAGACAGGACCAGCCCAAGACATTTTGGCCCCTGGGTGAACCACTAAATGGTGCCCCCCTCCCATCAGGAAAGAAAGGGAAAGTGAATATCTACATGAGGAACAAGAAGGAAGTGAGGATCTACAAAGGGAACGGGGGGAGAATCAAATCAACCTTACCAGGTGGTTGAACTGGGAATCAAAAGCCATCACGGGCACAAAGGGGCCTGCTCTGCAGACCCCAGCAGACCCCAAAGGGCAGCCCTTACCATTTCCTCCCTAGGGGTGGGAGGCAGCTATCAGCTCCTATTCACTGAGGGGCCACTGTGGCATTGGGGGTGACATTAAGTGGTTTCATAGTAGCCAAGGTGGAAATGAAATGCAGCTGCCAGTATGGTCAGCTTCTGTACATGAAATAGAAGGAGGCACCACCCTGTCTTTCACATCTGGCAACAAAATATATTGTGTCTACCCTAGTGAGAGTCCCAGAAGTGAGGGGCATGGGGTTGCAGTGGGAGTTAGAGCAGTGGGGGCTCATCTATTAGGGCCACTGGGGCAGTGCCCTACCAACTTCAGGCTGCCCTCATCCATCCCCCACCCACCTGCCTTCTTACTTACAACCAGTACAGGGCATGGCACCTTCCTCCTGCTGCCTTTGCAGCAAGGACAAACCTGTACTTAGTTGGCTCCGCATGTCATTAGACCAACTGTTGGGGGTCCATGCCCAACAGTCCCAAATGGCACCAGCCACTGCAGAGTTAGGACTATAAACAACCATTGGACCAGCCATAATTGTGTCAGAGTCTCTAATCATACACTTCAACCATGCTCAGATTTGGATGGGGAATTTCTAGTAGCATGCAGGAACATCTCTGCACATGCAAGATTCATTCTGTATTTTGCTAGCAAATGTTTTCTCTGTTTTACAGTCTGCTTTTCTATCAAGTGCAATTATCCTCTTTCTGGCTTCCAAAGGAGTCACAGTAAATTTCACAAACAGATCTCCTATTTCCTGGTCACCTCCCTCTAGATTTGAAAGTACAAAATAATTCAATCTGGAACTCGTCTTTGGCCATCAGCTTAAGATGAGGAGCACTGCCTGTCTCTTCCAAACATCTTATTTTAATAACAAAATCAGACTTTTTCGTCATGTCAGCACTGTTGACCCAGAGCATGCCAAGTTCTAAACAGTTTCATGAACCATCAATAAAAGTCTCTTGTAATTTTGGATACCGTAATTTTTATACTTGACCATGATTAGTTGTGATGTATTTACTATATAAAGCCACAGAGAGCAAAACCTAGTTTGCAAACACTGACATGAATCCAATTTGGTAGCAGTTAAAAATAGTTAGCTCTGCTTAAATTGAATGCGCTCTGCAAAATATTCCACACATACTAAAATTCTTTTATTTATTTTTTAGTCCATTCTCTGATCAAAACCACAACTTAAAAGAATATAAACAAAGATTAAGTCTGTCAGGGGTTTGTAACTCTGAGTACTGATGTGATTTTTTAAAGTAACCATATAATCCAATAATTATTTCACCCAATGCAAGGAATATTTCTGGAGTGACTGTGTATGTAGCTTTTTATTATTTTATAGATATGTTGCTTTTAATTATAATGTAATCCTGCTTTTTAAATACTTAAACACTTTTTAAGGTATGGAGAAAAAATGTGGATAGAATAAACCCCAAAACACAACAAGAATGTTTATGCAAACATTACATTCCTACTTGCTTAATGGATGTATTTTTGCTAAACGCCTGGTTGTGGTTTTATTTAACCATGGTGTATCATTACAGTGGCGAGAAGCTGCAGTTTAGTTCTTGATAGTGCTAGCTCCAGGTTTTGGGGAGCCCTTGGGAAAGGTACCCTAATTTTTGCATGGGGACGTCTCTTCCGTTCGAAAATGATGCCACCACTCATTTTCCCTCTCCCTCTACATCAAATCCACACAACCACAGAAGTACAGAGTGACATTTCATCTCTTCATTGCTTGTTAGTGAAGTACAGGTGAACAGGCAGCCACTGGAAGGAGGATGAGAACCAAGACCAGAGGATCCAAAGAGAATTTCCTTGCAGATCAGAATGCAATTCTGATTATCCAGATTACACACTTCTCTAGATTCTGCTTTGCCTTTTCTGTCCCCCAAATACAAAACACAAACTCACAGAATGCATACTTTAGAGGTGAAATGCACTGAAAAGCACTGCAATACTTTGAAAAACATGTATTTTAAGAAAAGGATGTGAACGAAATGCATAAACTGTGCATCCGCATCTCTTACGCATTCTTTTGATAAGTCTGCAGGGGGTGGGAATGACTGACGCAGAAAAAGCCATCCATTGCTAGATGTAAGCTGCCTTGGAAATGGAGAAGTCAAAAATATCATACCATGCCCAAGTCTTTGGGCATGCCTCAGTATGTTTGTTGAATCCTGGCCAAAGCGACAAAAAAATCAGTTAATGAATGTTGGCAACTATGCTAGTGGTACTTTCCAATCCTGACTGCAGAATCCTCTTCTTAAAAACATATTATTACTCCCAAAGTCCTGACCAAAAATTCAATTATATATTTCTATCTTCTGGTGTGAGTGTGGGAATCTCCAGTCTTATTTGTCTGTGGCCATTTGTAATACTCCAGTCAGAGACTCTCTGGAGAAAGTGGAACAAACGCAAGTGATGGGAATGAAATCGCACGAGGGGCATGAATAACTTTAGGTTTTGAATTTCACCAGGTGATTCATAAGCATTACTGGAACGCCCTGTATGTTTTATTTTGCCTCCAATGAAGGTTTCAGCACTGGATATTTTGTACCTTTTATTAAAGATAACCTCCATTTTGCATTCCTTGCCCACCTTTTTGTTCATCTGTGCTGCCCACCCACTTGACATGAACCATCTACAGAACTGGAACCAGATCATCTTTTTGCACAGTTCATACATACAAGGGCAGGGGTTTGGAGTGCAATTTGAGTTTACCCAAATGAATGCAAATCATACAACACACACACACACACACACACAAAATCACTGCTTGGGGGTGGATTCTGAATATTATTGCTATTAGCAATTGGAATTATTATGCTAGCAACCTATTTTGCCTATGAGCCTATGACCCCATTATGTATGCAGCCCAGTTTTATAATAATTGTGGGTTCTTTTAAGCATTTGCTAAATTACTTATTAATTGCATTCATCCAAGAGAGCTTTTTACCAGCTGTTCCAAAAACTGATCAAAACTGTTCCGTACTTCCACCCCATGTCCTTACCCAATCCTACACACACAAAATACTTAGCCCTCACATCGTGATTTTGCTGGCCTACACAAAAACTGAAACCAGCCTTCCTTTGAAGGTTGGTGGTTTATTTTTACACATTCAGACATTGTCAACTGCAAAAGAAGAATTTGTTGGGCACAATACAAATGGTTTTTGTCTGCATGTATTTGTTGGTTTAACTTTGCAGCACTTTCTGGTTTCTGCAGATAACTTGATAATTACTCAAATGTTATTTCATATGAAAGTCATTATTCCCAGAATCTGCAAAAGCTCCCACCCATCAAAGAGCGGGTGAGAAGTCTAAGTGCATACCATCTATTGTTTCCTCTTCAAATGGGGTTTTCACATGTTTGGAAGACAACTTCCCTCTGAACATGTCTAGAGACACCTGTAGCTTTCTAAAGTTTCATGGTACATTCACAGATCTTGGGGAAAATCCAGCTGTTTCTATTAGTTTGCAGGGATTGGATAGCTATGCTTCCAAAAATCGAGCCACACAGAGTATCTGAATTGAAACAGGAAATTGGTTGACTTTCAAGTTGGCTTTGCATAATGTAACCCTGTAAAATCTGGGTGACACACTCTGCAATTTAAAAATGAATCCGCATGGCACTAAAGCTGTTCTCTGCAACACAGCCATGGTGCAAAGTTCATTACCATTTGCATTTGTGTTATCACACCACACTATTTTCAACCTCCCCTATTTTAAAAGGTGCAGGTGGTTTGATACTATGATGTTACGATCTGCTCACCCAATATAGAATTGTTTACATTCACATGCAGGGCCGTAGGAAGGGGGGCAGTGGGGGCGGCTGCCCTGGGTGTCATCCATGAGGGGGGGTGACAAAAAGGCACACAGCTTGCTCCTCCCCCAGGTGCATGGCATGGCCGCTGCTCCAGGCACCCATGCAGCTAAATCCGCCACTGTTCACAGCTTGTCTTTTTGCTCCATTTTCATTCATTTATTTCAAAAAAAATTACAACCTTGGGCATTGTATGCTGGGCTGCAGAACTAGAGGTTGCTGGAAACCACGGGGTGAGAGTGTTCTTGTGCTCAGGTCCTGTTTGTGAGTTTTCCACAGGCAAGTGTTTGGCCACTGTGAGAACAGGATACTGGACTTCATGGGCTCATCCAGCAGGGCTCTCATGTTCAGTATTGAAACTTGTACTTTTTAATTTGTTCATAAATGACCTGCAACTAGGCTAGGGATGACCAGTGAAATGGCCAGGTTTGCTACAGAAAGGGGAACCTTTCCAACCTTCTCACATCCATTGGCACTGCCATCCTTTTTTATTTTTAGAAAAAGCAATAGCTGAAGGAAATATATATACGTGTGTGTGTGTGTGTGTGTGTGTGTGTAATATGCAGGTATGTTAGCATTTGCTCAGCTACAGCTGTATCTGTATTTATATATTCTTATTACCTAATGATTCCTCTTTAAAATCAAACATGAATAGATGAAAAGGAAGGTGGGATTTATAATGAAATTAGAAGTAATTTTTCCGAAAGGTTGGCAATGCATTGTGAATCTGATCACAGTGCCTTCTTTGCAAGAACCAGTTCTAATGCCATTAAGTACATCATCTTAATAAGCCTTTATTCCAAGGTAGTTCAGAAGTATTTCCTTCATGAAATTAACAGATTCAGCATTTTAATACATATAAGACAAGTGATTCTACTTAATTGGTGGATAAAGAACATGGCTTTTCTTTTTAAAAACAGTATGCACAGAGAGCCTGTATTAAACAAAAATAAAAGATAATCCAGCAAACAGAAATGGTAAAAAACTTGAATGGTATTTACAGATTTGAGTATTGTGGTCAAGTTTTCTTTGTATAGGAAAATAGAAAAGCAAGGATAAACTCAAGAGGCGATTACTGTAATTAAGGAATTTATGGATCACTTTCTTTAGAGATGCTATGAGCTACTTGGCATGGCTTACGTCTCCTAAAAAAAAAAAATCCCTTCAAATCTTATTTTCATGCAACTTTCATGTTAAATCTTTTGCCATTAGCAAAGAAAACCACCAAGTGCACTTTACGCCACTCATTTGGAAAGGCTCCCAGACAACTCTCCCAACCATTCCAGAGAAGCAAGTGCTGCATATAGACTTGTGAAGATAAGTAGGAAACAAATCACACATTGCCCTGTGTTTCTCTACGTCAACTGTTTCTTGATAGCCAGGGGGCAGCAGTGGTCAGGGGTGCCATTAATCAGTTTCAGCTGATATATAGCTTTCACCCTTTCCTCAAATCAGACCTGGCCACTACCATTCATGCCCTAGTCATGTTGAGAATTGATTACAGAGATGAACTCTATGTGGCATTGCCTTTGAAGATGGCCAGTATTGTCTACACTGACTAGCAACAGCTCTCCAGAGTTTACCACCAAGTAACTATGCAGAGGGTTGCAGTTATGCAATCTTACTCAGTTATACATAGGGATACCTAGTTCGTTGGGCATTATGCTATGTCTTGCTGCTTTGGGGGTGGAGACAAGCTGCCAGTTAACACAGCTGCCTACATCATTTGAACTTCTTTGAGGCCAGAGCAATGGGGGCTTTCAAACTTAAAAATCTACCACTATATCACTGCCATCAGACTAGTATTACCATCTAGCTGTAGAGAAGAGTTTGGTAGGGCCGAAATGCAAAGATAGCCTTCCAACAGCTATGTTACTACAGTTTACCTGAATGGAACTGAGCCAGGGAAGGATGCTTCCTTTCTGCAAGTGCGGTCCTCTGATCTGGCCACTGCATTGTCCCATTCCAGCCCCATCCAGGGAAATTGAAGCACCATCTCCACAGCTTTGCTCTACCACACAAGCTGCTACTGCTATCCAGGATTATCAGGGCTCATTTTAGGCAAGTCTTGATTAACAGGCCACCATTTAAATTAGCAATTGCTTAGTGTCCAGGTAGTTGACTATAAACAAACCTTACAACATTTTCAAAAACAAGTAGGCGTGCATGGTCATTGTACTTGACAACAGAAAATATATACATAATGGAAAATTCAATTTCTATTTGTTTGTGAATTGTAAGCTGGACCTTTATGCTGAAATCTTATTTTAGAAATGTCCAAACTTCCCTTTCATCCAAATGGCTTTCAGGGCAGTGTATTATATCATCAACAATAGTAGTAACAGCAAAGAATAAGCCATCATAAAACAAAAAATGAAAGCTAGCAGCTTTAAAAAAAAAAAAAAAAAAAACAGACCAAAGACAAATATGACGCTTTGGGCAAGGAAGAAATTCTTAACCAAGAGTAAAACAAATAAAAAACAAATGCTGGTGCCTGTTGGGCCTCTGAAGTGAAGGCCCCAAAATTTGTTCAAGCATAAACACACAGCAACAAGTTATATAGCATGTGAAACAGCACCTCAGTTGAAGGTCTTGAGGCATGACCAGGACAATGTGGAAGGAATCATAATCAGAAAGTTGTTCTTAATATTTAGTTGGATCTCCTTTCTTATAACTGGAATACATTGGAGCAGCAGGAAAAAAAACTTGCTCCATCTTCCATGTGACAGCCCTTCAGATATTTGAAGATAGCTCTCATAACTCACAGTTGTCTATTCTCCAGGCTAAACACACCCAACACCCTCATAATTGTACAAGCATGTACAATTTTCATCCCATTTGTCCTCAACCCCTGGCCTACCGGGGGTATGTCAAGTCCAAAGCTCAAAGTCCAGGGGTCAATCCACACAAGGACAATCCAAAGTTCAGGAAACATAGTCCAGGGTCAATCCAAGTAGCCAAGTCCCAAGGAAAGGAGACAATCCAGAGTAAAACCCAAAGCAGTCCTATAGAAGCCCAGAAGCATCCAACCCAAGGTCCATCAACATGGGCAATTGAGCTGACACAGCCTCTCTGCTCTGCTTCCTTTTTGTACTTTGCCTGCTGATTGGGCTTGACAAAGCAGCTGATCCTCACCTGTTGCAGGCCTACTCCAGCTGAGGAATCGCACCCTTCCTCCCAGATGTGATGGCCTGGGAATCCGATTCAGAGGCTGAACTGGAGGAATCCCAGCCTGCACAGGAGTCCCCGCCTCTAGGGCCGGCTGAACTGGGGCAGGGCCTTGATTCTGAAGCGCCTGCACCTGTGCCGGATCCTCAGGAGCAGGCACCAGGTGAATCCACTCTGGCTCCGGAGGTGGTTGAGGACTCAGTGCCTACAGGTGAGTCTCCCCCTGGGTCCAGTAACCCTTCAGCCTCTCCTGAACTGCAGAGGCTCAGGGCAGAGAGGCGAAGGGAACTGGTTTCTCCCAGGAGGAGTGCTCGCTTTAAGGCCAGGAGAGGCGGGTCTCCTGGGGGCCGGGACCGCCCCTGGCCTCAGAGAAGATAAAGGCCAGTCAGCCCGGTCCCAGGTTGCCGGAGCAACGTCATTGAAGAGTTGTTTCAGCCAGCATCCAGTCCTGTTCCCCCAGAGTTCCTGTCCTTGCCCGGCTTCTCGCTGTGGACCCCGCTTCGCCCGAGGACTGTCTGCCGACCCTCAACTCAGGTCCTGGACCTCGCCCCACGGTAACCTCCCCCCTGGACCAGCACACCAGAGCTAATGAGCTCCACCTGGCCAGGGAGCTGTGCTGTGGGCCCTTGCCTGCCTCAGCCTCCTAGAGTGCCACTCCTGCTGCTCCCTACACCTCAGAACCTGATGTGTTCATGGAGACAGGGGCTCCTCTGGCTCTGGTGATGGGTCCTGCTGCTCTGCTTCCTGTGCATTCTCACACACACACCCTTTCACCATCCTGCATCACCCTGTGAGTACCTCCTACACCAACCTCTCCTTCCCCATCCCCAGCTTGCCCCAGTGTGTCCCAATCCTGGCTACACCCCTCACTGCTGTCTTCTTTTTCCTCTGTCTCCTGTCCATCATTCTGCCAGTTCAAGACAATGGCCATGTTATGAAATTATCATCATTCCAACAATTCTTCAGGAGGACTTGAAAGATGATGATGTGCCCAAGCCAAGAACATGATGTCCAGAAGTTAGATAATATTGAAGTTCACCGTTCTGTCCACTATAAAGCATAATCTTTCCTGGTCCAGAAAAGAAGAACCTCACACATAAGGTTATCAAGCGCTTACCAACAGATACTTCCTGACCTTGAAGAAACAGGGTATATTTTTAATTCTGCATCTTATTTTACTACTCTAGTGGGTAGTCCCTTTAACTATCATTCCTTATGAATTCCTTGTTGGGTGTAATATTTTGGCTAGTAGCAATCCAGAACCCATCTTCTATTGCTATTATAAATTGACTGTTCTAAAACATACCATAAACGATGATTATTTCCTACATTTAAATGTATTTGAAATTGGAAAAGAGCAAGTCTTTGAAACCCATGCCATTTACTCTGTTCCCAATAAGGCATTGCCACAGTAATATAATCTACATATCCCATACCTTTCTCTCTACTGATCTGTCATAGCTAAAATGCTTTGGATTTTTGATTGAAAATATTTCTCTAAACTGTGTTAAAAAAAATGACAATCATCATGGGATTGTGCAGTTGGAATACTGAGGACCAGAGTTCAGTTTCTTTTTTAAAAAATCAATGTGATCATCTGGGTAGGATTTTGCTTCTTAGCACCGGAGGGCAAAGAGACAGCACAATTTTATGATTTTAAATACTTTCCGTGATCATTGTGAAATGTGCCTTCTTCAAGTTAACAGCAGAGTGAGATCCTCTCCAAACGTCATTATACCCAAATCAAGTCTGGTTTAATATAATAAAAAAGCAATTAACTTGAATTAAATTCTCCAAGCATGAATTACTTCATTTTTATTGGAAATAATTATTCATTTGTACAGTCATTGCTTTCCCAGTGCTAGAGGAAAACAGGAGCAGGGAGAGAAAAATATGTTCTAGCACTTCTACTGTAGTCCTGGGGCATATGAAGTAACAACAGCACTTTTATTTACTTGGAACACACAAGGCCACAAAAGAGTTTTGAGACTCCCTTCTTGCTGCTCCTCCACCTACTCAAACAACTTGGAGTTCTGTTTCTCATTTCTGAGCTTTAAGCCACAATGCATGGCTTAAAATTTGTGAAAGTTGGTCCTCAAGTCAGGAAAGCATGATTGTTTGTTCTTAAGTATAATGGAGGTGGGTGGGGGTTAGCTAGGTGTGTATGAAAAGGGGGAGATCACTCATTTTTCCATTGTTTTCGGATTTAGAGTTTCATTTCTCATTCCTTGCCATTGCATGAGCTCATTCACTCACTTGTTTTCCACTGATTACAATGGGAGACTCAACCAGCCTTCTGCTGCCCATAACTTCCTTGGTTTCTGTCCAAATGGCATGAAATTTACAGGCAATGATTTGGATATAATGATGTTTGAAGAGGCTTTCACTCTGCTGTTAGCTTGAAGAAGAAACGTTTTGCCATGACCAAAAGAATTTAAATACTTAAAATTGATTACACTTAAATATCAAATTGATGGTGGAGAGGGCTGTCAATGGCTACTAGTCATGATGGCCACGCTGTGCCTCCGAAGTTGGAGACAGAAAGGCTTCTGAATAGCAGTTGCTGGAAACTGCAGGAGAGGAGAATGCTTTTCTGCTTGGATCCTGCTCGTAGGTTTCTCAGAAGCATCTGTTTGGTCACTGTGAGGACAAGATGGGCTGTTGGCCTCATATAGCAGCTTTTCTGATGCTCTGTTCACTCCTCCTAATAGTGAAGTCATGGGTAGAGTGTCAAAAGAAATGAGCCAAAACAGGACCAAAGCAATGACAAGAGGAAGCTTTCAGCATTCTAAGGGAACCACAAAGATTGCAGAAGTACAAGAAATATATATTTAAAACAAAGACAAAAATGTGTGGGTTAATCTTCAAAAACCAGCCACATAGGGCTCAGCATTCTCAATAGCCACAGAATATAGACTGTCAGTTGAAAAAGAAAAATGGGAAGTGGTTTGGGAAAAGTGGAGCAGACTGGTGGCTGAGGGCGTGACTAGCCAGCTGGAATCCTGAGTAGGAGAACTGTTTTTAAGAGGTGAGAATGCATGGGAACATTTTGCTAGCGGTGCCATTCATATTGCTATATTACCAAAATGGCAACATAAGTGCCTTTTAGAGATAAAGAAGGGTGAGAACATGTAGAATAATTTACAAAAGATAATTGTTTGAAGCATAGGAGTCAACTCCTAGGAGCCAAGGTCCCTTTGCCGCCGCCCCACAATTGATAGGCATTGCCATTCAAATAGTGTGAGTGTGCTACGTCTTGGGATCCATTTTGTAAGGCAAGATCTGGGCCCTCCCAACATTTTATTCAAGTTGGCACCCCTGGTCTGAAGACAAAGCCCTCCGTGATTAAAACTTCTCCCGCTGATTAGTCTACTGATGCTTCAAAGTTATAATGCAGATTAAAACTTGAATCCCAAGTAATTCATAGTGCTACATTAGTTCTTTATATGAATGGACACAGACCGATTTATTCCTATTAATTCCTTTGTATTTTAGCTTTAAAAAAATTCTAACGTAGAAAATTTAAGCAGGAACCAAGGACCATTTGAAAATCAATAGGACAATCCATACTGTATTAAAGCACATTTGGTGTGCATAATCTATAATGATCATCTAAAACTTAGCTGTAACATCATTTTTGTAACCTAAAATGTAATTTACGTTTCTTATCTAAGATGATCCGCAGGAAAAAAGTGATGACTACCACTATTATTTCTGATACCCATGAAATACTTCAGCTGTGCAAAGTAAGGGCTGTTTTCTTCCTACTAAGTGGATAGGGCTTTCACTGAATAATATGTAATTATGCAAATGTGCACCCTCAGAACAACAGAGGAACATTCCTGTATCATCCATATGATTTGTGTATCATGAAAGGTCACTCAGTAGTTTGATAGGCTTCACTGCAGATTCTGTCTGCTTAGAGTCTGCCATACAATTGTACATAATATATCCTACAATAAATTATCCTTGGCAAGTTCTAAGGGTTAAAACAAATTAGCATTTTACTAAGAAGTAAAAGACTGGGTACAGGACTGGGTACAATATTTCAGGCAGATTGTATGGAAAATGCAAGGGGCTGTAATATGAACTAGGGGTGGATCAACCCTGTTGATTTTGCTTTATCTCAATTTCTCATTTTTTTCCAGTCTTTAAGTTCAGTTCTCCACATTTCTGCATTAGTTTACCATTGTTTGTTTGTTTGTTTAACTCATAAAATTCATAAGCGTTTTACTGCAAATTTCACCTAAGACACATTTTGCAAAAGCAATTTTCCTTAATATAAGGGGTGGCATTCAGCTAGGTTTTACTCAGAGTAGACCCATTGAAATGAATAGACCTCGCTTAGCCATTTGGAGCAAAATGTAGTTGGAATATCATCCCATGTATTTTTGTACACTGTTTTGACTAATATATGTGTTTCTATGAACACTATTCCCAAATATACACATTTTATACACCTTACTGGAATGGAGAACTGTGTCGCAAAATCTGGGAAAATAGAATAGCTGCACTTCAGTTTGCGTACTGTTTTGGGAAGTGCAAAATTAGGTAAGTTTTCATGAAAATGCAAACCGAAGTGCACTGGGTGGCTTTAAAAAAGGACCAAATTCATTGAGAAGGCTGTCAATTGCTATGAGTCATGGGAGCTATGTTCCACCTCCTCTGTTGAAGGCAGTACACCTTGGAATACCAGTTGCTGGGAACCACAAGTGGGGAGAGTGCGGCTGTGCTCAGGTCCTGCTTTCAGGCTTCCCATGGTCATCCAGTTGGCCACTGTGAGATAAGGTTGTTGAGCTAGATGGGCTTTGGCCTAATTCAGCAAGTGAAATATACTCGGGGTCGAGAGTGGATTTCATGCTCTTTATTCAGCTCATAGTGGTGAGGAGGAATGAAAGTTCCCCCAAAGTATCTGCTTTATATACATTATTTACACAATGGGCTGCACGTGATTGGCTAATTCTGGGATTCTCCTGTAGGCCAATCAGGTTGTGGATTCACTTCCATCTGGAGCTGGATTGGGTGGCTCCTGCGGACCTCTCATACTGCTGCATTGTTCTAGGACCAATCAGACTGCTGCATTCTGAATCCTATTGTTCTAGGACCAATCAGACTGCTGCATTTTGGATCCTATTCAACTCAGTACATAACATTTTCTTACCTTCTTGTATCTCCATCTTGTAAACCAGGCATCTGTTTGTTGAAGCTAGAAGAAAACAGCTTCCCTAAGGCAACCTAGTGCGCTCCTGACTTTGAAGCAGGTACTCCCTACTTCATTTTGTGACCCGCCATCTCTCTTAAAACATTGCTCAGAAATGTTTAGGGTTCTAAAATCTGGATTAGCAATCCAGAGTACCATTTTATCTGCAAGAAATAAGCCAAAGGAACAAAAGGAACCTGATCACATGTGGTAGATTGACACTTTGTTTCCTGTTGGCATGTACACACAGTATCTCTGAACGCCAATTCCTGCATTTTGCTGGTTCCCATTTGATCTACTATTTAATACAGTTTACGTAATGATGCCAACTCTACAAATGCCAAAGCATAGACTTTTACTGTATTTAAATTACTGCTACAGTATCATGAATTGACAAGAGGCCCAGGACTTGTTGCTGAAGAGTAGAACTAATTTAGTCATTCATATGTCGAGGTTGCCCTTAGAGCTAGATGTCGTGGAGTACATTGTTGAAGTTATTACACTGACAAAACACATGAAAGCTGATACCTCAGGAACAGTCGCTGCTACAATCAAGAAATATGAAAAGCAGCTCAACTGTAATCAAACAAGAATAGGATTTTTTAATAACACAACAAAACCTCTCACCTCTTTTGAAGATAAATAGAGCAACATTCCCCCAACGCTATATCTATATCTGTCTGTCTATCATATACTGTTGGATGAGAGGGAGAAGACAGCCAAGACACACACAGTGTAAACTGCGGAATGACATAATTCTATCAAATCATACACCAATACTTAAGGCAATGAATCTGTGCCATAGTCCCCCTTTTGAGGTTTAGTTTCATGTCAATGCTTTCATCAACAGTGACCTGGTGAAGAAATTGACTCCTAATGTTCAAGTACACTGTCCAATACACTGTTGGATGGAGAAAATGAGCAGCAGCACTTTGCAAAATGCCACCCCTCTCTCCGAGTTCAGCAAGAAGAATATTCCAGCCTGCCCCATTTCTGCTCATCTCCCCTGCCCTTTGGATGGAGAAGACAAGCAGCAATACCTTGTGGAACTCCAGAAGTAGAGGGGCTGGGGGGGGGGCACATTCCCTCTAATAAATAATAATTCCAAGTATTCTGAGGCCAAGGGCAGGGATGTGTGTGATGATGGTTGCTGCAAACATTCATCTTTGAGAAGACCAGAGTTAGCTGGCTGTCGTGATCTTACGCACTTTCTTCCTGCGTTCTCCAAAGTGGCTACACAATCATCCATATGCATATGAAGTAATACAATCCATTATAGACTGTGCTATATGCTTTTGCTAAAGGTTTGAATCCATTCTACTCAATGGAAATTTCTGGCAAATGAGCACATGTTAAAAGCAAAAAACGCATTCAGAATATACACATGCTTGAATATGAATATATTTGTACTATTCCTCACTCTTAAGTTTTTGCATCTATTTGCCTCTGCCTGGCTGAGTCGTGGGATATTAAAAACAGCGTATCGTGCCCCATTAGGAAAATAGAAGGATATCCTTTTATTGACATCCCCCTTTTGATATAAAAATGCTCTCCCAAATGCTCTCTGCAAACTTGATATTGCTTTTTGCAAGATCCCGCTGCTTTCAGAAACATGACTTCCCCAAGGAAACACTAGATCTTGTAACAGAAATATCTTTGAATCTTTCAGATAGCCAGTCCACAGGGAAAGGTTTAAGAAAGGATCAAAGCTTGTCCTTTCAGCTTGAATTATTCCATTACAGCCGAATGTGACATAATTACAAAAGATGCTGGATGTGGAATCTCATCAGGATTATCTGACACTCATCTTTGTTGAAAAAGTCTCCCCAGCTGTTGCTCTGATAGCACAAATGTGACAGGAGTGCAGAGCGCAAAAGTACTTCTAAGTGACCACTGCTTTGGAGCTTGGCTTCTGTTCCCTGGGCTGCTTTGCAACTTTCCAGTTATCACAAAGGTCAACACTGAATAACTTCAAGCAATGGAGGAAAATGTAGAACGGTGATTAGTGCCCTTGAAAATAGCTCCTTTGCATTTGGTGGTGATTTTTCTTGTGAAAAAAAGAATATACAGCTGTTCAACAAAAATGTCTGTGTGTTTTTGTACACACACATATATATCCAGTATTGTTTACTAGCTATAAAAACGTAGGCCACTGGCAAATTTTTCTTTGCAAGCCTGATCAAAATTAATTCATTTGGATGGGATTTACAACAAATAACTTTAAACACCTTTACATTTTACACAAAGGAAGACAACTATGGCTAAATACATATGAATTACAGAGTACAAAATTGTTCCCTATGATCAATGAAAGATTAAGGAAATGATAGATTAAGAAAAATATAGACCTCAATAAGGACCATTGTTGGAGCAGGATTTTGTTTCATCCTACTGTTACTTTGCCAGCCCTATATCTTACTGAGAAAAAATGTTAACTATAATTGAATATATTAAATAATCCAAACAGATTATTTATGAATTCTTCTTAGCTACTTGTGTGGAACTTGTGAGCACCAGCAAACAAGTCAACTGCAAGTACTTTGAAGAACAAAATGCCTGCCCTATAAAATCTCTTCTACAGCAATATCCTATGATTTGAGTCTTGAAATAAGACTAATTCACTTTTCAGTCTTGATGGGTTAAGATAAGGAAGGCAACATAGCAACAAATATATTCAAAATTAAATTTTTGTTGTTGCACAACTTGTGTGTGTGTGTTGCAGCAGTGGAGGCAGGGGGGAGTTTCTGACAATGTAAATCCAAATAACGTATTTGTCCTTGCTCTGATTCACTTACTCTCATTTATACGTTTTCAGAAAACATGTATGCATGCAAAAGAAAGCAATTTTTTAAAAAATCTCTCCCCCTTCCCCCAACATTCAGCACCTAGAACTGAAATGAAGGATGAAGCAAGTTACAGGTGAAAGGGTCAGCACAGAGTTAAAAGAATTTTACATATTTTTAGGTATACACAGACAATTGTGCAATGCACGCCGCAACTACGGTTACATTTATGGCAGCAGCTCGGTTGTAGAAATGACAACATCAAACGGCCGTGGCTGAATAAATTATCTATGTCGAAGGAATTGGTGGCTTGTAAAAAAGAAAAAAAAAGGGAGGAAAAAAACTTTATTTTCCTTCCCTTGTCGTGGATTACATTTTCTTCATACATTATTAATGAAGTTAAACTACTAGTAACATGCCAAATGTGCTGTATGGGAGATTTGTGCCTAATCCAGCACAAAACAGGCCCAGTCACATAATGATAGGAGAAGGGGGGAGAAAAAGAACAAATGTCAACAGTTTCACATTGGGACTAGATTAAGCAGACCATACTTACTGATTTCTTACACAGGGATTAGTTCGCTTTTAGCACTAGGCACAGGGAAGCCACACTTCTATATTATTAACACAGTGCGCATTAAAATAAAATAAAAATAAATGAGAGGAGACCGGAACCCTCTTCCCCACAGAAAAGACATTTATTTAATATTAGTCTTAAGCTAACTTTGGGTAAGAGACTAACAGCGCAATTCTGCGCATGTCTGAGGTAAGTCCCATTGAGTACAGGGGAAGTTACTCCTACACGTATGAGTGCATGTGTATTCTATCCCCTCTTACCTGGGTGTAAGTACAACAGAAATCAATCAGACTTACTTCTGCATGAGACAACAAAATAAGAACAGCACAGCATGCTGTCTTCACAGTGGTCTTCTAGATGGGCAACCCGCAAGAATGCAGGACCTGAACGCAGTAGCCCTCTTCCTACATGAGACAGTGGTGTGTTGTGGGGGAGCCATAGGGGCGGTTGCCCCAGGCACAAAATTGTTTGAGGGGGCAAAATTTTCAGCTCCCAGTGCTGCCTCGATACAGCTGCACACTTCCATTGCTGGGCTCTGTTAAAAGTGGTTTCTCTGTGCCAGTGGCGGAGCTTCATGCTCCGGCACTGGGGGGTGGAGAACAGGTGGGGTGGGGCTAGTGCACATCCTGGGGGTGGGGCATGCCACCCACAGGGGCAGGGTGCACATCCTGGGGGCGGGGTGCCCAGCACGGGCAGGGGGGCAGCCACGATGGCACCCCACCGGGATTGCGCTGCCGGGGCGGTGCGCTCCCCCCGCACTCTTCTTCCTCTGCCAGTGCTCTGTGCGAAACCAGAAAGTGACCTTTCCAGATAACGGAATGACTCTTATTTCCTTATCTCTGCAATTGTTCTCTCTTGGGTGACGCAGACGCTGCTAGGCGGTTGAATGTGCATGCGTACTCTGTAAGGGCAGCCTGTTCCCACATGATAAATTAAGGATCAGGGCTCTCGTCCCTGGCAGATGACAAATCCATTTGCCCCCAACCACCCAAAAGTAAGCACTGTCCCAACTTGACATTATTGTGAAAACACGATCAATTATAATAAATCAATTATAAATCAATTATAATAATTTAAATAAATAAATAAATACATAAATACATAAGTATTGTTATGTTGGTACTTTTGTCTAGTATAATAAATGAACTTTGTGCTGGTACGTGACTATACCTGTGGACTTTTACCACTGCTGATGGTAACTTAGAGGTGGCAAAAACCAGGAGAGACTATCTATCAAATAATGTGGGTCCAAGTGGCAACAACACAGGATAAAACTAATAACTCCAGCGATAAATGCAGCAAACACAACATAGATATGACCAAGAGCTCTGTGTATACATCTGGATCCTATTTTCTATTGTGGAAGATGGGAGTTCCAGAAATGCAATGTACAGACAGGGTTCTTTCAGAAATAGCAAGCCATAATCTGGTCCTGGTGTCAATTCATGCACTGGCCCTCAGGGAAACACTTGCCCCATTTTTCAGGTGAATCCCAAGCACCATCTTACTTGGACACCAGGAACAACCTCATCCGATTTACAAAATTGTTTAGTAGCATGGGTCATTGGTTCCTAATAAAAAACCTGCTAATATTGAGCCTAGGCAATACATAGCTTTTAAACTCCAGTCACCCCGAGGCCAATCCATATTTCATTAGTGAAAAGCCCAGGAGCTTCTCATCTTATTTTTGTCAAATCCTGTTTACTTTAGTAAGCAAACACTTGTTCCATTTTGGCACAGGTTCAGCCGCTAATGAAGAACATAAGAGGAGCCCCGTGGAACAGAGCAAAGGCCTAACTAGTCCAGTAGCCTGTTTTCCACAGTGACCAATCAATGCCTCTGGGAAGTCCACAAGCAGAACATGAGGGCAAGAGCCTTCTTCTGTTTGTGATCCCTAGGAATTGGTATTCAGAGGCCTCTGATCCTGGAGGTAGTATAGACAGTCATCAGCATGACTAGTAACCCCTGATAGTCTTGTCCTCCATGAATTTATCTAACAATTCATCTGTGTTAGCAGACACCACATGCTGAAGTAGCCTTCTGAAACCCCGAGAACAAGAAGAAAGGGAAGAAAAAGAAAGTGACCTTCTGAATGCTCTTTATACCACCCTTCCCCAGCCCCCAGATTTTCCACCATTGTAAATCCATCAACAACGACATAGTATAACATAGCATATAAGAAAATGTGACACCACCTGGGTTCTTTTTGGGAGAGCAGCAGTGAATGGGTCACACAGCTTCCTCCTCTTCTTTTTTCTATCCTCAAATCTCCAAGCATCCTTAGCTCTCACAGATCCCAGCCCACTGAGGTTGTGGGAATCAAAAATGTCTTGTGATCTCTTCAGCCCTTCAATAATTTAGCAATTAGCAGCTAGTAATTTCTGGTGTGCATATGTTTAACACTGACTGTTGACAAGCCTGTCATTTTATTAAATACATGTGTTGAAATCAAAGGGGGTGATTTCACTGTGGAAATGTTAGAGGGAGCTTACTTCACTATAGGAAAATGCTTCACTTTCTTAGCCGCTCAAGCATGGTAGAGATGCCCTCTGAGCATTCATTGACCCACTAGAACCTGGGGCTGTGGTGTCTTAAAAATATGCAGGAAGTCCACCTGCTTATTCTTCAACCAGGAATGGTCTAGACAAGGGACTTTTCAGTAACTTCCAAGTGACCATGAAGAAACTGAAGAACCTTTTCTCTGTAGGCGACATGTCTACATTGTACATCCAGAAATATCACCTGGAAATTCTTAGGAGGATCAGACACATACCCAGCTACAGATGCCCATTTCACCACCATCAGAGACAGGGCCAGCTCAAAACATTTTGCTACCTGAGGTGAAGGACAAGATAGTGCCTCACTTGTATTCCATGTGCAACAGCTGGTTGGACTGGCAGTTGAACCATCAGAGATGCTGCCTTGGGGGTCCCAGCAGTATGGCATGCACCTATGGTGCCACACGCCTAGTGCACAGCACATCATCAGGAGGAGATGCATCATCGGTAGGAGGCCTCACCCAGCACCCCACAGCTTCAATGGCTGTGGCTCCTCCTCCCTGATGCTCAGAAGGAGCCTGCCTTTGATGCTGTGTCCCACTCAGCTTGGTGGTTTGGCCTCCTCTGCCCCCTCATTATTGGGGGTGGCTGAGCCCCCTGGTAAGGAATATTGAGGGTCTGGTGACATCTTTGCCCCCTAGACTTGGTGTGTCTGATCTCCACTATGTCTGAGGGCAGCAGGCTGTCTTAGGAAGCACAGGGTAGGGGCCTCATGGAACAGACAACCCTGTCCTCCAACTCTGCTCCTCACCACTCCACATCTGCTGCCTAAGGCAGCTGCCTCGGTCTACCTAATGGTAGGGCCAGCCATGGTCAGGGCCAGGCAGAAATAAAATTAATGACATGTGCTGCTGTCAAATAGTTTCCTAACCTCAGACATGGCAATCAATCCAACTTGGTGCATAGTAAAACTCATCCAATGTTTCCACAGGTCAGGGAATGAAGCCAGAGTCTCGGGAGAAAGAGATAAATATAACCAAACCTGATTCTAAAGGGCTTCAACTGAATAACTATATTATTCCACTTGGTCATCTGATTTGTAATGGACTAAAGATTGGTTCTCAATGCAAAATTCGCAGGGGAAGGCAAGTAGGGTGCTTTCCTGAGATATAGGGAAAGTAAGATTTGAAAAGTAAAACAGTGTTTGTTTATGTGACATAATACTGTGCTTTGAATTATGCTCTTTGCTAAACCTCTCTTTTGTGCAATAAACAATGGTTGAACATGTTTTACAAGTATATACGGTGTCAGCACTCGGTAAAAGATATTTCTCTATTTAAAAACCTGGATACTCAAAATGGATTCAGAGGGACTAATAAATTGGTTCTCTATGCGTTAATCAATAATGTGAATGAATAACCAATGAAAAGGTGTCACTGGTCTGCCAAATGGGAAATCATCAAAGAATGAAACCGGTGTAATAACACAAGTGCATTGTATCCTTCAGCAAATAAATGTAAAAACATATTGGAGTGAGGTTGCAATTCCCAGTGCTAAAATATATGCTTCTCCAACAGCATTAAAATAGTCATCTTTGTCAGGTTTTGAAGTATTTTAGGTATAGAATGTTGAAGTCAGGATACTCTCATAATGACATTTCTGTCCGACAAGTGCTGGACATTCGAAAAGGGTTTTCTTTTAAAAATACACTGTAAATTTTAATTGCTATTGGGCAAAGCCTCTTCTCAGAGCTTTGAACTCCAGAGAAAAATCCCTTGTAGATTTGCATATAAAAGCTGGCATGTCTTCATTTTTGCCTATTGAACTTGCTCCCAGTGACAGATTGTCAAGCTAGCATAGGTAAAAGCCAATCCAATTCCCATCTCTGAGTCTGACACTTAAATAAAGCCCATTATTGTTTTTATGCTTTTAGTAAAAGTTAATGGAGCAATATATAACCCTACAGTTTTACAAGACGTGTTACAAAACATATGAAACTAATGGTTCCCTGTCTTGCCTTTAAAAGCAGCTGAGAATTCTTTTCTAAGTGTTTGGCCTGCTCTTGTCTGCCAGACCTTTGCCAGCTACTGGCCTTCTAAGCTTGTGATTCTTCCCTTTGGCTGCTTGGTTTAATTTTCCGGGAGAAGAGGTTTATGCCAAGCTGAGTAGCTCTTCACATTTATTGCCAACATGAGATGGGGAGCTCATCATTGGATATTTAGCGTGTAATCCAATCCACTGTAAAGGAATCAACATGTTTCAGTGGGTTGACCAAACCTTTGTTGTTTTGTAACAGTATGCAAAGTAAAATTGTTAACCTTTTTCTCAAGTGGGAAGGGCATTCAATATTTGACAATAGTATCTAATTTGATTGAGGGTTGACGCTGAATGGGAGAGGCTGAATGGCGTTCTAGATGCCTGAAGAGTAATCGAGCTGTTTTCACGACTCACGCTGCATGCCTTTTTCACCCAAATGCGTTTTTAATTGGTTAATGCCGTCTGTAACAGAAGAAACAAACATTTTGATTGGAATTATTGTTTGGAGAAATGTGGCTATTAATATAAATAGCCAGGAGGGTGCCCGGTTTCCTGTTTCTCTGAACAGTTGAGCTCCCAGAGATGCACATTCATGGTTGCTGATAACCAACTATACTGCGGAGGAACAGCATCTTCCCCTGCGCTAGAAAATATTTGGCCTGGTGTTTTGGAAAGCATGAAAATGTTAACATCTGAACATCCATAATACCAGCCATTGTGATAGCGTGGTGCAGCTGCAGGAAAATCTCAAACCAATTTAAGCATCTTCTGTGAAAGCCAGCTTAGTTGAGCAGTTTGAATAAAGTAAACATGCCTCATTAGAACATCAAGGAGGATATTGTCCCTGATAACATAAGCACCTGGAAACCAGTAGCAAATGCTGGAGGAAATAATAGAACTGGCTTGAGAACCACTGCAGTGTAGTGGTTAAAGTGCTGGACGAGGACCTGGGAAACCCCATTCATCCACAAAGCCCCCCAAGTAGACTTGGGCTAATCACAATCTCCAAGCCCAACTTACTTCAGGTGTTGTGAGGATACAAATGGGGAGGTGGGGAACTGTATAGTAACTTGGAGGGAAGGTGGGGTATAAATGTAATGATAAAGAAAGAAAACAAATAAGCACCTTAGCCAGTGCATTCACAGTTTAATAATAAATAATAATTTTTTTATTTATATGGGTTGCCCCAGTCACTCTGGGTGGCTTCCAATGAAATATAAAAAACACATGATACATTAAACAGAAAAAACTTCGTGATACAGGGCTACCTTCAGAAGTCTACAGAAGGTCACACAATCTCTTTGACATCTGGTGGGAGGATGTTCCACAGGGCGGATGCCACTACCAAGAAGCCCCTTTGCCTGGTTCCCTGTAACTTCACTTATTTCAGTGAGGGAGCAACCAGAAGGCCCTCGGAGCTGGACCTCAATGTCTGGGCTGAATGATGTGGGTGGAGACGCTCCTTCAGGCATACAGTTTCTGTTCCAAAGTGTTATCTTTTCTTTAACACTTAGGACCTTTCTTAATATTTTTATTCTACATTCATGAGGACAAGAAACTTGACTTTTACTTTAAAAAACTGAATGCTTATAGTCACAGGACACAGTGATCTGTCAGCTTGATGTTTAAACCAATCTTTTCAGATTTGGGTCTGATTAGCACCAGTCTCCCAGCAATAGCCTAGTGGATAAAGGGACGCATTGTAAACCACATAGCCTCTTGGGCTTGCCGATCGGAAGGTCAGAGGTTCAAATCTGTGTAATGGGGTGAGCTCCCATTGCTCTGTCCCTTCTCCTGCCAACCTAGCAGTTCAAAAACATACCATGCAAGTAGATAAATAGGTACCACTGCAGTGGGAAGGTAAACAACATTTCCATGCGCTCTGGCTTCCGTCACGGTGTTCTGTTGTGCCAGAAGCAGTGTAGTCATGCTGGCCACATGACCCGGAAAGCTGTTTGTGGGCAAACCCCAGCTCCCTTGTCCTGAAGCGAGATGAGCACCGCACCCCATAGTTGCCTTTCACTGGGCTTAATAATCCAGAGGTCCTTTACCTTTATTTTTATTTTTTTAGTGGATAAAGGGAACAAACTACTCTAAATCCCATGGATATTTTCTGTCCAAAATTGAGAGCATAGAGCATGTCAAAAGGACTAGGAAAATTTACCAAATCCCACAGGTTGTGTGTGTTCTTACTCTCTCATTTTCCTTACCCCTTCTAATTTTGGGCTGTGCACAGGTTAGTTTCCCAAGTTTGCTCACAGTACAGAGAAAATTTCACCCCACAGCTAATTTAAAACCAATCAAACCACTTTTATATTCATGAATTTGTTCATTGCCACCAGTATACTTCCAGTCTTTCCTAGCCAGTTGATGATTTCACTTTGGGCAAAGGAAAAACATCCAGTTCACACTAAATAATGGAAGGAGCCCCCCCCCCCCCCAAATCTGTGACTTTTGCCAATATTTTTATCACACAATTTTGTAAAGCTCAACCGTTTTACAAGGACAAAATTAAAGCCAGAAAAGATACTAAAGGAAATATACATCTACTTGCTCCTGCCTCCATTTCAACCTAAGGAGAAGATGCTCTACTGCCTATTAACATTCACCTTCCTCCCTCCTGCTCCCCAGCTAACCTTTCACAAAGGGAAAGATAACTTGTTCGCACAGAGAGCTGTTCTGCCTTTAAAACTAATGATCTAAGCACCCCTGCGTTCCTCATTTTGGAAAATAATTAATTGCTAGTATATGAACGAGGCCAAGGCAGTCATTTCGAGGACGGTGTTATCGCTTCAGTATTTTATACATTCTCTGCTGCCAGATTTATGGATGGCTAAATTGATGCATCACTTAAATATTCAGCTAATGAGAGTTCCTCCTCCGTTGCAAGAGCTGTGCTGGTTGTACTAACAGACATTCCCAAGCCAGTCAAACGGCTGCCTTTTGACATGACATTTCCTTTTCAAAGGCATAGGAAGGAAGAAGTTCGCCTATGGAGCAATTGCAAAATGGTTACCCAGTTCTTCCCTCCAAGAACTCCATCTCCACAGAATATCTTGCTGAACTTTTTTTTGGCCTCGCTTCTTATTCAGTGTTAGGCAACCTCTATGTACAAATAAATAGAAATATATACTTTTTAAAAAAGTTATTGTATGCATAGCAGCAAATTTACTTCTTTTGACTTCTTTTTTAATTCTGTGGGAAGAGTGACACCTGCCTAAGCCTAGTTTCCCAGTTTGTCTACCCTTCAGTGAAAAGAATCTCATTGACAGACACCTCCTTATGTTCTGGTAGAAGATTATCTCTCCTCACACCTCCATTGGAAGATGTCTCCCACATACAACCTCTGGGCTGGATTTTCTCCATTACGCCCAGAATCCACTGCCAGTCACAGACTTTCACCCTTTCCCTCATAAAAAGAATTCTATTAGATAAGGCCAAAGGACCATGTAGTCCAGCACTATAGTTGTTGCTTCCTTCAGGCTGATTTGCTGTTTGCTTATTTGCTTGTTATTTACATATTTATGGACTGAATTTTGATACAGCAATGCACACACAAAATTACAGTGGTGTAGACGCCATTTTATGACCCCATTTTTCTTTTTTCAAACAAAATAGCCTATATTACCATAACATTATAATGATGATAGGCAGATAATATAATGCAACATTTTCTTTTGGATCCCACTTGTTGAATAAACTGTTTCAAAATCTGCACCATTTACAAGATTGCATGAACTCCAGATTTCAGGTTCACCAGTACTTGCACCTGATCACAGGATCTACATTGCAAAATCTTGAGACATGCCTGCTGTCCACAACCAGAATCTACACTGTGCTTCTTCCTCCATAACTGTTTGTACAACCAACCCAACTGCTACTTACAAGCCATGAAGTCTCACCACAAAATATGGCCTTCAGTAAATTCAATTGAAGTGTTATTCCTTCCAGTCCCCAAGCAAACCCATATTTTCCATGTTTCCATGGATGCCTGCCAGTCACCATATACACAATAACTGTTCAAGCAGAAAAATAAGAATAAAGATAATTGATTGCCTATTAATTGTGTGAGCGCATTTAAAACTCCTACTGTCTTTATTCAAAGACTCAGTCTTAAACAGTCTCAAAAATATGTCTTGCATACTTTCCATCTAGACTGCTTACGGTTGTTATTCCACATACCACTTTTTACATAAATGTAGTTTATGAGATGTTTTTAAAATATATGGCTTACGACAGCTCTATTATGAGAGTCAAAAAAGCACTTTGGTAATAGTATTGTTGAATATTGGAAAGTAAATCCCTGATCAACTTGTCTTATAAAGTAAGTCGTTCTGTGTGCATAAAATATAGTTCAACGTTAAGTATTTTCTGCAAAACTGAGGACAAATCCCTGTGTAATCTTTATACAAAGTTATTTTAGATACCTAATGCCTGTAAAATTATAGCTTTGCCTTGTCCTAAATGTGAGGGTCTCTCCCCCTTTCCATTAAAAGACAGTTTTTCTGGGGCTTATAACTCAGCCATAAAAAATTAAATTAGGATGTATTGAGGCAACAGCCTAAAATGAACCTATAAACTATCAAGGAGAGAGATGGAATCTGAGATCTATTGTCATGGGGAATCAGTCTTGGATTCTCTGGGAGTCACGAGCCTGTTTCTAGCTGTTACTCGAAAGTTGTGCTGATAAAACATTTACGCCAGAGCAATCCTGCTGAAATTAATGGGACTCCATAATCTTCATCCCATAGTTTTAACACGAAAAGCTACAAATATAGAAGAAGAATGTCAAGTCCCTACAAAAAAAGTTGTGCAGGTAATTACCACTGTCGCTATGACAGCTATCCTATTCTTCATGGGTTTATGTGGCTGACCATTTACCAAATGATAATTACCAGCGTGTGCATTCAATTGTTTGGTAAATTTGTTGTCAGGAGGAGGAGCAATGGTGATAATAATACCAAAACGAACTTCCAAAGGTTGTTACCTTGCCAAACGGTAAGGAAAATCTTACTAGACGTTGCTAGTGAAATCTCTGAAACTATATAACATTTCCTGCAAGTCAGATGCAGGGATGGCCCAGTACATTTTGCAGCCTGAGGCAAAGGATAAAATGCTGCTTCTTCCACTTACCATGTACAGAAGCCAGAGAGGTATGGCTCAGTGACTTAGGGGAAACAAAAGGGAGCAATAGGAACTGCTACCAGAGGCCATTGCCTCCCTTTGCCTAATGCTAGGGCCAGCTTTGATCATGATTAGGGGACTTTACTTTTCCTCCCCTACCACTAGCAGAGGCAGAATAAATAATGCAAATATATAATAGAGCAAATCCATGCAAAGATGCTTAATGCACCACTCTCATCCCAAGTTACCTAGAGGCACATTGCGCATGGAAGTTGGCTTGCGCATGCTTATCCCCAGCTAAATGGAGAAGCACAAATGGGTTTTACAAGTATAGTTCCTTTCTCTGATCTAACATGGAATGAAAGCCATTTTTTAAAATGCTAAAGATTTCACCAATCAGCAATTCAGGTGGTAGAGCTGGAGTCATTGCCCAAGCCTACTAATAATAGACTAATTCTCCAAATGCCAGTCTTTATGTAACCAGAATGGTGCCCTCCGAACCCAAGAGGGATCTATCAGTAGACTTGGTGGAACCCCAAGGTTTACAGAAATACACATTATTTCTTTCTTTGCATCTGTACATATAGATTAGCATGTGCTCATTTTTATGTAAATCTGTATCTTCTTTTGCCCTCATGTGTGTGCATGTGTGTACATTTCGTCTCTTCTTTGGAAATGCTTAAGTACCACCCTAGCTAAATCATCCACCATGAATCTATCAAATCCTCTTTCAAAGACATCCAGGTTGGTGGCCATCACTACTACTTATTGTGGGAACAAATTCTATCGTTTAATTATACAGTGGTACCTCAGGTTACATACGCTTCAGGTTACACACTCCGCTAACCCAGAAATAGTGCTTCAGGATAAGAACAGAAATCAGGCTCCGTTGGCACGGCGGCAGCAAGAGGCCCCATTAGCTAAAGGGGTGCTTCAGGTTAAGAACAGTTTCAGGTTAAGAACGAACCTCCGGAATGAATTAAGTACTTAACCCAAGGTACCGCTGTATCCTGTGTGAAGAAGTACTTTCTTTTGTCAGTCCTGCATCTTACAACATTCAGCTTCAGTGAATGTCCATGAGGTGTAGTGTGAACCTCAAGAACTCTATCAGCTCCTTTTGCTGCACGTATAATTAGGACTTGGTTTGTGGGGAGGGATGAAAGGGTTTTGTAATGAGTATGGATTGCTCGTGCGTAAGTTGCCGCCTCTCCTGGCTATGTTGCCTTGTTTAAACCTTTCTGTCTGGACAGCCCTTCACTTCGTGGCTGCCTCAGTCGCTAGCAGTATCCGTCAGTGGGCGTTTCTTAAACCTTTTCCAACATAAAAGTTGTTTGACGCCAAGTCTCCTCCTACTCTCCCTGCGCGGAAGCCTTCTGCGCAGGGAGGGCGTGGGTAGCGGAGGACCCGTGCTCTCCCCGCTGGTGTCCGGTGAAGAGTCCTGGAGCCCTCTCGCCGATTCCCCCATCTGCCCCCCTTTATCTCTGGTGTTGCGCTGATTTGCTTCCCCATCTGCTGAGCTGCCTCTCTCCCTGCTGGGCCCTTCTCCAGCATCATTTGAGAGCCTCCCCTCCGCCTCTAGCTCCGATGTCAGTTCCCTGACATCCACCTCCCCCCCAGGACCCCCTCCACCCCCGGCCCAACCTGTTGACCCAACTTCGTCCCTTTCTTTGGCCGACGATGCGGGGAACCCCCAGAAGGAGCTGTCGCCATCCTCTGAGGATTCAAAACCCGCTTCCCACCCGCTCTGATCCCTTCCCGCGGGGTGGGCCTCCCAGTCTGATTCTTCTTCCTCCGAAGTCTCTTCTCCCTCCCCTTCGGAGGCAGAAAAACCCACAAAATCCTCTTCATCGTCTGTGGTTCCAAATTGCTCCTCCCAGAATCTCGCTAGTGGTTTGGGTTTGTCCGGGAACAGGCGGTGGAATTCCTCCACCATATACCCATCAGTGATTGCTTCCGCGGGAACCCATGTGTTTTCCGACCCGGGTTCTCCCTCCCAAGCTACCAAGTACTCCACCTGGCGTCCTCGCCACCTTGAATCAAGTATTTCTGTGGCCAAGTTGTGGTGCTCCCTCTCTTCTACCTGCGGGTGTGTGGTGACTTCTCCCTCTCGCCCCGGGAATCCCCGTCCTTCCCTGTACGGTGAGAGTAGGGACCTATGGAACACCGGGTGTATTTTCATGCTATCAGGCAATTTGAGCTTGAATGCCACGGGGTTTACCCGCTGTGTTACCTCAAACGGTCCGAGCCGCCTGGGCTGCAACTTCTTGCACCCCCCCTTAAAAGGTAACCCTTGGGTTGACAACCACACCCGATCTCCCACCCGTATGGTCTCCCCTTCCCTACAGCGCTTGTCTGCCTGCCTCTTGTAAATTTCCTTGGCCCGCTCCAAGTTCATCTTAAGTTGCTGGTGCAGGGCTTCCATTTCTTCCACAAACTGCTCTGCCGCCGGTACGCTCCAACCTTCCTCCCCACTCCCCGGGAAGGCCCTGGGGTGACACCCATAATTGGCCACGAACGGGCTCATTCCCGTGGACACATGTTCAGCGTTATTGTACGCAAATTCAGCCAGCGCTAGTTTCTCTACCCAATCGTTCTGCCTCTCGCTGACGTAGCAGCGTAGGTATTGCTGGAGTATACTGTTCGCTCTTTCTGCTTGCCCGTTGGTTTCCGGGTGTCTCGCCGTTGAGAAGCTCACTTCGACCTGCAGCAAGCTCATGAGCTTCCTCCAGAAACGGGAAGTAAATTGTTTCCCGCGGTTGGAGATAACCCTCGAAGGAGCCCCATGCAACCTGAAAATGTGATCTACAAACAACCTGGCTGTTTCCTCTGCCGTGACCGCATGTGAGCAAGCTATAAAATGGCACATTTTTGTTAGTAGATCGACCACTACCATGACCGCTGTCTTCCCCCGGGACTTGGGCAAATCGGTCATAAAATCAATGGACACCACCTCCCAAGGTCTCCCCGGCGCGGGTAAGGGTTCCAGTAATCCTGCGGGGGCAGCCCGCTCCCCCTTTGCCCTTTGGCAGCGATCGCACCCCCGTACATATTCCCGTACATCCTCCCTCACCCTGGGCCACCAGAACTGCCTGGTGACGAGCATCATGGTTTTGTGCTGTCCAAAGTGTCCAGCTGTGGGGTTGTCATGGAGTTGTTTGAGTACCTTCCCCCATAGGGTCTCCCCCGGTACATACAGTGCCCCCTTATAGTACAGCACCCCTTCCTTCTCCTCAAACCCTCCTTGGGTTTCTCTTCCGTCTCGGAGTTCCCGGATTTTAGTTTGTGCGAACACGTCGTTTCTAGTGAGTCCAGCCAGTTCTCGTTTCCCCACCAAGGTTCCCACACACACCCATCGGTCCTCGGTTATCATGTGTCGTATCTCCGGTGGCCCCTCTCCTTCCATGTACTCCGGCTTCCGGGAGAGAGCGTCTGCTCTCACGTTTTCCTCTCCTGGCACGTATCGGATTTCGAAGGGAAACTTGGAGAACTCCTGTGCCCATCGAATCTGTCTCTGGTTGAGCACTCGTGCGGTCCTCCAGTATTCCAAGTTCTTGTGATCTGTACAAACCTGGATCTTGTGCTGCGCCCCTATTAGTAGATGTCGCCATCGACGAAACGCCGCATAGATCACAAGCAGTTCTCGGTCATACACAGTATAGTTTTGCTCCAACTTGTTCAGCTTTCTCGAGAAAAAGGCACACGGTTTCCATTCCTGCTTGCTCCTCCCTGGCTGCAAAAGAACCGCCCCAATGGCTCTGTCGGACACGTCGGTCTCTAGCCTCATGGGTTTCTCCAGATCCACGTGCAGGAGCTGCTCTTCCGATGCGAATGCCTTCTTCAGTTTTTCAAAGGATTGCTGGGCCTCCTCTGTCCAGACGAACTTCCTTTTGCTACTGAGACAATCTGTGATGGGTGCTGTCAAGTGGGCGAAGTTCTTGATGAACTTCCTGTAGAAGTTGCTGAACCCTAGGAACCTCTGCACGTCCTTCCGGGTTTTGGGAGCCTTCCACTCCAGCACTGCCTGCACCTTGCTTGGGTCCATTGCTAAGCCTTTGTCTGACAACTTGTACCCCAGAAACTCGACTTCTCTGGCGTGAAACTGACATTTTTCCAGCTTGACCCACAACTGGTGCTTCTGCAGTTGTTTTAGCACTTCCCTGACGTCTCTGACATGTTGCTCCTCATTGTCCGAATAGATTAAGACGTCGTCCAAGAAGGCTACGCAGTTTTTGTACAGCAGGGACCCCAACACGTGGTGCATGAAAGCTTGAAAACAGGCGGAGCCCGACTGTAATCCAAAAGGCATAACTAGGTACTCAAAGGCCCCCAGGGGTGTGAACATTGTGGTCTTCCATTCGTCCCCCTCCCTCATCCTAATCAAGTTGTATGCTCCCCTGAGATCAAGCTTGGTAAAAAATTTCCCCTGCCTCACCCGTGTTAAAATGTCGTCAATCCTGGGCATTGGGAAGGTCGCTGGTTCCGATACCAAATTGACGGCCCTATAGTCCACAACGAGCCTGGGTTGATTAGTGTCCTTTTTGTCCACAAAGAACACCGGACTGCCCCCTACCGCTTTTGATTCTCTTATGAAGCCTCTTTTCAGGTTCTTGTCAATAAATTCCTGCAACTCCTTCATCTCCCTGTCCGACATGGCATACAGTTTACCCACCGGTAGCTGCGCCCCAGGGAGCAAGTTGATTTGGCAGTCAAAGGGCCTATGGGGGGGTAGTCTATCTGCCTCCTTCTCGCTGAAGACCTCCTGCAGGTCAGCATATTGTGGTGGCACCTCCCCTTTCGGCTCCACAGCTATCCCAGCCACCCTGGCCACGGTCATTCTTGGGGTTTCCCCCCCTAGACAGTGTTCCAAGCAGTAAGCGGACCCAAAGGTGACCGTTCTCTGATGCCATGCCACCACTGGATCATGTTGTGCTAGCCAGCTCATCCCTAATATTATTGGGGGCCCTGCAATGAGGCTACGTGAAAGGCGATGGTCTCCATGTGCCTGGAAACCCTCATTCTCATTGGTGGGGTCTGGTGCGTCACTTCCCCTCCCAGAAGCTCCCTGCCATCAATGGTGGTTACTTGCAAGGGGAAATCCAGGAGCAGCAGGTGGAGCTGGTGCTCTAGTGCAAAGTCCTTGCTGAAGAAATTGCAGGAACTGCCTGAATCCAACAGCCCTTTCACCTTGACTGGGTGCCCATTCGGGAGTTCTAGCACCACTTCTATGGCTATAGCCGCCCTGGGGGGGGTCTGGTTGGGGCACTTCTATTGGTTGCTGGCCTGGCTGCTGTGCCCGCTGAGTGGCAGCCAAGCGTTGGCGTTTCCCTGCTCCTGCCCCTTTACCATCTCCTCCTCACCCCCTGCAGCTCCCACCATCCCTTGCCAGCCCTTTCTTTGCAGGCAGACCCTGGCAAAATGTCCTGACCGCTGGCAGAGGAAACACTTCTTGGTGGTTTTCCCATCCTTTCCCTCCCTCTTGCGACCTTCACTGGAGTTTGAAACCTCCCGCGCGCGCGCGCGCGCCCCATCTATTTCCATTGGCTCCGCCGGCGGGGAAGGCTGCCTTGGTATTTCAGGAATGCGGTGGTCATTGCTCTCTCCCTTCCCGCTTCTCCTGGGCCCACGCTTCCTGCCTTACACCAATCGCAAGCACAGCCTTGGTCAGCTGATCCATCGACTGTGGGCGGGGTGCGCGGGAAAGTTCGTCCTTCACCGTTGGGGACAACCCCTCCTCGAACAGCATTTGAATGGGTTCAGAGTCCAATTCCCATCCGAGCCGGTGGACTAACATGGCAAAGCGTGACCAGTAGTCTGTAACTGACTGGTTCCCCTGTTTGCAGCCCATCAGTTCCCGCCGAGTCACACTTTGCTGTAAATCACTGGAATACATCGCATCCATCGCCTGGAAGAATTTCCTCAGGTCTTTCAAGGCAGCATTCTGCGTTGCCATTAGGGGCCTGATCCATTCTCTGGCCCCACCCTGCAGATGTCCGACAATATAGGCAACCCTCTCCCCATCGTCTGCAAAATCATTCTGTTGCAGTTCCAACGCGTACTCTATTTCCGTTCAGAACGCACTGTAGTCCTGGGGTTTCCCTCCAAATTTGTGTACCAGTCCTGGTACCTTCCTTGCTACGGGGGTGGGTCTGACCTGAGCATCCTGAACCCGCCTTTCGTCCAGCTGCGCCGTCAGAAGAGCCACATGCTGTTCCAAATCTCGGTTCCTCTCCACCAGATTTTGCACTCCAGCTGCTCCCTCCGTGGCGCCAGCTTCTCCGGTTTTGCTCATGATGCTGCCTGCCTGTCGCCGTGCACGAGCGACGTCAGGGACTGACGGATTGCTGTAATGAGTATGGGTTGCTCGTGCGTAAGTTGCCGCCTCTCCTGGCTATGTTGCCTTGTTTAAACCTTTCTGTCTGGACAGCCCTTCACTTTGTGGCTGCCTCAGTCACTAGCAGTATCCGTCAGTGGGCGTTTCTTAAACCTTTTCCAACATAAAAGTTGTTTGACGCCAAGTCTCCTCCTACTCTCCCTGCGCGGAAGCCTTCTGCGCAGGGAGGGCGTGGGTAGCGGAGGACCCGTGCTCTCCCCGCTGGTGTCCGGTGAAGAGTCCTGGAGCCCTCTCGCCGATTCCCCCATCTGCCCCCCTTTATCTCTGGTGTTGCGCTGATTTGCTTCCCCATCTGCTGAGCTGCCTCTCTCCCTGCTGGGCCCTTCACCAGCATCATTTGAGAGCCTCCCCTCCGCCTCTAGCTCCGATGTCAGTTCCCTGACAGGTTTGGATATGGAACAATACTTGAACCAAATGCAAGTTACAAGTCAGACATTTTTCTCCACTGTTGTTAGTTCTGTCCTCCGCCGACAACTTTCCCCACAACACAATCAGATGTGATGTTAACCTCCTGCCTAGCTGTGCCCTCCTAAGATGCTTCCATATGCTGGGGTGTACTGGGGAACACTGCCAGATGACTCATTACTTGCTGCAAAGGCATTTTAATACAATTTACAGCCTGCCTACCGCTCAGGTTTGACATTTGGTCCCCCACTTTGTTAAGAGGCATGTCATCAGACGGTACATCTTCTGTTGAAATTGTAATCCCTTTCCTGAAGCTGAGCTGCAGCCTTCAGATTGGGATCCAAATTACTGCCGCAGAGAATCTGTGGGTTATCTGATGTCTAACGCTGATGTCCCTAAGCTCATCGCTACTTCATTTGTAATCTGCTCATTAGTTTATAGCAACACACAAGTACCACTTCAGTGAGTTTCTATTTTTGTTTTAAGACTCACTAAATTGCTGCTGCTGTTGTTGTTGTTTTTAATGATGATGGTGGTGGTGAAAATGCATCCATTTAAAAAACAGAACATTATATGGGTACAGATTTTGACTATTTTCATACACACAGGCATCAGGTATATAGTAAAATTCTCCTTGACATTCCAAAGATGATTCAGACAAGAAATGAATCCTTTGATAGTCGGTCAGTTCTTCACGAGTTCTTCAAATGTGCTTTATTAGACCCGCATTCAGAATTCACTGCTGAAGAGCAGAATCTTGTCACTGAAAGCTTGGGTTGATCATTCTTAAACTTGGTTGCACTGTGGACCATTTTCCTACTTGTCTTCTCAGAAATCCACACTATGCTGTAATTACACTGTAATTATTGCCATCATGTAAAAGTCCTATTTAACTAAAAGTGGTTAGCCTTTTCAGCAGAACAAGTGGCTACAATGGAATTTAACATATCAGAATGCTACTATCTAGTAATGCCACTGTTGGTCCATGCCTATTCCTTGCTTCACTTGCTCTCCCTGCTTATTCCACAACTAGACTTCACTGAAGACCTTTCTACAATTCACCAGTGGAAGTGTTCAAGTCTCAGGCCATATGCTTGTGGCTGATAGCACTGAGTACAATGCCACCACTGTGTGTTTCAGACTAAGCAGCATGTATTAACCAGAAGGCCCTGCCCCTGATACATAGGTCCATATGACTCTAAAAGCTTTAAAAACAAAAGGGGTTGTTGTTGTTTCCATATTTAGCCTATCCCGCATTTTAACAAGTTTCCAGGGCATCTTACAAAAAAATAAGATTATCATATATATATTTTAAAAAGAAAAATGCTATTAACAGCTTCCAAATAATGCTTTCTATAATCTCACAGTTGCATTTCACTCGCTCTTATGCAAAGGATGGGAAGGAATCTTCAGTAGGAAAATGACACTGCTTCCATGAAGCTTCTTTGCGCATGTTCTCCATATGGAGAGCTGTATATATTGATGCAGTTTGTCATAGCAATCTGATGCATCCTCTCATCAGGCTAAATTCTCCATTCTGATTCAGTGCTTATTCTGAGCACACAGGTTTATTGATGCTGGTGAATGTTCCACACATGGAACAAATATAAAATATGCAGCAGAGATCTGTGATGAGGATTAGGGGAAAGAATTTTGATTGACATCTTTTATTGGAGCGGGGCAGAGCAGTTGCAGTACAGCTGTTTTGGAGAGCGGGAACTTCCCTGAGAGTCTCAGTCTGAGAGGTGGACACTTGAAAGAGTGGGAAGCATGAAGGCAATGAATGAAAAGTGCACATGTCCAGTGGGGAAGATGGAGAATGACGCCTCCTTCCCCAGTTATGCCTGCTGCCAGCTATGGAACAAAGCTATCTTTGGTCTGCCCTTGTATGGCCCAAACCCCTTACCTCTCCCCTTCCTGTTCTCATGTTTCACCAAGGCAAGGGCAAGCCTGTCACTAAGGAGCTGTAGAAAGTAACATGTGCTGCAGGAGAGCATGCCCTTTTTGACCACAGCCTGGCTTTCCACCATACGATGATTATGATTGCTATTACTATATCCCGTAACAAAAATGTGTTACCAGTGCAGTACCAAAATAATGCATTTATTCTCTCCCAAATTTAAAGCACAGACTTAACACATATGCCTTACCTGATCTCAAATTCTATAATGTCCAAGCAATCTTTCCAAAGAGAGGGTGCGATCTTGGCTATCCCACAATCCTTTCAGTGCCTTTGCTAGGAATGGGGGAGAAACCCAATTCAGACCGCATCCAAAACAATACACCAAACACAGTCATCCTTCAGAATTCGCACTTCTCTGAATTTTGCAACGTAAAATAATGTGTATAGCAATGAATATACTTGAATTTGCAGAATATGGTACATGTTAATGAAAATGCATGAAAAAAACACTTTGCACTGGGGAAACTGCTTTCCAAAATGTGTATATTAGGCAGAACTGTACATAATAACATGTATTTTAGGAGAAATCCACATCAAAATGCTAATGAGTTTTCAAGAGAATATGTTTAAATAAAAAAGAGAATATTTGCACACTGGTGTGGAAATGTAGATAACTGAGCTAAAGACTGGAAAAGGAGAAATTGGGAGAAAGCAAGATTGTCAGATTTCCCTTTCCTAGCCTTTGCCTTGACCCGCTTCCCCATTCCTTTGCACTTTCTCCCAGGGATGCACAAAAAGCTGAGATAATGCATTGTGGGGGAGGGATAAGGGAACCACCATGGGATATGCAAGGAAAACACCATGCCAAACAAAGTGTGATTCAATCACATGACTACTTCTAATGTGTGGAGACAGTCACTCACTAAGCATAGGGGTTACTGGGTGACTGGAACGTAAATAGAAACAGTTTTCAGCCTCAATTGCAAGGTAGATTTAATTACATAATTCTCCTCATTCAAACTTCCCTCTGGATTTTGGTGTTGCAAATGACTTGCTTTGCAAAATAATACTGATACATTCATACATCTTTGATTTCTGGACTTCATTCATTTAGGCCTCTGATGCAATTATTATTTTTTCAATTGCTTATGTGGTCCTGTTAATCAGTAAGCTCTAGCCAGGGTTGGGGGAGATGCAGAGGAGGGAATTTCCTCAGGACCATGTGAAGGAAGGAAAGGGTTATATTCCCTCCATGTTTGTTCTTATCGAGTTAATTATCATCCTCCACCATTGCTGATTATATAAAGAAACACAAGAACCCAAAATGATATCTTGTCTTCTCTCTCTCTCTCTCTCTCTCTCTCTCTCTCTCTCACACACACACACACACTTACTTGATGCAATTTTCATTTTTTTAGAAACTTCAACAATTGTTGAAAGGACTCATTTAATATCACATCCAACTTCACTTCTCTTTACAATATTCAGCCCACTTCACCAAGTCCCAATATGCTGAAGCAGTTGTGTTAGTGCCTATATACGGAGAGTGAAGAATATTCCAACTCTTTGCATTTAATGAGCATGCAAAGAGCTGCATGTAGATTATCGCTAGCATCTATACAACTTCCATTCTTACTGTTACTATTTATTCCCATATTGTGCATGGAGTGTGCATCTAGTGGCTTGCCAAAATCGACAGTGCTTCAGGAACTTCCAAAGCTAGAATGAGGGACCTTCAATACGTGGTGTGGCTTCCCCCAGCTGAACAGCTATCAGAACTGCATCTTGGCACATCTTCCTGGCAGTGAAATATTCTCAGGCCCTGGACTGGTTGGGCTTCACCCACTCAGGTTGTCCATTGGTTCCTTTCTGTGTAGGAAAGAATATAAAATGGTTTTTGTTTAGGCTGGGGCCTTGTCTAAGCAGCAAGAGGCAAGTTTGGGCATTTGACCAAGCATACAAACACTCCAAGTGTGGACAGCAGCATGCCTTGCTTCAAAAATCTTCATGTTCTTCATCCATATAAGGCAAGTCCCTGACCTTCCTGTGCTGTGTGGGAAGGTCTGCAAAGAAATTTGACTCACATTCATTGGGGCAAGACTAGGACCCTCTGTGCAATGAAGGTCCCCATCCATGCAGAGGATCCATCTTGTGTTCCATGTGTTTGTGACTAGGAACCTAATACAAGCCTTCCCCATGCAATAGGGAGAGAAGGTCAGGGACTGAGTTTGGTGTGAGTTGGGTCTGTAAGCAACACACACAAGGATATTGGTGATGGGGCTTCCTGGTTTTTCTGTGTGTCTCCCAGTCTGAGTCCTATTTCCTGGCTCCTGGCTCACCTCTGACAGCTGCCTATGGCTAAACCTTGACACCTAGAGAATTCATGGCAGAAATGAGATCAAATTAGAGCTTCAGCTAAGTTATTAAATAATCATGTGCCAAGTTATTAATTATTATTCAAAATGTTTTAGCTTGAACCCTACAGAGGCATTTTCTTTGTCTTTAACTCTGCTGGGCAAAGATTTCAACACACTAGCTGTTCTTGGGTCTCACAATAATCAAGCCACCTTTGATGGAAGTTTTCTGCACATAAGGACAGACATATTCAACCTTTTTTTATTGAAGGGATTAGAGCAATTAATTAAATTAAAAAATCAAAAATATATCCCAAACAGTTTGTATTTATTGCAGTAAAATTTCAGAGTGAAGACAAATTTATCCTTTGCAAACATTGAAAGATTTCCTAGTAGTGATAAAGTAATTTAATTACAAAATATGACTGTAATCACAAGCCATGAAATCACTGTTGGCTAAAAGACTGGCTGATTAAATGTAGCAAGCAAATTAATTACGGATGTACTTGAGTTGTAGCCAGTTTGAAAGCAGAACCTTCATTGCCTTTTGGTGCAAAACACTTGTTTCAGGGGGCATTAGCTGCAGAACTGTACTAGAAGTTCCATGTTTGTCCTTCATACAGTGGTACCTTGGTTCTCGAACAGCCTAGTTCACAAACAACTTAGAACCCGAACGTTGCAAACCTGCCCAGCTGCTTTGGAGAGAGGGAGAGAGAGACAGAGAGATTGCGCTGATTGGGGAGGTGGGGAGAAGCATTTTAGGGGTAGTTTTTCAACAGCCTGGAATGGATTAATCCATTTTGCATTACTTTCTATGGGAAAGTGCACCTTGGTTTTGGAATGTTTTGGAAAGGACTTCCGGAACGGATTAAATTCGAGAACCAAGGTACCACTGTATATCCTCTTGACACTTTAATCCCACATAAAGATCATTCATATCCATCCAAGTGTCTGATTATTAAACTTGTGGAGGTTCCTTCAGTGAAAGAGATTATGTGAGTCCCTATATAGGTGGACAACCTGATGGCCTCATATGCAAAGTCACCTGCAAGCAATCAGTTCATTCCTGTACCAAGAGCCATCAGTACCTCCACTGGTGGCCCACAGGACAGGGCAGGTGGCTAGAGAGAAAGAGAAAAGTGGGGTTAGCAAGATAAAGAGAATAAATGAGTGGAAAACACGGAGGGAGCATTTCATGGTTAGGAGCAAAAGTCCCATTTCAAACATTCAAAGTGAATCCATTAGCATTGTAATCCTATGCATATCTACACAATGTAAGTCCCACTGAGCTCAACAGGAATTTGTAAGCATGTATAGGATTGTATGGAGCTTAGAATGAACAAGTTCAGTTTAACAAAGTTCACTGAATTAGTTCAACAATCTCTTAACTACACCCAAAAGCAGTTCTCGTCATTTCTGGGAATAATGAATGTGAATTAAGTTGTGGGGGTATAAAACTCAGCCCCGCCCCGCCCCCACCATTTACATCTTAACTTTATTTTTTTGTTTCTAAAAATACATATGACAAACAATTCCCATGTACTCCCACTCCCCAAGAAACAGTCCGTGCATATACAATGTAAATAATACAATTAAACATTACATTTGTAAATAGTTTAGCATTGATTATATTTGGTGGTATAACACTGACCAATTTCTAGTTCATCTTCAGCTTAATTATTTTACATGTGCTCTTTAGCTCTTGAAACTCTTCGGCCCTTTAGGCTGAAAGATCATAATTGTTGGGGGAAATAAATTAAACAATTCACACTCCACTGTTTTGATATTTTATTAGTGTTTTCTTAAGTATATTTTGTGCTGCAGCTTGTAACAATCTGAATTTTCAAAAAATATGGAGCACTTGGATGAACTTGAATTGAACTGGGAACTGAACATGAACTGGTTTCGTAAAGGGATGAAGATGAACTAGAATTAGTTCATTTTTTGACATCTTGAGCTTGAACTAGTTCCATTTTTTAAATAAAAATAATAATAAGCTTCCCAAGTTCTGAAATTTGAGCAAGCCTATTTCTTTCAGGTGCACTTCTGTAATATGGGCATAAGAATATTGACATGCCTTACAAGGTTATCACAAGGGTGACTGTGATAAAGAATGCAAAGTGCCACATTAATATTCCGTATACAATGCACCTGACTTAGATTTTATGTGCTTACTATGAACAGCTGCTTATGCCGAACAAAAACCTGGTAACCATTCTCCTTTGAAAACAATGCTTAAGGGATTTTGATCTTGTGAGCCACAGTGCAAGCATGTAAGCCCATAGGATTTGACAACTGGGTACCAGTACTGATGCAAGGCTACAGGTGCTGTCCTTCCACTGGCTTTAAGGCCAGACTCTAAGGCCAGTACTAAAGTATTCATCCTCTAAACACTAAAGGGTGTCCATCCCTACTATGGTAGTACAAACTTGTGTGACTTGGGACAAGGGAACTGGATGAGACACTTAGCATGGGAATTTGTGGGTCTCTTAGAGTAACAATGGATGGTGGTTCCTTGAGTCTTAAGGGGGCAATGGCTGTTGCATACATTATAACAGATCTAGGTTTTCCACTCGTTTAAATCAGGAGCCACAGCCAATCAATACTGGTTTTCTACTCTGTACCGGGTACCAGCTAGTACATGCATTTTCATTGAGCAGTTTATCACATTCATACTTTACTTTTTCTTTTTTTTTTCTTTTTTACACCTAAAATATAATGTGTGAAAAGGTCCTTGGGATTGGCAAAATATTTCCCAGAAGAGAATCTTTTCTTGAAAAAATGTATGTTGCCTGTTTTCACTGCTGTGGCTACAATTCTGTAGTGTAGCAGAGATGGGGGGAAATGTGCACAATGGAAACTAAGTTTTGATGTCGCTGGGCATATGGGCTTTAATAAGGAACTAGACTGTTTCTTCAAAATCAGTATGTTTGGGGGGAAAGACAGAGAAGATAAAAAATAAATAGAAAATGAAGATTAATGTTCTTCTTTTTCAGTCCTGATAATCTTATGCTAATTGTATATTGTGAGGCTGTGTGGTGTGTTTGTGTAGTAAGGATAAAAGCTTAGAAAAACATTAGCCTGGCTTATATAGCTCATACTGTAGATGTCTTATGGTAGCCAAAACAGCTTCCAAAGCATTTTGACCAGTATAAAAGGAGACCCCCTGCACTGTTGTTTTCTAAGCCACTATTGTGCATCATGTGAAGTAGTGGTAAAAGTGCTAGTTAGACATGATACTTATTCTATGTCTATCTGTTTAACAGGGAGGGAAGGGAGAGGAATCAGCATTACCTGAAAGGTATGTAAATAGAAGTTCGCTGTGGTTAACAGTTACTATGGATGATGTATTTACAGAGCAGCTATTTAGAAAGGCACAAATCACATTCCCTCCAAAGGACAAAAGATCAGTAGCTGGAGAATCTTTCATAGCATTATCCCGCTACAGTTGCAGCCAAGTTCATAGATGCTGGCAAGCACCAACCCACAGCCTAGAGCAAAGAACCAATTGTTCAATAAGATAGTCATATACTTGGGTGTGACCGTGTGTTCAGCTGTTGAATGGGATACACAGTTTTATTTTTTGCTGGGCAATGTCCAGATTTATATTTGAAACAGGAGGGCTCTAAATAAGAACACACACACAAAAATACCATCAACAGATACTACACAGTTTCTCTTCTGGACCGTTAATTTTTTTCAGTCAGATCCAACTATCAGCTAATTGGATCCTGATGTTAAAACCTGAATTCCACTTTAGAAGCTTGAAACTAAAACATACTGAATAATTTGTTCTGCTGAGCCATTCATCCCAAATGTCACAGGAAAAAATTAATCTCATGCTAAAACTGGCCTACCTTCTGTGAGAGGAGAAAGCTACTAATGCAAAAAAGCCAATGTTTTGTGTTTGCCAAGAAACAAAAGACTAGTTCATATATACATCATTCATAACTTGACTTCTTATCACTTAATGACTCGCAGTTGAAGGTGAAAATTAACTCCATGCAAAGCGCTTGCCTGAGGTGATATGAAAGTAGTGGATGTGAGGGCACATTCACACATGCAAGATAGCATTAAGTGATGATGAAACCTGCATTTGTGAACCAGCAAAAACCATTTGCACCTCAGGGGTAATTTATGAATAGCAAGCAAACTCAGTTATCCAAATACTGTTCTGTCTGTAGCCAAACCTCCACCACCAGTACTCAAAAGGGAAGTATCAAGGTTTGAAGAAATACAAAAACTCTTGGGGAGCAAGGGAAACACCCCCAAAAACAGCCCAATGGAGGCCAAATATCCTCCATGGTCATGGAATATTGATTGATTGAGGGATGGGAATTCCAGGGAAAGGCATCATGAGGCAACTCCACCCAAGGGGCTTTTTCATATCAAGAAGGGCATGCAGCCAGGGAGGGTACAGAGTGATGGAGAAATGTTTACTAGAAGGGGAAAAACACACCCCTGAGCCATCTTGCAAACTCAAAAGCCCACACTGACCGAAACTCTAAAGGAACGTTCAAGTTCCTTGAGAATGAGGCAGAAAAATCAAAGCCTTGTTCACAAAGAATGGAAAACTTCCAAGAAACAGGGCAGACTTCAGCATCCCACTAGTTCAAATGCTTTTGAATTATGGTGCTGGAGGAGACTCTTGAGAGTCCCATGGACTGCAAGAAGAACAAACCTAACCATTCTTAAAGAAATCAGCCCTGAGTGCTCACTGGAAGGACAGATCATGAAGCTGAGGCTCCAATACTTTGGCTACCTCATGAGAAGAGAAGACTCCCTGGAAAAGACCCTGATGCTGGGAAAGATGGAGGGCACAAGGAGAAGGGGACGACAGAGGACGAGATGGTTGAATAGTGTTCTTGAAGCTACCAGCATGAGTCTGACCAAACTGCAGGAAGCAGTGGAAGACAGAAGTGCCTGGCATGCTCTGGTTCATGGGGTCACGAAGAGTCGGACACGACTAAACGACTAAACAACAAGTTCAAATGCTGTGTGAAGACCCTGTTAATTCAGGAGATCTTTGGCCTAACTAGCATCCCCACTGACGTACTGAACAATCCTAAAATGGTATGGAGAGGAGATCACCTGGTGGAGTAACTGCTATTTCCTAAGCCCAACTAGCTTGTTCTGGCCATAGTGAAAAGTGGGGCTGGTTTTTTCCAGGAGGCTCTTTTCCATTTTGCTCAATTCCTTCCCAACGGATATCAGTCAGGCCAGCTCCAGATCTGATGTAGCTTTATGCCATTTTGTGAACATGTCTGGGGAATGGCAGGGCTTTGGATCCAAGGCCTTCTACAGTCTGCCCCTGAGACATGTCCCCTTTCAAACCCTGTGCACCGGTGCACTTTATAAATAAAGTGGAAAGGTAAAATAACTATTAAATAAATAACTTTGAGGTAAAATGTGGATATTTATCCTCTTTGAGAGGGCATGCAGCCATCTTGTAAGCAATATAAAAAATGGGGGTGGGGGAGGTGAGAGGAAAAAATGTTCACATCTTTATCTCTGGTGATTTAAACAAATCTCTATCCAAGCCATGGCATCCTACAAGCAAAGCATTGATATTCTAACCCACACCTCCTCCAAAAGGGTTTTTCAAACAGTATGTGACGAATTAGCACAATCCTTTTCTTTTATTCCAGCAAGGATATGCAGACATGCTTTAGTCTCAAAAAAACATTTGTCAAATACTTAAAATTGATTCAACTATATAATACCTCTAATAAATACAACAGATCAATGATTTAAAACTCTAAGCTTAAGGGAAGATCTTTCTTCAAATCTGACTGCTATTTGAGTCTTATGTTACCTTAAAACTCAATGATAGACTAAAATTGAGATTTACATTGAACAGAAGCAGTATTTCCTCACATTACTGCACAAAGCGACAATGGTTTAGCCTTGATGATAGAAGCATTAAAGAGAAACAAAGGAGGATGAGACGTTTGAGATATCAATCCATCGCAAGAATGCAAAAGATGAGGTTAGAGTTACCAGAGGTCTCCAGCTGCAAAGCAGCTGACCCATTTGGTGCAATCTACCCAGCACTGCTGTGGAGCAAACTCTGTTCTTCATAATGAGACATGTGTGGGATTTGTGCTGTGGAAGAGGGGAATAAACAACAGTGCTGATTGGGAAATTATTCCCATTGAGTTTCATGGGGAAATAAATAATCATCACCCAAACCATCATGGCATGTTCAGACCCCACCCCACCCCCAATACCACATTTGTGTCAGGTTTTGGTTTTGTTTTTGTTTTTTTTTTGGTAGACTTTTCTTACAATTCTGGGTGATTTTGGCTTGCTTTGTGTCTTATAATTGTACAGGCCTAGACTGACCATTGGTGCTGGAGGAGACTCTTGAGAGTCCCATGGACTGCAAGAAGATCAAACCTATCCATTCTTAAGGAAATCAGCCCTGAGTGCTCACTGGAAGGACAGACCGTGAAGCAGAGGCTCCAATACTTTGGCCACCTCATGAGAAGAGAAGACTCCTTGGAAAAGACCCTGATGTTGGGAAAGATGGAGGGCACAAGGAGAAGGGGACGAGAGGAGGAGATGGTTGGACAGTGTTCTCAAAGCTACAAACATGAGTCTGACCAAACTGCGGGAGGCAGTTTGAAGCTACCAGCATGAGTCTGACCAAACTGCGGGAGGCAGTTTGAAGCTACCAGCATGAGTCTGACCAAACTGCGGGAGGCAGTGGGAGACAGAAGTGCCTGGCATGCTCTGGTCCATGGGGTCACGAAGAGTCGGACAGGACTAAACGACTAAACAACAACAACAAAGACTGGCCATAAGAATAAGCATCTTAAACTGCAGCATCCTCGCTGAATTAGAACTTTTAATATACCTAGAGCATGAAACAAAATGAAAAGGGCCAGCCCTATTGTTAAGCAGAGTGAGGCACCTGCCTCAGGCAGCAGGTGCTGAGAAAGTGTGGAGGTAGCAGTGGTAGTTCCCTGGCTGTAGCTCCTGAGCACTCAGAGTTGACCTCTGCTGAAGAAGAGAGCTGCATAAGCTGCACGGCCTGGCCACGTGCTCTAACTTGTCTGATGCTTCAGGTGTAGAGGAGAGCACTATCCTGTCATCAGTATCGAAGTAAGAGCCAGCTGCCAATTCAGAGGGCTTCTCAACATGGAACTGGGAGAGGCGCCATTTTGTCTTTTGCCTCAGGCGGCAAAATATCATGGACCAGTCCTGGAAGTGACGTAAGCAAAACTTCAGAAAGACTTATTAAAGGAAGCAGAGCAAATGGATTTTTTCAATGAGGCAGGCTGGAGATATTACTCCAACAGATAGAAAGTTGAGATTTGCAACGCATATAGTGCAAAGTGATTACTAAAAGCACTGAAAATGGAACAGTTTTCTACATCTCACTCAAAATGTGAAGCCTGTTGTAACAGCAGCCAGAAGCCCAGAGCCCAAAGCTAGACTGTCACTCCTGAGAGTTGTATGGGTGAAGCAATGGAGCATTTCAGCTAACCTCAAAGTGAGAGAGAAGAGACATGTACTGACAGCCAAGAACAAGAGTTGGAAAAAACAGTGTAAGCCAAGTGTGACAAATATGGATGCAATAGATGAGTTCACCAGCAAACATATTAGCAATGCCTGTTTTGAGAGGAGCGGTTCCAGGGGCAACAGAGAAGATATTTAAGATTTCAAAATTTACTAGAAACTAGAGATGGAACAAAAATTTGATTTCGTTTGCATATTAATGGGAAACTGCCCAAATTCACACTTTTTAAACCAATACGCAAACCAAAACACAGCTATCCTTCAAAATGCACACTTCTTGAAATTTTCTGATGCAGTTTTTCCAACCAAGCAATATGCACAAAATGTATATATTACAGGAATGAGTTTTAAATGCACATCTTAATGAAAATAATACAAAAATGCATTCTGTTAGAGGAAGCCGCTTTCAGAAAGACATGCTTTTGTCAAAACTGACTACAAAAAAAGTTTTTATTACGAGACATTTGCAGGAAAATGCTTGCAATATTTTTTTTCCTTTATAAAAATGACAAATTGCTGCAGAAATGTAGAGATTTTAATTGAAGACTGGAAAAATGAGAAACTTTAGAGAACCAAGCTGACAGATTAGTCCAACCCTATGTAGTAAGTGTGCCAAGGCAAAAGTAACCTTATTCTTGATTTAAAGGCTTCATCCCATGACCCTCTCTGCTACAAAACAGCTTAAGACATGGTTACCTATATAAGGGATAGTTGGTTGGTTGTTCCCACCACGATATGATTATGGACAATCCTATCCTGGGGGGAAAAAGCTTCTGTAAGACTTAGTTAAAATAACTGTAGTTGCTGCAAGTAGATGTTTGCAAAATCAAGACCTAAATCTACTTTTCCTGGGGGATTGAAAACTATTTTAGAATAAGTTTCTCTCAAGTATCTTTCAGTTGGGTGATCTTTCAATTGGATGCTATGCATTATTTCACCACAATCCATTTTCAGATATGCGCCCCAGTGGATTCCAAGCAAGCACAAAAACACACACTTTTATCAGATAACTACCATGTCATTGAGAGCTATTTTATCTATATTATCACATTAAGTCTACCATAAATACAAAGACATCACATAATAAATTTAATCAGAAAAATATTTTCTAAAAGCATTTAAGTGTATTGTTTTGACAGATGGTGCCAGAACGGATTCATATAAAAGTAAAAGATTTGAAAGCCATATTCAGCCAGCAAAGTAAATTTACTATTTTGCTGCCAAATGAAACCTAGTGCAATTTGCAAAGGAGTATTCCACGGGAGAAGCAAATGTACCATTTTGCTTCCAGATGAAACACATTTTCAAAAACAAAAAAAAGAGAAAAGAATACTGTATAATAAAGAGCCAACTTTTTGACATGGTATATTATAGGGAGTAAAAGAACTTGGCAAAGCTCCCAGACAAAAAGCAATCTACTGCATGCCACTGAATTTGCCCTTAAAAGAGTGCTTTTCCCAATTGGCGCTTAATGTTTTATCCCTTTCAATGTACAGTGAAAGGGAGAATTACAGTTCTCTTCCACAACTGTCTCCATGGAATAGTGTCAGCTTTTAAAACAGCACATAGACTTTGGTTCACGTCCTGCTCACCTCCAACAAGTAAGTAGTTTCATTAAAGTCATCAGTTGACAAGCTACAATCCAGAACCCACTTACCTCAGCGTAAGTCCCATGGAACCCATTGGCACCAGGTTCTTTGCACCCATTTGAACCAGCCCAGGCCTTAAGATTGACCTCAGTTATCTTGTTTGCAAGCCCACCATCAAGACACCTTTGACTGATGTGCAAGAGAGACAAGGCCTTCTTGATACTGGCCCCAGATTGTTAGAACTTCTTCCCTGAATATATATGCATGGTTCTGACTATACAGTATTTTGAACAGCTCCTGAAAACTTTTTTTTATTATTTCAAACAGGTTTTTTTAGGATGTGGTACTCTGTATTTATTTTAACTGGTTAATGTCACAATATTGCAACTTTTAAAAATATTTACATTTTCTTTTTAAATTTGCTGTATTGTGCTTTTGATCTAAGCAAGCTGCTTTGAGAGGGTTTTGTCAGCATTTTCATTCTCCCGTTGCTAGATATGGGATTGTTACATCACATGTCTGTGTCTATTTTCCAAGGCTTGGAAAGTGTGAGAATGGAAATCAGTCTTATCTCTTCTGCTGTGTTGTACTTTTGTACTTTTTACTTTCTCTCTCTCTTTTGGAGAAGATGTGAGAGGACGCCATGATTGCTTTGTCCTGTATATATTGCTTAATAAATTACTTAGAATGCCACACATAAGCTCCACATCGTTTCTGCTATACTCTGATGAGTGAGTGTGCACATATCTTTGGATATAATAATAATAATAAGCCGGGCTCAGGGCGGATAACAATAATAAAATAATACAACATTCTAAAATCATTTCATTATAAAATTAATTCAAATCAAATTGATGGCAACCATTGAGCTAGAGTTCTGTGAAGATTGCCAAAGGAGGGAGTCAGGCTGTGTCCTGACCAAAGGCCTGGTGGAACAGCTCTGTCTTGCAGGCCCTGCGGAAAGATGTCAAGTCCCGCAGGGCCCTAGTCTCTTGTGACAAAGCGTTCCACCAGATCGGAGCCACAGCCGAAAAAGCCCTGGCTCTAGTTGAGGCCAGCCTAACTTCTCTGTGGCCTGGGACCTTCAAGATGTTTTTGTTTGAAGACCGTAAGTTCCTCTGTGGGACATACCAGGAGAGGCAGTCCTGTAGGTATATGTGTCGCTGGTGCACACCAGGATCGAAGATTTATGAACGTCCCAGGCTGCGCTTCACAAGGAAGACGCCCGGAGAGGTTTGTCTCGATCCAGGGTCTGTGTGTGCCTCCCAGGCATGTTCTGACAGGTTTTACCCTGAAAGCTGCCATATAAATATTTGAAATACCGGTAAGTAAGCAAACACATTCAGAGAGACTTACCTCTAACCAAACTTGCATAGGATTCGGCTGTGTTTATGATCTCATTCATCAAAGCAGGATGTGATCCTGTATCATTATATATGGAGTTATTGTTTCTCTGTGTTAATTTTCATTTCATTTAAGCAGTCTCTTTCTCTTTACTTGCTAATACAATTCTACTAACAACTCAATCCCATGCAAATATATACATGTTTACTCAGAAGTCAGTCCCATTGTATTCCGTGCCACTTGCTCTCTTGGAAGTGTCTTTTGGATTGCAGCCCTGGTATTACCACGATTAATGTTAAATCATTTCTGCTGTGAAACAAGTAAATTTATTTGAAATGGCATAACGGCACTATGATTGCTTTTCAAAGAGTTTCCTAAACTTTAACCCACAATGGATTTTAAAGCTAGCCATATTCTCTCATTAAGTTCAATCCATTGTTACATCATTGGTCACACTAAAAGCTTATCTTTTCATGCTGTTCTTCTCCTAGTGGGGAAAATCAGAGCTCACTGGCAGAGGACATGGTTTGCATGCAGAAAATCCCAGGTTCAATCCATGAACTTTCTCATTAATCCCAGGTAACCTGGGCTGAGAGGCCATTCAGAGTAGACAATACTGAGTTAGATGGATCAGTTGTCTCACTCAGTGCAACACTTAATCATATGTACAAACTGTCAAATTGCATCATGTACACAAGACCATATATGGAAGATATTGTTTGATTAATTAAACTAGAACAATTATCCCTACCTGCTTCCACATTCAAAGCTGCTGACAGATTAGGATCTCCATTCAATCCCTAACTATCTGCTGGAAGAAGGAAGAAAATCGACTCTTTTACCACTTTTTAACTACTCTTGTAGAAGATAGAGGTGTAATTATAGCAGGTTAAGGCAAAACTATTAAGAAATCCTAAGAGCCACTACTTAAGCTACTTGTTGACCATTAATCAACATCTGAGAACTAGACCCATCCAAGTTGTAAGTTTGAGCCCCATGTTGGGCAAAAGATTCCTTTATTGCAGGAGTTTGGGCTAGAGATGATCCTTGGAGTCGCTTGCAACTCTACAGTTCTATGGTTCTATGATTCTATGATCCAATGAACTGGAATAGTGGGAGATTCCGTATGGATAAAAATAAGTACTTCTGCACACCCCACATCATGAAACTGTGGTGTTTGTTACCACAAGATGTGCTTGTGACCATCGACTTGGTTGACTTTGAAAGGGGATTAGTCACATTCATGTAGGATAAGGTTATCAATGATTGCGACTCGTGGTGGTTATATGCAACCTCCAGTGCTGTCTCAGAGGCAGCATGCCTCTGAGGACCAGTTGCTGAGGAACAGCAGGAGGCCATTGCCTCGTGCTGGACTCAATCAACCTTCGGTTTGATCCAGTAGGGTCTTTTTACACTATTAATACCAGTGCCAGGACTCAGCAGTGGATCAAGTCACCAGCATGGAATGTTGAAACTCATGTACCACACAGATAAAAGGAGTTCTCGGGAATCACTGAAACTGGCATCCATTTCCTTGACAAAGATGTCAAGGTGGAATAAAACTAAAATTCACTGATGTAAATCTCATTATTTTTTATATCTTTTAATTGATCTCAAAATAAGAAAGGTAGACCTCATTTATAAACAAATAAAACGAAAACTTTGGCTATCATAAGGGGAAGAAAATCTGGTCAAAATGTTAATGCCTTTGTTTGTTTGTTTTGTCACTTTATATTGCACAGGACAACCCAAACTGACTTGCAACCACCTTCAGGAGGTAGAAATCTGCTATTGAGTGTATGCTTCCCAATCCATTATTTGGCATTTCTTTAGCATGCTCTGCCCGAAAGAGAGAACGCCATGAGGAGATACTTCTTTTTGTTGCACCTCTCCTCCAACCAGGCATGGAAGATGCATTGACAGAGTTCAATGATGTATTCCAGCCAGGGGGGGAGGGGGGCAGCTATTCTCCTAGATCAAGTAAAACAATAGAAACACTTAACTAACTGACTAATCACATCTGTTCTTCCCCACCTAACAAAAGTCCTCCCCCCCCCCATAACAAAAATCCTGGCTATGCCCATGATTCCAGCCAGGCAAAAACAGCAAAGTACAAAGCATAGCATGTTGGGGGGGTGTCATATGGCATGAAGAGAGTCTCAGAAACTAGATAAAGAAAGCCAGATAAAGAGAGATTTGCCCGCCAAGTTTGAGTTTCTCTTCTCCTGGTTTACAGTACCCATAATCACCATTCATGCTAATGTCTAGCAGTCAAACCCAGAGCCAAGCAGTCCAGAAACTATTCAGACTGGCCAATCAGCCTAAAGTCAACTCCTTTATCTGACCAGGTGGAACGCCATTGACCTCTTATATCACCTGACTTCTGATGAGCTAGTACCTATCATATTCTTCTGGCCACCTGAACCAAAGCAAGGTGGAGGTCAGCAGCTTCTTCATTGGCCAAGATGTATTAATAAAGTCACCTGGGTCCTGCCATGCTAGAACATGGCTCCCACCTAGTTTGGTCTGGCCCCAAAGTTATGCAAGTCACGTCATCAGCCAAGGGACCTAGCTGGGCTAATATAAAGGAAGGCACTGCTCTCCAAGGGAGAATAACCTGACCAAACATGTCACAAATGCAATCATTGCCATACCATGAAAACAATGGCAAGTCACCCCACTCACTCAGGCAGTCAAGTTTCTGAGAGACGTTCCTGGAAAACTCGTCAGGGCTGCCTAGCCCTTGGTAAACACCAACTCACACGCACCAAGTTCCCTCTGAAATCAAAGGGAAATGTTAACAGCTTTGCTTGCTCTCCAGATAGTTCCACTGTTGAAGTACTGCGAAGAGCACCAGTGGGTTCTTTTTCAGTCTCTCATTGCTCAGTTTGGGGCTTTGCCGGAGACAGAGCGCACTTCGTTGATAGCTTGTTTTCAAGTACAAATGTGAAATCCGGGCATCTAGTATTTAAATCCAAGCGCTTTGTTGAACTGGGTGTGGATTAAGAAGAGAGGGAGTGGGGAGATGCATGGATAGCCATCAACGTAAAACAATCAGAAGGATGGATGGGACTTCATGATGGACCTTTCCCCTCGCCCTCCCAGTCTCAAACATATATTCGAGTTAAAGATACTTAACTCATATGTCATTGTGGTGGATTCGATCTTGAGTTGTGTCTGTTTGTTTCCTACACAGATTTCCCTTCTCGTAGGGTCAGACTATTGGTCTATCGATCGCAGTATTGTCTACACTGACTGGCAGTGACTCTGCAGAGATTCGAGCCGGAGACACTCCCAGACCTACCTGAAGATGTTGGGAGATCGAAAGCAGATGCTCGACCACTGAAACACGGACCTTAGTGACTGATGTACCCAGCTGGCTAAGGGTGTAGAGTTCATCCACATCTCCCACGAAGTTCAAACCCTTTCTGGTTCCTTTCAAGTTCGATCGGACTCCCTTTCTTGGCAGCATCTTGTCATGCATTTTCACAAAGCATCGGTTCTTTCCGTCCTCCATCCATGTTGCCTCTTTCCTTCCTCGCTTCCAAGGGAAGCTTGGGCAAAGAGGGCAAAATCCGGGCAAAATCACCAAACAATGCATTGCGCTGGTGGCGGGTGGGGAGGAAGAGAAGAAGAGGAAAAAACCAGACACTTTCTCTTATCTGTCCAAAACTTCGAAAGAGTGGGCTGGCTTGAAAAGCGCTCCCCTGTCTTCCCTTTGTAGAAACTGGAGAGTTTCGAAGTGCATGAGAAAAAGAACAAGGGATTAAGGGAACAAACGGGGGGGGGGGTTGAGTAGGTAGGTACAGAAACACTGAGTCAGATGATGATCGCGAATCCATTTAGCAGGGGTATTGACTGCGTTGGCTCTCCAGGGTTGCAGTATCTCCCAGGGTTGCAGTCCTACCTGATGCCCGGGATTGAATTTGGGGTTTGGGACCTTCTGCACACAAGCCAGATGCAGAGCCACGGGCCGGAAAAGTAAACCGCAGGACACAAACCTAACTGAACTGCAGACCTTCCGATGTCAACAACGTCTTAGTCCAAGATATGGGCTGAGCCAGCTGCCGTCATTCAGTGGCCACAGACCTGAACACACTACATGTGCCCAGAGATACATTCTCTCTGCTTTCATAGACCTTGCATTTGGAACAAGCTCCGATTCTAGGGGGGGGGGGTGCGTCTATCCGTATCAATCCTTCTCGCACCTCTGTTTTCTCTCCATCCTCATCCAACTGGACTTTTCGGGAGGCCTGTTGAAAAACCTCCCTAAATTCTTTTACCTAAGGTAATGGAAAGAAAGACCCAAAAGGGGGGGGGGGTGTTTCTGAATAATTAGGAGAAGTTGCGAATAAGGCAACTCTGTTGCTATCAAGGATCTCTCTCTCCCCCCCCCCCCTTTCTCTCCCCGCCCTCTTCTCTCTCCCCTCTCCCAAGCAGTTGATGTGGTAATTAAGAATTTGGTGAGAGCCCCGGTCAGGTCACCTCGTTTCTCAGATCAGAAATTCTTTCAAGTGTCCTTCTGCGTCGCCAAAGATGACAACAGCAAATCAATAAGTGCTTGAAATGAAAGGGGGATGTTGCTTGGCCCCCAGGCTACAGATTTTCACACCGCCAGCCTCCCCTCTCCACCCGTCCGTCTCTCTCCCTCTCTTTCCCCCTCCCCTCCCTTTCTTCTTCTGAACTTGTAGCATTCCTTTGCTCTGTCTCGCCTCCTCTAGGAAGAGCTGGCCTTTTATGCCTCTGCTCAAGAAGGAGGTAAGTGCCCCCCTCCCCGTTAGCCTTTCTCTATTGCCTGTGTGGCTCTCCATCCAAGGGCTGCCTTTCCTGGGAAGAGCCGGGAAGGAAGAAGCGGCCGAAATGTCGAGGCCAGCGACCAAAGAGCGACAGTTCTCCTTTCTGCAGAAGCCAGAGAACTGCTAGGCGCCACGACTAAAATAAACGCCATACCGTCGAAAAGGCCCTCCATGCCTGCCATTGTCTTTTCTTCCTGCTTGCTTTGGGGAGGCGTCCCACCTCCCCCACCCCTCAAGTGGTTTAAAGCAGAGTGAAAATAAGTGGGGATTGCATTCACACGGCTGGCTTCGCCCCTAATGAGTCCGGATTCAAACCGTATTTCTAACGCACCCTTCTCGCTCCTTCTACCATCAGCTTTATTTTCCCTCTCCCTCCCCAGCCCCACAAAAATCCAATCCCCGGGACGTTTTAATGAAGTAATTCATTGCTGAGTCAATGCAGACATTTATATATTCTTTTAGCTCAAGTGGTTAAGCGCCGGTTGCTTCGCGGTGACGATAAAACCACCGGAATACACGAGGTAGTGGGGCAGGTTTTAATTTATATGCAAATCAATGGGTCCGTTTGGAGGGAGGGAAACTCTCTGCTCTCCCCCTCCCCCTTCACCATTTTTTGTATTGGCACCGTTGGAATCAAGATGAGCGAAGTGGAAACAAAATCTGAAGCAGGCCAAATAAAAGGGGTTGGGGGACGAATCGAGAAGCCAGCGAATCAATAAGGTAGGAGGGGAGTTGTTCACACACTCACAAGAATATAATTCGGAAGAAATTTGAAAATAATAATTCAGGACTGATTATCACTGCTCAGCAAAGCCTTCTGAAGAGGATTAATTAGGTGTTCACCTGTTTTCAGGGCCAGCGATGGAGAAACTGGAGTCTGGACACTGGGTTATTTTTCTCGTTATTGGTGTCCCCACCCACACCCTTCCCACAAAGACTCACGAGTAAGACATCTCAACTAAAATGGAATAATTACCAGATGAATGGGCCTCTTTCTATTATTATCCCCAATGTCAGCTCTCTCATTAGACTAGGCGGATGGGAATCATATCTTCGTCGTCTTCGTCATCCAGCAAGGCTTGCCGAAAATTGTAAACGTGCTGCCTGATCTTAAGACTAATGTTTACTCAGAAGTAAGTCCCCTAGAATCCATTGGATCTGACTCTCTCTAAAACGCACTTAGGACTGCAAGATTTGCAGTACAGTCCTTAGCATGTTTTCTCGGTAAATAACCAAGCTTACTTCTTTGTAAGTGCGTTTAGGATTGCATTCCCAGGCCTGCATAACTTTCGATTGACTTTGCGCGTTCTTATGAGGAACAGGAAACTCTCTTGCCTTCTAAGATAGAACAACAACTTTTCCCAGTTCGTTCCCAAACTAAAAACTGTTTGGTACACTCGTTTTCCTGAAAGTGATTGACTTAACATAGAATTAATTTCTAGGTTAGAGATTTAGACTGCAATCCTAACCCCATTTACCTGGGAGTAAGTCCCATTGAATACAGTAGGACTTACTTTTCGGTATACTTGTTAGGACTGTGCAATCCTATGCTCCCTCACTCAGAAGTAAGTCCTATTAGGTTATTTACTTCTGGGTAAGAAAGTATAGGATTGCAGCCTTAGGTTGCAATGCCATAAATATGTATTTAGGGAAAGTGCCATTGAACTTAAACAAATTTACTTCTGTCTAAACGTCCGTAAGATATGGCTGTTTGCTTGCAATCCCAATCATCACTGAAAGTCAGTCCAACTGAAATGAATTGGAATTACTTCCGAGGAAACACGGTTAGGATCCAAGTGTTAGGCTCCCAGGATATGGGTGCATAGTGATCCAGGAGAAATTTGCATTAACTCCAACAGGTTGTGTCTGTCCTCCAAGAAAATAATGTCCTGCATCAGATCAACAAATCACAATAAACTTTGCACCCGTTTATTTCCGAGAGCCAAGGATGTAATTCTTATTTAGCCTGTTTTGATTCACAACTGTAAAACCTCTGGAGAAATGAGGAGCTCTTTCAGTAACTGCCACAGCCGATTAAAGATTGAGTTAGTCTAACTATCTGAGTTGCAACCAGACGATTAAACAAAACTGCAGTCGGGTCTCTTAATACACATGCTATTTAAAGAAACCAGCTATTTGGTTTAGCTTTGTTGTTTTTGCTAAATGAGACAGATAAACAATGAGTTGAAAATTCTGGTGAACACATTGCCTTCATCAAGAGGTGCGCCTAAGGTGGTCACAACGAAGTCTTCAGCTTGTGAAGGGAGGGGAACCCTGCCATTCAGTCAGTTCCTCGGCTAGAATCCTGCCTCTTCTCA